>NC_143137.1:113916111-114235555 GCF_059928025.1 Delphinapterus leucas | reverse complement strand
AGTAAGAACGCAAGCTGACTTCCTCTAGGAGGCACGGTGACTTCAGGCAGGACGTCGTAGATGGAATGCGGAGACGAGGGTTACCCTGAGTGCAGCTCGGGCTAGGGCAACACGTAAGACTTGCACGCCGTGTGGGACGTGCCAGAACGGTGTTCGTGAACGTGTGCGAGGGCTGAGGAAATGAAGCTGCTCCAAAAGAGAGGGCAGTGCGTTTCCCTACACCCGGCAAGCACAGAGGGGCTCTAACGGGCTCCGGGTCTGAACGTTGCTTAGGTTGCCCAGGTGAGCCTGGGGTACTCAAGTGTCCCTGCCGGGAACAGGGTGCCCAGGCTAGCCTCCTAGGTGTCCAGAAAACTGTGCTGCCGTTCAAGGAACGCAGAGCAGAGGCCAGCGCCTCATGGAAACTGCTGCACGCCTCTGCTTCTGCACGGCAAATCAGGGCCTTACTTCCAGGCATGTGTTCATGCTGGGTGTGCCGGTAGCGACATAGCAGGGTAAGATGCTGACTTTCTCCTCGAGCAGAGTGACTTTACGGACGAGGGCCTCGAAGTACTCCAAGCACAGTGTACTCTCACGGCAGCTCCACAGGGGCCATGACAAAGTCTTCCTGGGCACTTCGGACGCACCAGCAATGTTGTCCTGAGGCCGTTCGAGGACTCTGGAAATGTAGCTCTCCTCAAGGAACGTACAGTGTGTTGCCCATCACTGGGCACGCACAGAGGGCCTCCGAGGGATGCACCAATGGGCCTCGAAGTGGCTCAGCCGGCCCACAGGGGTCTGGAGGTACTCAGTGAACTTGCAGGGAAAACGAGGCCTACCCGAGAGGCCTAGGAGTCCTCAGACGTGTACTTCCTTTAAAGTAAAGCATATAAGGGATAAGAACTCATGGAAATAGCTGCATGCCTCCCTTTCTGCACGGCTACTAAGGGCCAAACCTGGAGGCAAGTTTTCACGTTGAGATTCCCTTTAGCTCTAGAGCTTGTCAGGCTGACCACCACCGCGGCCATGGAAGCCCCTGGTTTAGACAGAGCAAACTCATTTTCTCCCCGGAAGCATTCTTACACGGTGTACAGGCCTGTCAAGAGCAGGGAATGGCAGGCACCTTCAACGCAGCGTGAACGCTGCCTTCAAAATGGGAAAGCAAGGCTACTTCCAGCAGGACCCCTTTGCCAGAGGCATACACAGCATGCACCCCTGTGGTTTCTAACAAGTCCGAGGAGACACAGCTTACCCTGTGTTTCCTTCCCTGACTCAACTTCTCGAAGTAGGGTGTTCTGCATCATGCGAACTGCCTCAACCAAGGAGCGCCGTAAGCTGCTCCTCTGGGCCTGTGGCTATTCGAAAGCCTGCAGTGCCACAGGAAGATCAGAACTTCAACTGCAGTAAGAACGCAAGCTGGCTTCCTCTAGGAGGCACGGTAACTTCAGGCAGGACGTCTTAGATGGAATGCGAAGACGAGGGTTACCCTGAGTGCAGCTCAGGCTAGGGCAACGCGTAAGATTTCCACGCCGTGTGGGACGTGCCAGAACGGTGTTCGTGAACGTGTGCGAGGGCTCAGGAAATGAAGCTGCTCCAAAAGAGAGGGCAGTGCGTTTCCCTACACCCGGCATGCACAGAGGGGCTGTAACGGGCTCCGGGTCTGGACGTTGCTTAGCTGACCCAGGTGAGCCTGGGGTACTCAAGTGTTCCTGCGGGAATAGGGTGCCCAGGCTAGCCTCCTAGGTGTCCAGAAAACTGTGCTGCCGTTCACGGAACGCAGAGCAGAGGCCAGCGCCTCATGGAAACTGCTGCACGCCTCTGCTTCTGCACGGCAAATCAGGGCCTTACTTCAGGCATGTGTTCATGCTGGGTGTGCCGGTAGCGATATAGCATGGTAAGATGCTGACTTTCTCCTCGAGCAGAGTGACTTCACGTACGAGGGCCTCGAAGTATTCCAAGCACAGTGTTCCCTCACGGCAGCTCACACAGGGGCCGTGTCAAAGTCTTCCTGGGCACTTCGGACGCACCAGCAATGTTGTCCTGAGGCCGTTCGGGGACTCTGGTAATGTAGCTCTCCTCAAACAACGTACAGTGTGTTGCCCATCACTGGGCACGCACAGAGGGCCTCCGAGGGATGCACCAATGGGCCTCGAAGTTGCTCAGCCGGCCCACAGGGGTCTGGAGGTACTCAGTGAACTTGCAGAGTAACCCAGGCCTACCCGAGAGGCCTAGGAGTCCTCAGACGTGTGCTTCCTTTAAAATAAAGCATATAAGGGACTGAGAACTCATGGAAACAGCTGCATGCCTCCCTTTCTGCACGGCTACTAAGGGCCTAACCTGGAGGCAAGTTTTCACGTTGAGATTCCCTTTAGCTCTAGAGCTTGTCAGGCTGACCACCACCGCGGCCACGGAAGCCCCTGGTTTACACACGGCAAACTCATTTTCGCCCCGCAAGCATGCATACAGGGTTTACAGGCCTGTCAAGAGCAGGGAATGGCAGACACTTTCAATGCAGCGTGAACGCTGCCTTCAAAACGGGAAAGCAAGGCTAGTTTCAGCAGGTCCCCTTTTCAAGGGGCACACTCAGCATGCACCCCTGTGGCTTCTAAGAAGTCCGAGGAGACACAGGTTACCCTGCGTTTCCTTCCCTGACTCAACTTCTCGAAGTAGGGTGTTCTGCATCATGCAAACTGCCTCAACCAAGGAACGCCGTAAGCTGCTCCTCTGGGCCTGGGTCTATTCGAAAGCCTGCAGTGCCACAGGAAGAACAGGACTTCAACTGCAGTAAGAACGCAAGCTGACTTCCTCTAGGAGGCACGGTGACTTCAGGCAGGACGTCTTAGATGGAATGCGAAGACGAGGGTTACCCTGAGTGCAGCTCAGGCTAGGGCAACGCGTAAGACTTCCACGCCGTGTGGGACGTGCCAGAACGCTGTTCGTGAACGTGTGCGAGGGCTGAGGAAATGAAGCTGCTCCAAAAGAGAGGGCAGTGCGTTTCCCTACACCCGGCATGCACAGAGGGGCTGTAACGGGCTCAGGGTCTGGACGTTGCTTAGCTGACCCAGGTGAGCCTGGGGTACTCAAGTGTTCCTGCGGGAATAGGGTGCCCAGGCTAGCCTCCTAGGTGTCCAGAAAACTGTGCTGCCGTTCAAGGAACGCAGAGCAGAGGCCAGCGCCTCATGGAAACTGCTGCACGCCTCTGCTTCTGCACGGCAAATCAGGGCCTTACTTCCAGGCATGTGTTCATGCTGGGTGTGCCGGTAGCGACATAGCAGGGTAAGATGCTGACTTTCTCCTCGAGCAGAGTGACTTCACGGACGAGGGCCTCGAAGTATTCCAAGCACACTGTTCTCTCACGGCAGCTCACACAGGGGCCGTGACAAAGTCTTCCTGGGCACTTCGGACGCACCAGCAATATTGTCCTGAGGCCGTTCGAGGACTCTGGAAATGTAGCTCTCCTCAAGGAACGCACAGTGTGTTGCCCATCCCTGGGCACGCACAGAGGGCCTCCGAGGGATGCACCAATGGGCCTCGAAGTTGCTCAGCCGGCCCACAGGGGTCTGGATGTACTCAGTGAACGTGCAGGGAAACCGAGGCCTACCCGAGGGCCCTAGGAGTCCTCAGACGTGTGCTTCCTTTAAAATAAAGCATATAAGGGACTGAGAACTCATGGAAACAGCTGCATGCCTCCCTTTCTGTACGGCTACTTAGGGCCTAACTTGGAGGCAAGTTTTCACGTTGCGATTCCCTTTAGCTCTAGAGCTTGTCAGGCTGACCACCACCGCGGCCACGGTAGCCCCTGGTTTAGACACGGCAAACTCATTTTCGCCCCACAAGCATGCTTACAGGGTTTACAGGCCTTCAAGAGCAGGGAATGGCCGGCACCTTCAACGCAGCGTGAACGCTGCCTTCAAAATGGGAAAGCAAGGCTAGCTCCAGCAGGTCCCCTCTTCCAGGGGCACACTCAGCATGCACCCCTTTGGTTTCTAACAAGTCCGAGGAGACACAGGTTACCCTGTATTTCTATCCCTGACTCAACTTCTCGAGGTGGGGTGTTGTGCATCATGCGAACTGCCTCAACGAATCAACGCCGTAAGCTGCTCCTCTGGGCCTGTGGCTCTTCGAAAGCCTGCAGTGCCACAGGAAGAACAGGACTTCAACTGCAGTAAGAACGCAAGCTGACTTCCTCTAGGAGGCACGGTGACTTCAGGCAGGACGTCGTAGATGGAATGCGGAGACGAGGGTTACCCTGAGTGCAGCTCGGGCTAGGGCAACACGTAAGACTTGCACGCCGTGTGGGACGTGCCAGAACGGTGTTCGTGAACGTGTGCGAGGGCTGAGGAAATGAAGCTGCTCCAAAAGAGAGGGCAGTGCGTTTCCCTACACCCGGCAAGCACAGAGGGGCTCTAACGGGCTCCGGGTCTGAACGTTGCTTAGGTTGCCCAGGTGAGCCTGGGGTACTCAAGTGTCCCTGCCGGGAACAGGGTGCCCAGGCTAGCCTCCTAGGTGTCCAGAAAACTGTGCTGCCGTTCAAGGAACGCAGAGCAGAGGCCAGCGCCTCATGGAAACTGCTGCACGCCTCTGCTTCTGCACGGCAAATCAGGGCCTTACTTCCAGGCATGTGTTCATGCTGGGTGTGCCGGTAGCGACATAGCAGGGTAAGATGCTGACTTTCTCCTCGAGCAGAGTGACTTTACGGACGAGGGCCTCGAAGTACTCCAAGCACAGTGTACTCTCACGGCAGCTCCACAGGGGCCATGACAAAGTCTTCCTGGGCACTTCGGACGCACCAGCAATGTTGTCCTGAGGCCGTTCGAGGACTCTGGAAATGTAGCTCTCCTCAAGGAACGTACAGTGTGTTGCCCATCACTGGGCACGCACAGAGGGCCTCCGAGGGATGCACCAATGGGCCTCGAAGTGGCTCAGCCGGCCCACAGGGGTCTGGAGGTACTCAGTGAACTTGCAGGGAAAACGAGGCCTACCCGAGAGGCCTAGGAGTCCTCAGACGTGTACTTCCTTTAAAGTAAAGCATATAAGGGATAAGAACTCATGGAAATAGCTGCATGCCTCCCTTTCTGCACGGCTACTAAGGGCCAAACCTGGAGGCAAGTTTTCACGTTGAGATTCCCTTTAGCTCTAGAGCTTGTCAGGCTGACCACCACCGCGGCCATGGAAGCCCCTGGTTTAGACAGAGCAAACTCATTTTCTCCCCGGAAGCATTCTTACACGGTGTACAGGCCTGTCAAGAGCAGGGAATGGCAGGCACCTTCAACGAAGCGTGAACGCTGCCTTCAAAATGGGAAAGCAAGGCTACTTCCAGCAGGACCCCTTTGCGAGAGGCATACACAGCATGCACCCCTGTGGTTTCTAACAAGTCCGAGGAGACACAGCTTACCCTGTGTTTCCTTCCCTGACTCAACTTCTCGAAGTAGGGTGTTCTGCATCATGCGAACTGCCTCAACCAAGGAGCGCCGTAAGCTGCTCCTCTGGGCCTGTGGCTATTCGAAAGCCTGCAGTGCCACAGGAAGATCAGAACTTCAACTGCAGTAAGAACGCAAGCTGGCTTCCTCTAGGAGGCACGGTAACTTCAGGCAGGACGTCTTAGATGGAATGCGAAGACGAGGGTTACCCTGAGTGCAGCTCAGGCTAGGGCAACGCGTAAGATTTCCACGCCGTGTGGGACGTGCCAGAACGGTGTTCGTGAACGTGTGCGAGGGCTCAGGAAATGAAGCTGCTCCAAAAGAGAGGGCAGTGCGTTTCCCTACACCCGGCATGCACAGAGGGGCTGTAACGGGCTCCGGGTCTGGACGTTGCTTAGCTGACCCAGGTGAGCCTGGGGTACTCAAGTGTTCCTGCGGGAATAGGGTGCCCAGGCTAGCCTCCTAGGTGTCCAGAAAACTGTGCTGCCGTTCACGGAACGCAGAGCAGAGGCCAGCGCCTCATGGAAACTGCTGCACGCCTCTGCTTCTGCACGGCAAATCAGGGCCTTACTTCAGGCATGTGTTCATGCTGGGTGTGCCGGTAGCGATATAGCATGGTAAGATGCTGACTTTCTCCTCGAGCAGAGTGACTTCACGTACGAGGGCCTCGAAGTATTCCAAGCACAGTGTTCCCTCACGGCAGCTCACACAGGGGCCGTGTCAAAGTCTTCCTGGGCACTTCGGACGCACCAGCAATGTTGTCCTGAGGCCGTTCGAGGACTCTGGAAATGTAGCTCTCCTCAAACAACGTACAGTGTGTTGCCCATCACTGGGCACGCACAGAGGGCCTCCGAGGGATGCACCAATGGGCCTCGAAGTTGCTCAGCCGGCCCACAGGGGTCTGGAGGTACTCAGTGAACTTGCAGAGTAACCCAGGCCTACCCGAGAGGCCTAGGAGTCCTCAGACGTGTGCTTCCTTTAAAATAAAGCATATAAGGGACTGAGAACTCATGGAAACAGCTGCATGCCTCCCTTTCTGCACGGCTACTAAGGGCCTAACCTGGAGGCAAGTTTTCACGTTGAGATTCCCTTTAGCTCTAGAGCTTGTCAGGCTGACCACCACCGCGGCCACGGAAGCCCCTGGTTTACACACGGCAAACTCATTTTCGCCCCGCAAGCATGCATACAGGGTTTACAGGCCTGTCAAGAGCAGGGAATGGCAGACACTTTCAATGCAGCGTGAACGCTGCCTTCAAAACGGGAAAGCAAGGCTAGTTTCAGCAGGTCCCCTTTTCAAGGGGCACACTCAGCATGCACCCCTGTGGCTTCTAAGAAGTCCGAGGAGACACAGGTTACCCTGCGTTTCCTTCCCTGACTCAACTTCTCGAAGTAGGGTGTTCTGCATCATGCAAACTGCCTCAACCAAGGAACGCCGTAAGCTGCTCCTCTGGGCCTGGGTCTATTCGAAAGCCTGCAGTGCCACAGGAAGAACAGGACTTCAACTGCAGTAAGAACGCAAGCTGACTTCCTCTAGGAGGCACGGTGACTTCAGGCAGGACGTCTTAGATGGAATGCGAAGACGAGGGTTACCCTGAGTGCAGCTCAGGCTAGGGCAACGCGTAAGACTTCCACGCCGTGTGGGACGTGCCAGAACGCTGTTCGTGAACGTGTGCGAGGGCTGAGGAAATGAAGCTGCTCCAAAAGAGAGGGCAGTGCGTTTCCCTACACCCGGCATGCACAGAGGGGCTGTAACGGGCTCAGGGTCTGGACGTTGCTTAGCTGACCCAGGTGAGCCTGGGGTACTCAAGTGTTCCTGCGGGAATAGGGTGCCCAGGCTAGCCTCCTAGGTGTCCAGAAAACTGTGCTGCCGTTCAAGGAACGCAGAGCAGAGGCCAGCGCCTCATGGAAACTGCTGCACGCCTCTGCTTCTGCACGGCAAATCAGGGCCTTACTTCCAGGCATGTGTTCATGCTGGGTGTGCCGGTAGCGACATAGCAGGGTAAGATGCTGACTTTCTCCTCGAGCAGAGTGACTTCACGGACGAGGGCCTCGAAGTATTCCAAGCACACTGTTCTCTCACGGCAGCTCACACAGGGGCCGTGACAAAGTCTTCCTGGGCACTTCGGACGCACCAGCAATATTGTCCTGAGGCCGTTCGAGGACTCTGGAAATGTAGCTCTCCTCAAGGAACGCACAGTGTGTTGCCCATCCCTGGGCACGCACAGAGGGCCTCCGAGGGATGCACCAATGGGCCTCGAAGTTGCTCAGCCGGCCCACAGGGGTCTGGATGTACTCAGTGAACGTGCAGGGAAACCGAGGCCTACCCGAGGGCCCTAGGAGTCCTCAGACGTGTGCTTCCTTTAAAATAAAGCATATAAGGGACTGAGAACTCATGGAAACAGCTGCATGCCTCCCTTTCTGTACGGCTACTTAGGGCCTAACTTGGAGGCAAGTTTTCACGTTGCGATTCCCTTTAGCTCTAGAGCTTGTCAGGCTGACCACCACCGCGGCCACGGTAGCCCCTGGTTTAGACACGGCAAACTCATTTTCGCCCCACAAGCATGCTTACAGGGTTTACAGGCCTTCAAGAGCAGGGAATGGCCGGCACCTTCAACGCAGCGTGAACGCTGCCTTCAAAATGGGAAAGCAAGGCTAGCTCCAGCAGGTCCCCTCTTCCAGGGGCACACTCAGCATGCACCCCTTTGGTTTCTAACAAGTCCGAGGAGACACAGGTTACCCTGTATTTCTATCCCTGACTCAACTTCTCGAGGTGGGGTGTTGTGCATCATGCGAACTGCCTCAACGAATCAACGCCGTAAGCTGCTCCTCTGGGCCTGTGGCTCTTCGAAAGCCTGCAGTGCCACAGGAAGAACAGGACTTCAACTGCAGTAAGAACGCAAGCTGACTTCCTCTAGGAGGCACGGTGACTTCAGGCAGGACGTCGTAGATGGAATGCGGAGACGAGGGTTACCCTGAGTGCAGCTCGGGCTAGGGCAACACGTAAGACTTGCACGCCGTGTGGGACGTGCCAGAACGGTGTTCGTGAACGTGTGCGAGGGCTGAGGAAATGAAGCTGCTCCAAAAGAGAGGGCAGTGCGTTTCCCTACACCCGGCAAGCACAGAGGGGCTCTAACGGGCTCCGGGTCTGAACGTTGCTTAGGTTGCCCAGGTGAGCCTGGGGTACTCAAGTGTCCCTGCCGGGAACAGGGTGCCCAGGCTAGCCTCCTAGGTGTCCAGAAAACTGTGCTGCCGTTCAAGGAACGCAGAGCAGAGGCCAGCGCCTCATGGAAACTGCTGCACGCCTCTGCTTCTGCACGGCAAATCAGGGCCTTACTTCCAGGCATGTGTTCATGCTGGGTGTGCCGGTAGCGACATAGCAGGGTAAGATGCTGACTTTCTCCTCGAGCAGAGTGACTTTACGGACGAGGGCCTCGAAGTACTCCAAGCACAGTGTACTCTCACGGCAGCTCCACAGGGGCCATGACAAAGTCTTCCTGGGCACTTCGGACGCACCAGCAATGTTGTCCTGAGGCCGTTCGAGGACTCTGGAAATGTAGCTCTCCTCAAGGAACGTACAGTGTGTTGCCCATCACTGGGCACGCACAGAGGGCCTCCGAGGGATGCACCAATGGGCCTCGAAGTGGCTCAGCCGGCCCACAGGGGTCTGGAGGTACTCAGTGAACTTGCAGGGAAAACGAGGCCTACCCGAGAGGCCTAGGAGTCCTCAGACGTGTACTTCCTTTAAAGTAAAGCATATAAGGGATAAGAACTCATGGAAATAGCTGCATGCCTCCCTTTCTGCACGGCTACTAAGGGCCAAACCTGGAGGCAAGTTTTCACGTTGAGATTCCCTTTAGCTCTAGAGCTTGTCAGGCTGACCACCACCGCGGCCATGGAAGCCCCTGGTTTAGACAGAGCAAACTCATTTTCTCCCCGGAAGCATTCTTACACGGTGTACAGGCCTGTCAAGAGCAGGGAATGGCAGGCACCTTCAATGAAGCGTGAACGCTGCCTTCAAAATGGGAAAGCAAGGCTACTTCCAGCAGGACCCCTTTGCCAGAGGCATACACAGCATGCACCCCTGTGGTTTCTAACAAGTCCGAGGAGACACAGCTTACCCTGTGTTTCCTTCCCTGACTCAACTTCTCGAAGTAGGGTGTTCTGCATCATGCGAACTGCCTCAACCAAGGAGCGCCGTAAGCTGCTCCTCTGGGCCTGTGGCTATTCGAAAGCCTGCAGTGCCACAGGAAGATCAGAACTTCAACTGCAGTAAGAACGCAAGCTGGCTTCCTCTAGGAGGCACGGTAACTTCAGGCAGGACGTCTTAGATGGAATGCGAAGACGAGGGTTACCCTGAGTGCAGCTCAGGCTAGGGCAACGCGTAAGATTTCCACGCCGTGTGGGACGTGCCAGAACGGTGTTCGTGAACGTGTGCGAGGGCTCAGGAAATGAAGCTGCTCCAAAAGAGAGGGCAGTGCGTTTCCCTACACCCGGCATGCACAGAGGGGCTGTAACGGGCTCCGGGTCTGGACGTTGCTTAGCTGACCCAGGTGAGCCTGGGGTACTCAAGTGTTCCTGCGGGAATAGGGTGCCCAGGCTAGCCTCCTAGGTGTCCAGAAAACTGTGCTGCCGTTCACGGAACGCAGAGCAGAGGCCAGCGCCTCATGGAAACTGCTGCACGCCTCTGCTTCTGCACGGCAAATCAGGGCCTTACTTCAGGCATGTGTTCATGCTGGGTGTGCCGGTAGCGATATAGCATGGTAAGATGCTGACTTTCTCCTCGAGCAGAGTGACTTCACGTACGAGGGCCTCGAAGTACTCCAAGCACAGTGTTCCCTCACGGCAGCTCACACAGGGGCCGTGTCAAAGTCTTCCTGGGCACTTCGGACGCACCAGCAATGTTGTCCTGAGGCCGTTCGGGGACTCTGGTAATGTAGCTCTCCTCAAACAACGTACAGTGTGTTGCCCATCACTGGGCACGCACAGAGGGCCTCCGAGGGATGCACCAATGGGCCTCGAAGTTGCTCAGCCGGCCCACAGGGGTCTGGAGGTACTCAGTGAACTTGCAGAGTAACCCAGGCCTACCCGAGAGGCCTAGGAGTCCTCAGACGTGTGCTTCCTTTAAAATAAAGCATATAAGGGACTGAGAACTCATGGAAACAGCTGCATGCCTCCCTTTCTGCACGGCTACTAAGGGCCTAACCTGGAGGCAAGTTTTCACGTTGAGATTCCCTTTAGCTCTAGAGCTTGTCAGGCTGACCACCACCGCGGCCACGGAAGCCCCTGGTTTACACACGGCAAACTCATTTTCGCCCCGCAAGCATGCATACAGGGTTTACAGGCCTGTCAAGAGCAGGGAATGGCAGACACTTTCAATGCAGCGTGAACGCTGCCTTCAAAACGGGAAAGCAAGGCTAGTTTCAGCAGGTCCCCTTTTCAAGGGGCACACTCAGCATGCACCCCTGTGGCTTCTAAGAAGTCCGAGGAGACACAGGTTACCCTGCGTTTCCTTCCCTGACTCAACTTCTCGAAGTAGGGTGTTCTGCATCATGCAAACTGCCTCAACCAAGGAACGCCGTAAGCTGCTCCTCTGGGCCTGGGTCTATTCGAAAGCCTGCAGTGCCACAGGAAGAACAGGACTTCAACTGCAGTAAGAACGCAAGCTGACTTCCTCTAGGAGGCACGGTGACTTCAGGCAGGACGTCTTAGATGGAATGCGAAGACGAGGGTTACCCTGAGTGCAGCTCAGGCTAGGGCAACGCGTAAGACTTCCACGCCGTGTGGGACGTGCCAGAACGCTGTTCGTGAACGTGTGCGAGGGCTGAGGAAATGAAGCTGCTCCAAAAGAGAGGGCAGTGCGTTTCCCTACACCCGGCATGCACAGAGGGGCTGTAACGGGCTCAGGGTCTGGACGTTGCTTAGCTGACCCAGGTGAGCCTGGGGTACTCAAGTGTTCCTGCGGGAATAGGGTGCCCAGGCTAGCCTCCTAGGTGTCCAGAAAACTGTGCTGCCGTTCAAGGAACGCAGAGCAGAGGCCAGCGCCTCATGGAAACTGCTGCACGCCTCTGCTTCTGCACGGCAAATCAGGGCCTTACTTCCAGGCATGTGTTCATGCTGGGTGTGCCGGTAGCGACATAGCAGGGTAAGATGCTGACTTTCTCCTCGAGCAGAGTGACTTCACGGACGAGGGCCTCGAAGTATTCCAAGCACACTGTTCTCTCACGGCAGCTCACACAGGGGCCGTGACAAAGTCTTCCTGGGCACTTCGGACGCACCAGCAATATTGTCCTGAGGCCGTTCGAGGACTCTGGAAATGTAGCTCTCCTCAAGGAACGTACAGTGTGTTGCCCATCCCTGGGCACGCACAGAGGGCCTCCGAGGGATGCACCAATGGGCCTCGAAGTTGCTCAGCCGGCCCACAGGGGTCTGGATGTACTCAGTGAACGTGCAGGGAAACCGAGGCCTACCCGAGGGCCCTAGGAGTCCTCAGACGTGTGCTTCCTTTAAAATAAAGCATATAAGGGACTAAGAACTCATGGAAACAGCTGCATGCCTCCCTTTCTGTACGGCTACTTAGGGCCTAACTTGGAGGCAAGTTTTCACGTTGCGATTCCCTTTAGCTCTAGAGCTTGTCAGGCTGACCACCACCGCGGCCACGGTAGCCCCTGGTTTAGACACGGCAAACTCATTTTCGCCCCACAAGCATGCTTACAGGGTTTACAGGCCTTCAAGAGCAGGGAATGGCCGGCACCTTCAACGCAGCGTGAACGCTGCCTTCAAAATGGGAAAGCAAGGCTAGCTCCAGCAGGTCCCCTCTTCCAGGGGCACACTCAGCATGCACCCCTTTGGTTTCTAACAAGTCCGAGGAGACACAGGTTACCCTGTATTTCTATCCCTGACTCAACTTCTCGAGGTGGGGTGTTGTGCATCATGCGAACTGCCTCAACGAATCAACGCCGTAAGCTGCTCCTCTGGGCCTGTGGCTCTTCGAAAGCCTGCAGTGCCACAGGAAGAACAGGACTTCAACTGCAGTAAGAACGCAAGCTGACTTCCTCTAGGAGGCACGGTGACTTCAGGCAGGACGTCGTAGATGGAATGCGGAGACGAGGGTTACCCTGAGTGCAGCTCGGGCTAGGGCAACACGTAAGACTTGCACGCCGTGTGGGACGTGCCAGAACGGTGTTCGTGAACGTGTGCGAGGGCTGAGGAAATGAAGCTGCTCCAAAAGAGAGGGCAGTGCGTTTCCCTACACCCGGCAAGCACAGAGGGGCTCTAACGGGCTCCGGGTCTGAACGTTGCTTAGGTTGCCCAGGTGAGCCTGGGGTACTCAAGTGTCCCTGCCGGGAACAGGGTGCCCAGGCTAGCCTCCTAGGTGTCCAGAAAACTGTGCTGCCGTTCAAGGAACGCAGAGCAGAGGCCAGCGCCTCATGGAAACTGCTGCACGCCTCTGCTTCTGCACGGCAAATCAGGGCCTTACTTCCAGGCATGTGTTCATGCTGGGTGTGCCGGTAGCGACATAGCAGGGTAAGATGCTGACTTTCTCCTCGAGCAGAGTGACTTTACGGACGAGGGCCTCGAAGTACTCCAAGCACAGTGTACTCTCACGGCAGCTCCACAGGGGCCATGACAAAGTCTTCCTGGGCACTTCGGACGCACCAGCAATGTTGTCCTGAGGCCGTTCGAGGACTCTGGAAATGTAGCTCTCCTCAAGGAACGTACAGTGTGTTGCCCATCACTGGGCACGCACAGAGGGCCTCCGAGGGATGCACCAATGGGCCTCGAAGTGGCTCAGCCGGCCCACAGGGGTCTGGAGGTACTCAGTGAACTTGCAGGGAAAACGAGGCCTACCCGAGAGGCCTAGGAGTCCTCAGACGTGTACTTCCTTTAAAGTAAAGCATATAAGGGATAAGAACTCATGGAAATAGCTGCATGCCTCCCTTTCTGCACGGCTACTAAGGGCCAAACCTGGAGGCAAGTTTTCACGTTGAGATTCCCTTTAGCTCTAGAGCTTGTCAGGCTGACCACCACCGCGGCCATGGAAGCCCCTGGTTTAGACAGAGCAAACTCATTTTCTCCCCAGAAGCATTCTTACACGGTGTACAGGCCTGTCAAGAGCAGGGAATGGCAGGCACCTTCAACGAAGCGTGAACGCTGCCTTCAAAATGGGAAAGCAAGGCTACTTCCAGCAGGACCCCTTTGCGAGAGGCATACACAGCATGCACCCCTGTGGTTTCTAACAAGTCCGAGGAGACACAGCTTACCCTGTGTTTCCTTCCCTGACTCAACTTCTCGAAGTAGGGTGTTCTGCATCATGCGAACTGCCTCAACCAAGGAGCGCCGTAAGCTGCTCCTCTGGGCCTGTGGCTATTCGAAAGCCTGCAGTGCCACAGGAAGATCAGAACTTCAACTGCAGTAAGAACGCAAGCTGGCTTCCTCTAGGAGGCACGGTAACTTCAGGCAGGACGTCTTAGATGGAATGCGAAGACGAGGGTTACCCTGAGTGCAGCTCAGGCTAGGGCAACGCGTAAGACTTCCACGCCGTGTGGGACGTGCCAGAACGGTGTTCGTGAACGTGTGCGAGGGCTCAGGAAATGAAGCTGCTCCAAAAGAGAGGGCAGTGCGTTTCCCTACACCCGGCATGCACAGAGGGGCTGTAACGGGCTCCGGGTCTGGACGTTGCTTAGCTGACCCAGGTGAGCCTGGGGTACTCAAGTGTTCCTGCGGGAATAGGGTGCCCAGGCTAGCCTCCTAGGTGTCCAGAAAACTGTGCTGCCGTTCACGGAACGCAGAGCAGAGGCCAGCGCCTCATGGAAACTGCTGCACGCCTCTGCTTCTGCACGGCAAATCAGGGCCTTACTTCAGGCATGTGTTCATGCTGGGTGTGCCGGTAGCGATATAGCATGGTAAGATGCTGACTTTCTCCTCGAGCAGAGTGACTTCACGTACGAGGGCCTCGAAGTATTCCAAGCACAGTGTTCCCTCACGGCAGCTCACACAGGGGCCGTGTCAAAGTCTTCCTGGGCACTTCGGACGCACCAGCAATGTTGTCCTGAGGCCGTTCGGGGACTCTGGTAATGTAGCTCTCCTCAAACAACGTACAGTGTGTTGCCCATCACTGGGCACGCACAGAGGGCCTCCGAGGGATGCACCAATGGGCCTCGAAGTTGCTCAGCCGGCCCACAGGGGTCTGGAGGTACTCAGTGAACTTGCAGAGTAACCCAGGCCTACCCGAGAGGCCTAGGAGTCCTCAGACGTGTGCTTCCTTTAAAATAAAGCATATAAGGGACTGAGAACTCATGGAAACAGCTGCATGCCTCCCTTTCTGCACGGCTACTAAGGGCCTAACCTGGAGGCAAGTTTTCACGTTGAGATTCCCTTTAGCTCTAGAGCTTGTCAGGCTGACCACCACCGCGGCCACGGAAGCCCCTGGTTTACACACGGCAAACTCATTTTCGCCCCGCAAGCATGCATACAGGGTTTACAGGCCTGTCAAGAGCAGGGAATGGCAGACACTTTCAATGCAGCGTGAACGCTGCCTTCAAAACGGGAAAGCAAGGCTAGTTTCAGCAGGTCCCCTTTTCAAGGGGCACACTCAGCATGCACCCCTGTGGCTTCTAAGAAGTCCGAGGAGACACAGGTTACCCTGCGTTTCCTTCCCTGACTCAACTTCTCGAAGTAGGGTGTTCTGCATCATGCAAACTGCCTCAACCAAGGAACGCCGTAAGCTGCTCCTCTGGGCCTGGGTCTATTCGAAAGCCTGCAGTGCCACAGGAAGAACAGGACTTCAACTGCAGTAAGAACGCAAGCTGACTTCCTCTAGGAGGCACGGTGACTTCAGGCAGGACGTCTTAGATGGAATGCGAAGACGAGGGTTACCCTGAGTGCAGCTCAGGCTAGGGCAACGCGTAAGACTTCCACGCCGTGTGGGACGTGCCAGAACGCTGTTCGTGAACGTGTGCGAGGGCTGAGGAAATGAAGCTGCTCCAAAAGAGAGGGCAGTGCGTTTCCCTACACCCGGCATGCACAGAGGGGCTGTAACGGGCTCAGGGTCTGGACGTTGCTTAGCTGACCCAGGTGAGCCTGGGGTACTCAAGTGTTCCTGCGGGAATAGGGTGCCCAGGCTAGCCTCCTAGGTGTCCAGAAAACTGTGCTGCCGTTCAAGGAACGCAGAGCAGAGGCCAGCGCCTCATGGAAACTGCTGCACGCCTCTGCTTCTGCACGGCAAATCAGGGCCTTACTTCCAGGCATGTGTTCATGCTGGGTGTGCCGGTAGCGACATAGCAGGGTAAGATGCTGACTTTCTCCTCGAGCAGAGTGACTTCACGGACGAGGGCCTCGAAGTATTCCAAGCACACTGTTCTCTCACGGCAGCTCACACAGGGGCCGTGACAAAGTCTTCCTGGGCACTTCGGACGCACCAGCAATATTGTCCTGAGGCCGTTCGAGGACTCTGGAAATGTAGCTCTCCTCAAGGAACGCACAGTGTGTTGCCCATCCCTGGGCACGCACAGAGGGCCTCCGAGGGATGCACCAATGGGCCTCGAAGTTGCTCAGCCGGCCCACAGGGGTCTGGATGTACTCAGTGAACGTGCAGGGAAACCGAGGCCTACCCGAGGGCCCTAGGAGTCCTCAGACGTGTGCTTCCTTTAAAATAAAGCATATAAGGGACTGAGAACTCATGGAAACAGCTGCATGCCTCCCTTTCTGTACGGCTACTTAGGGCCTAACTTGGAGGCAAGTTTTCACGTTGCGATTCCCTTTAGCTCTAGAGCTTGTCAGGCTGACCACCACCGCGGCCACGGTAGCCCCTGGTTTAGACACGGCAAACTCATTTTCGCCCCACAAGCATGCTTACAGGGTTTACAGGCCTTCAAGAGCAGGGAATGGCCGGCACCTTCAACGCAGCGTGAACGCTGCCTTCAAAATGGGAAAGCAAGGCTAGCTCCAGCAGGTCCCCTCTTCCAGGGGCACACTCAGCATGCACCCCTTTGGTTTCTAACAAGTCCGAGGAGACACAGGTTACCCTGTATTTCTATCCCTGACTCAACTTCTCGAGGTGGGGTGTTGTGCATCATGCGAACTGCCTCAACGAATCAACGCCGTAAGCTGCTCCTCTGGGCCTGTGGCTCTTCGAAAGCCTGCAGTGCCACAGGAAGAACAGGACTTCAACTGCAGTAAGAACGCAAGCTGACTTCCTCTAGGAGGCACGGTGACTTCAGGCAGGACGTCGTAGATGGAATGCGGAGACGAGGGTTACCCTGAGTGCAGCTCGGGCTAGGGCAACACGTAAGACTTGCACGCCGTGTGGGACGTGCCAGAACGGTGTTCGTGAACGTGTGCGAGGGCTGAGGAAATGAAGCTGCTCCAAAAGAGAGGGCAGTGCGTTTCCCTACACCCGGCAAGCACAGAGGGGCTCTAACGGGCTCCGGGTCTGAACGTTGCTTAGGTTGCCCAGGTGAGCCTGGGGTACTCAAGTGTCCCTGCCGGGAACAGGGTGCCCAGGCTAGCCTCCTAGGTGTCCAGAAAACTGTGCTGCCGTTCAAGGAACGCAGAGCAGAGGCCAGCGCCTCATGGAAACTGCTGCACGCCTCTGCTTCTGCACGGCAAATCAGGGCCTTACTTCCAGGCATGTGTTCATGCTGGGTGTGCCGGTAGCGACATAGCAGGGTAAGATGCTGACTTTCTCCTCGAGCAGAGTGACTTTACGGACGAGGGCCTCGAAGTACTCCAAGCACAGTGTACTCTCACGGCAGCTCCACAGGGGCCATGACAAAGTCTTCCTGGGCACTTCGGACGCACCAGCAATGTTGTCCTGAGGCCGTTCGAGGACTCTGGAAATGTAGCTCTCCTCAAGGAACGTACAGTGTGTTGCCCATCACTGGGCACGCACAGAGGGCCTCCGAGGGATGCACCAATGGGCCTCGAAGTGGCTCAGCCGGCCCACAGGGGTCTGGAGGTACTCAGTGAACTTGCAGGGAAAACGAGGCCTACCCGAGAGGCCTAGGAGTCCTCAGACGTGTACTTCCTTTAAAGTAAAGCATATAAGGGATAAGAACTCATGGAAATAGCTGCATGCCTCCCTTTCTGCACGGCTACTAAGGGCCAAACCTGGAGGCAAGTTTTCACGTTGAGATTCCCTTTAGCTCTAGAGCTTGTCAGGCTGACCACCACCGCGGCCATGGAAGCCCCTGGTTTAGACAGAGCAAACTCATTTTCTCCCCGGAAGCATTCTTACACGGTGTACAGGCCTGTCAAGAGCAGGGAATGGCAGGCACCTTCAACGAAGCGTGAACGCTGCCTTCAAAATGGGAAAGCAAGGCTACTTCCAGCAGGACCCCTTTGCGAGAGGCATACACAGCATGCACCCCTGTGGTTTCTAACAAGTCCGAGGAGACACAGCTTACCCTGTGTTTCCTTCCCTGACTCAACTTCTCGAAGTAGGGTGTTCTGCATCATGCGAACTGCCTCAACCAAGGAGCGCCGTAAGCTGCTCCTCTGGGCCTGTGGCTATTCGAAAGCCTGCAGTGCCACAGGAAGATCAGAACTTCAACTGCAGTAAGAACGCAAGCTGGCTTCCTCTAGGAGGCACGGTAACTTCAGGCAGGACGTCTTAGATGGAATGCGAAGACGAGGGTTACCCTGAGTGCAGCTCAGGCTAGGGCAACGCGTAAGATTTCCACGCCGTGTGGGACGTGCCAGAACGGTGTTCGTGAACGTGTGCGAGGGCTCAGGAAATGAAGCTGCTCCAAAAGAGAGGGCAGTGCGTTTCCCTACACCCGGCATGCACAGAGGGGCTGTAACGGGCTCCGGGTCTGGACGTTGCTTAGCTGACCCAGGTGAGCCTGGGGTACTCAAGTGTTCCTGCGGGAATAGGGTGCCCAGGCTAGCCTCCTAGGTGTCCAGAAAACTGTGCTGCCGTTCACGGAACGCAGAGCAGAGGCCAGCGCCTCATGGAAACTGCTGCACGCCTCTGCTTCTGCACGGCAAATCAGGGCCTTACTTCAGGCATGTGTTCATGCTGGGTGTGCCGGTAGCGATATAGCATGGTAAGATGCTGACTTTCTCCTCGAGCAGAGTGACTTCACGTACGAGGGCCTCGAAGTACTCCAAGCACAGTGTTCCCTCACGGCAGCTCACACAAGGGCCATGTCAGAAGTCTTCCTGTGCACTTCGGACGCACCAGCAATGTTGTCCTGAGGCCGTTCGAGGACTCTGGAAATGTAGCTCTCCTCAAGGATCGTACAGTGTGTTGCCCATCACTGGGCACGCACAGAGGGCCTCCGAGGGATGCACCAATGGGCCTCGAAGTTGCTCAGCCGGCCCACAGGGGTCTGGAGGTGCTCAGTGAACTTGCAGGAAAACGAGGCCTACCCGAGAGGCCTAGGAGTCCTCAGACGTGTACTTCCTTTAAAATAAAGCATATAAGGGACTAAGAACTCATGGAAACAGCTGCATGCCTCCCTTTCTGCACGGCTACTAAGGGCCTAACCTGGAGGCAAGTTTTCACGTTGAGGTTCCCTTTAGCTCTAGAGCTTGTCAGGCTGACCACCACCGCGGCCACGGAAGCCCCTGGTTTAGACAGAGCAAACTCATTTTCTCCCCAGAAGCATTCTTACAGTGTTTACAGGCCTGTCAAGAGGAGGGAATGGCAGGCACTTTCAATGCAGCGTGAACGCTGCCTTCAAAATGGGAAAGCAAGGCTAGCTCCAGCAGGTCCCCTTTTCCAGGGGCACACTCAGCATGCACCCCTGTGGCTTCTAACAAGTCCGAGGAGACACAGGTTACCCTGTGTTTCCTTCCCTGACTCAACTTCTCGAAGTAGGGTGTTCTGCATCATGCGAACTGCCTCAACCAAGGAACGCCGTAAGCTGCTCCTCTGGGCCTGTGGCTATTCGAAAGCCTGCAGTGCCACAGGAAGAACAGGACTTCAACTGCAGTAAGAACGCAAGCTGACTTCCTCTAGGAGGCACGGTGACTTCAGGCAGGACGTCTTAGATGGAATGCGAAGACGAGGGTTACCCTGAGTGCAGCTCAGGCTAGGGCAACGCGTAAGACTTGCACGCCGTGTGGGACGTGCCAGAACGGTGTTCGTGAACGTGTGCGAGGGCTCAGGAAATGAAGCTGCTCCAAAAGAGAGGGCAGTGCGTTTCCCTACACCCGGCATGCACAGAGGGGCTGTAACGGGCTCCGGGTCTGGACGTTGCTTAGCTGACCCAGGTGAGCCTGGGGTACTCAAGTGTTCCTGCGGGAATAGGGTGCCCAGGCTAGCCTCCTAGGTGTCCAGAAAACTGTGCTGCCGTTCACGGAACGCAGAGCAGAGGCCAGCGCCTCATGGAAACTGCTGCACGCCTCTGCTTCTGCACGGCAAATCAGGGCCTTACTTCTAGGCATGTGTTCATGCTGGGTGTGCCGGTAGCGATATAGCAGGGTAAGATGCTGACTTTCTCCTCGAGCAGAGTGACTTCACGTACGAGGGCCTCGAAGTACTCCAAGCACAGTGTTCCCTCACGGCAGCTCACACAGGGGCCGTGTCAAAGTCTTCCTGGGCACTTCGGACGCACCAGCAATGTTGTCCTGAGGCCGTTCGGGGACTCTGGTAATGTAGCTCTCCTCAAACAACGTACAGTGTGTTGCCCATCACTGGGCACGCACAGAGGGCCTCCGAGGGATGCACCAATGGGCCTCGAAGTTGCTCAGCCGGCCCACAGGGGTCTGGAGGTACTCAGTGAACTTGCAGAGTAACCCAGGCCTACCCGAGAGGCCTAGGAGTCCTCAGACGTGTGCTTCCTTTAAAATAAAGCATATAAGGGACTGAGAACTCATGGAAACAGCTGCATGCCTCCCTTTCTGCACGGCTACTAAGGGCCTAACCTGGAGGCAAGTTTTCACGTTGAGATTCCCTTTAGCTCTAGAGCTTGTCAGGCTGACCACCACCGCGGCCACGGAAGCCCCTGGTTTACACACGGCAAACTCATTTTCGCCCCGCAAGCATGCATACAGGGTTTACAGGCCTGTCAAGAGCAGGGAATGGCAGACACTTTCAATGCAGCGTGAACGCTGCCTTCAAAACGGGAAAGCAAGGCTAGTTTCAGCAGGTCCCCTTTTCAAGGGGCACACTCAGCATGCACCCCTGTGGCTTCTAAGAAGTCCGAGGAGACACAGGTTACCCTGCGTTTCCTTCCCTGACTCAACTTCTCGAAGTAGGGTGTTCTGCATCATGCAAACTGCCTCAACCAAGGAACGCCGTAAGCTGCTCCTCTGGGCCTGGGTCTATTCGAAAGCCTGCAGTGCCACAGGAAGAACAGGACTTCAACTGCAGTAAGAACGCAAGCTGACTTCCTCTAGGAGGCACGGTGACTTCAGGCAGGACGTCTTAGATGGAATGCGAAGACGAGGGTTACCCTGAGTGCAGCTCAGGCTAGGGCAACGCGTAAGACTTCCACGCCGTGTGGGACGTGCCAGAACGCTGTTCGTGAACGTGTGCGAGGGCTGAGGAAATGAAGCTGCTCCAAAAGAGAGGGCAGTGCGTTTCCCTACACCCGGCATGCACAGAGGGGCTGTAACGGGCTCAGGGTCTGGACGTTGCTTAGCTGACCCAGGTGAGCCTGGGGTACTCAAGTGTTCCTGCGGGAATAGGGTGCCCAGGCTAGCCTCCTAGGTGTCCAGAAAACTGTGCTGCCGTTCAAGGAACGCAGAGCAGAGGCCAGCGCCTCATGGAAACTGCTGCACGCCTCTGCTTCTGCACGGCAAATCAGGGCCTTACTTCCAGGCATGTGTTCATGCTGGGTGTGCCGGTAGCGACATAGCAGGGTAAGATGCTGACTTTCTCCTCGAGCAGAGTGACTTCACGGACGAGGGCCTCGAAGTATTCCAAGCACACTGTTCTCTCACGGCAGCTCACACAGGGGCCGTGACAAAGTCTTCCTGGGCACTTCGGACGCACCAGCAATATTGTCCTGAGGCCGTTCGAGGACTCTGGAAATGTAGCTCTCCTCAAGGAACGCACAGTGTGTTGCCCATCCCTGGGCACGCACAGAGGGCCTCCGAGGGATGCACCAATGGGCCTCGAAGTTGCTCAGCCGGCCCACAGGGGTCTGGATGTACTCAGTGAACGTGCAGGGAAACCGAGGCCTACCCGAGGGCCCTAGGAGTCCTCAGACGTGTGCTTCCTTTAAAATAAAGCATATAAGGGACTGAGAACTCATGGAAACAGCTGCATGCCTCCCTTTCTGTACGGCTACTTAGGGCCTAACTTGGAGGCAAGTTTTCACGTTGCGATTCCCTTTAGCTCTAGAGCTTGTCAGGCTGACCACCACCGCGGCCACGGTAGCCCCTGGTTTAGACACGGCAAACTCATTTTCGCCCCACAAGCATGCTTACAGGGTTTACAGGCCTTCAAGAGCAGGGAATGGCCGGCACCTTCAACGCAGCGTGAACGCTGCCTTCAAAATGGGAAAGCAAGGCTAGCTCCAGCAGGTCCCCTCTTCCAGGGGCACACTCAGCATGCACCCCTTTGGTTTCTAACAAGTCCGAGGAGACACAGGTTACCCTGTATTTCTATCCCTGACTCAACTTCTCGAGGTGGGGTGTTGTGCATCATGCGAACTGCCTCAACGAATCAACGCCGTAAGCTGCTCCTCTGGGCCTGTGGCTCTTCGAAAGCCTGCAGTGCCACAGGAAGAACAGGACTTCAACTGCAGTAAGAACGCAAGCTGACTTCCTCTAGGAGGCACGGTGACTTCAGGCAGGACGTCGTAGATGGAATGCGGAGACGAGGGTTACCCTGAGTGCAGCTCGGGCTAGGGCAACACGTAAGACTTGCACGCCGTGTGGGACGTGCCAGAACGGTGTTCGTGAACGTGTGCGAGGGCTGAGGAAATGAAGCTGCTCCAAAAGAGAGGGCAGTGCGTTTCCCTACACCCGGCAAGCACAGAGGGGCTCTAACGGGCTCCGGGTCTGAACGTTGCTTAGGTTGCCCAGGTGAGCCTGGGGTACTCAAGTGTCCCTGCCGGGAACAGGGTGCCCAGGCTAGCCTCCTAGGTGTCCAGAAAACTGTGCTGCCGTTCAAGGAACGCAGAGCAGAGGCCAGCGCCTCATGGAAACTGCTGCACGCCTCTGCTTCTGCACGGCAAATCAGGGCCTTACTTCCAGGCATGTGTTCATGCTGGGTGTGCCGGTAGCGACATAGCAGGGTAAGATGCTGACTTTCTCCTCGAGCAGAGTGACTTTACGGACGAGGGCCTCGAAGTACTCCAAGCACAGTGTACTCTCACGGCAGCTCCACAGGGGCCATGACAAAGTCTTCCTGGGCACTTCGGACGCACCAGCAATGTTGTCCTGAGGCCGTTCGAGGACTCTGGAAATGTAGCTCTCCTCAAGGAACGTACAGTGTGTTGCCCATCACTGGGCACGCACAGAGGGCCTCCGAGGGATGCACCAATGGGCCTCGAAGTGGCTCAGCCGGCCCACAGGGGTCTGGAGGTACTCAGTGAACTTGCAGGGAAAACGAGGCCTACCCGAGAGGCCTAGGAGTCCTCAGACGTGTACTTCCTTTAAAGTAAAGCATATAAGGGATAAGAACTCATGGAAATAGCTGCATGCCTCCCTTTCTGCACGGCTACTAAGGGCCAAACCTGGAGGCAAGTTTTCACGTTGAGATTCCCTTTAGCTCTAGAGCTTGTCAGGCTGACCACCACCGCGGCCATGGAAGCCCCTGGTTTAGACAGAGCAAACTCATTTTCTCCCCGGAAGCATTCTTACACGGTGTACAGGCCTGTCAAGAGCAGGGAATGGCAGGCACCTTCAACGAAGCGTGAACGCTGCCTTCAAAATGGGAAAGCAAGGCTACTTCCAGCAGGACCCCTTTGCGAGAGGCATACACAGCATGCACCCCTGTGGTTTCTAACAAGTCCGAGGAGACACAGCTTACCCTGTGTTTCCTTCCCTGACTCAACTTCTCGAAGTAGGGTGTTCTGCATCATGCGAACTGCCTCAACCAAGGAGCGCCGTAAGCTGCTCCTCTGGGCCTGTGGCTATTCGAAAGCCTGCAGTGCCACAGGAAGATCAGAACTTCAACTGCAGTAAGAACGCAAGCTGGCTTCCTCTAGGAGGCACGGTAACTTCAGGCAGGACGTCTTAGATGGAATGCGAAGACGAGGGTTACCCTGAGTGCAGCTCAGGCTAGGGCAACGCGTAAGATTTCCACGCCGTGTGGGACGTGCCAGAACGGTGTTCGTGAACGTGTGCGAGGGCTCAGGAAATGAAGCTGCTCCAAAAGAGAGGGCAGTGCGTTTCCCTACACCCGGCATGCACAGAGGGGCTGTAACGGGCTCCGGGTCTGGACGTTGCTTAGCTGACCCAGGTGAGCCTGGGGTACTCAAGTGTTCCTGCGGGAATAGGGTGCCCAGGCTAGCCTCCTAGGTGTCCAGAAAACTGTGCTGCCGTTCACGGAACGCAGAGCAGAGGCCAGCGCCTCATGGAAACTGCTGCACGCCTCTGCTTCTGCACGGCAAATCAGGGCCTTACTTCAGGCATGTGTTCATGCTGGGTGTGCCGGTAGCGATATAGCATGGTAAGATGCTGACTTTCTCCTCGAGCAGAGTGACTTCACGTACGAGGGCCTCGAAGTATTCCAAGCACAGTGTTCCCTCACGGCAGCTCACACAGGGGCCGTGTCAAAGTCTTCCTGGGCACTTCGGACGCACCAGCAATGTTGTCCTGAGGCCGTTCGGGGACTCTGGTAATGTAGCTCTCCTCAAACAACGTACAGTGTGTTGCCCATCACTGGGCACGCACAGAGGGCCTCCGAGGGATGCACCAATGGGCCTCGAAGTTGCTCAGCCGGCCCACAGGGGTCTGGAGGTACTCAGTGAACTTGCAGAGTAACCCAGGCCTACCCGAGAGGCCTAGGAGTCCTCAGACGTGTGCTTCCTTTAAAATAAAGCATATAAGGGACTGAGAACTCATGGAAACAGCTGCATGCCTCCCTTTCTGCACGGCTACTAAGGGCCTAACCTGGAGGCAAGTTTTCACGTTGAGATTCCCTTTAGCTCTAGAGCTTGTCAGGCTGACCACCACCGCGGCCACGGAAGCCCCTGGTTTACACACGGCAAACTCATTTTCGCCCCGCAAGCATGCATACAGGGTTTACAGGCCTGTCAAGAGCAGGGAATGGCAGACACTTTCAATGCAGCGTGAACGCTGCCTTCAAAACGGGAAAGCAAGGCTAGTTTCAGCAGGTCCCCTTTTCAAGGGGCACACTCAGCATGCACCCCTGTGGCTTCTAAGAAGTCCGAGGAGACACAGGTTACCCTGCGTTTCCTTCCCTGACTCAACTTCTCGAAGTAGGGTGTTCTGCATCATGCAAACTGCCTCAACCAAGGAACGCCGTAAGCTGCTCCTCTGGGCCTGGGTCTATTCGAAAGCCTGCAGTGCCACAGGAAGAACAGGACTTCAACTGCAGTAAGAACGCAAGCTGACTTCCTCTAGGAGGCACGGTGACTTCAGGCAGGACGTCTTAGATGGAATGCGAAGACGAGGGTTACCCTGAGTGCAGCTCAGGCTAGGGCAACGCGTAAGACTTCCACGCCGTGTGGGACGTGCCAGAACGCTGTTCGTGAACGTGTGCGAGGGCTGAGGAAATGAAGCTGCTCCAAAAGAGAGGGCAGTGCGTTTCCCTACACCCGGCATGCACAGAGGGGCTGTAACGGGCTCAGGGTCTGGACGTTGCTTAGCTGACCCAGGTGAGCCTGGGGTACTCAAGTGTTCCTGCGGGAATAGGGTGCCCAGGCTAGCCTCCTAGGTGTCCAGAAAACTGTGCTGCCGTTCAAGGAACGCAGAGCAGAGGCCAGCGCCTCATGGAAACTGCTGCACGCCTCTGCTTCTGCACGGCAAATCAGGGCCTTACTTCCAGGCATGTGTTCATGCTGGGTGTGCCGGTAGCGACATAGCAGGGTAAGATGCTGACTTTCTCCTCGAGCAGAGTGACTTCACGGACGAGGGCCTCGAAGTATTCCAAGCACACTGTTCTCTCACGGCAGCTCACACAGGGGCCGTGACAAAGTCTTCCTGGGCACTTCGGACGCACCAGCAATATTGTCCTGAGGCCGTTCGAGGACTCTGGAAATGTAGCTCTCCTCAAGGAACGCACAGTGTGTTGCCCATCCCTGGGCACGCACAGAGGGCCTCCGAGGGATGCACCAATGGGCCTCGAAGTTGCTCAGCCGGCCCACAGGGGTCTGGATGTACTCAGTGAACGTGCAGGGAAACCGAGGCCTACCCGAGGGCCCTAGGAGTCCTCAGACGTGTGCTTCCTTTAAAATAAAGCATATAAGGGACTGAGAACTCATGGAAACAGCTGCATGCCTCCCTTTCTGTACGGCTACTTAGGGCCTAACTTGGAGGCAAGTTTTCACGTTGCGATTCCCTTTAGCTCTAGAGCTTGTCAGGCTGACCACCACCGCGGCCACGGTAGCCCCTGGTTTAGACACGGCAAACTCATTTTCGCCCCACAAGCATGCTTACAGGGTTTACAGGCCTTCAAGAGCAGGGAATGGCCGGCACCTTCAACGCAGCGTGAACGCTGCCTTCAAAATGGGAAAGCAAGGCTAGCTCCAGCAGGTCCCCTCTTCCAGGGGCACACTCAGCATGCACCCCTTTGGTTTCTAACAAGTCCGAGGAGACACAGGTTACCCTGTATTTCTATCCCTGACTCAACTTCTCGAGGTGGGGTGTTGTGCATCATGCGAACTGCCTCAACGAATCAACGCCGTAAGCTGCTCCTCTGGGCCTGTGGCTCTTCGAAAGCCTGCAGTGCCACAGGAAGAACAGGACTTCAACTGCAGTAAGAACGCAAGCTGACTTCCTCTAGGAGGCACGGTGACTTCAGGCAGGACGTCGTAGATGGAATGCGGAGACGAGGGTTACCCTGAGTGCAGCTCGGGCTAGGGCAACACGTAAGACTTGCACGCCGTGTGGGACGTGCCAGAACGGTGTTCGTGAACGTGTGCGAGGGCTGAGGAAATGAAGCTGCTCCAAAAGAGAGGGCAGTGCGTTTCCCTACACCCGGCAAGCACAGAGGGGCTCTAACGGGCTCCGGGTCTGAACGTTGCTTAGGTTGCCCAGGTGAGCCTGGGGTACTCAAGTGTCCCTGCCGGGAACAGGGTGCCCAGGCTAGCCTCCTAGGTGTCCAGAAAACTGTGCTGCCGTTCAAGGAACGCAGAGCAGAGGCCAGCGCCTCATGGAAACTGCTGCACGCCTCTGCTTCTGCACGGCAAATCAGGGCCTTACTTCCAGGCATGTGTTCATGCTGGGTGTGCCGGTAGCGACATAGCAGGGTAAGATGCTGACTTTCTCCTCGAGCAGAGTGACTTTACGGACGAGGGCCTCGAAGTACTCCAAGCACAGTGTACTCTCACGGCAGCTCCACAGGGGCCATGACAAAGTCTTCCTGGGCACTTCGGACGCACCAGCAATGTTGTCCTGAGGCCGTTCGAGGACTCTGGAAATGTAGCTCTCCTCAAGGAACGTACAGTGTGTTGCCCATCACTGGGCACGCACAGAGGGCCTCCGAGGGATGCACCAATGGGCCTCGAAGTGGCTCAGCCGGCCCACAGGGGTCTGGAGGTACTCAGTGAACTTGCAGGGAAAACGAGGCCTACCCGAGAGGCCTAGGAGTCCTCAGACGTGTACTTCCTTTAAAGTAAAGCATATAAGGGATAAGAACTCATGGAAATAGCTGCATGCCTCCCTTTCTGCACGGCTACTAAGGGCCAAACCTGGAGGCAAGTTTTCACGTTGAGATTCCCTTTAGCTCTAGAGCTTGTCAGGCTGACCACCACCGCGGCCATGGAAGCCCCTGGTTTAGACAGAGCAAACTCATTTTCTCCCCGGAAGCATTCTTACACGGTGTACAGGCCTGTCAAGAGCAGGGAATGGCAGGCACCTTCAACGAAGCGTGAACGCTGCCTTCAAAATGGGAAAGCAAGGCTACTTCCAGCAGGACCCCTTTGCGAGAGGCATACACAGCATGCACCCCTGTGGTTTCTAACAAGTCCGAGGAGACACAGCTTACCCTGTGTTTCCTTCCCTGACTCAACTTCTCGAAGTAGGGTGTTCTGCATCATGCGAACTGCCTCAACCAAGGAGCGCCGTAAGCTGCTCCTCTGGGCCTGTGGCTATTCGAAAGCCTGCAGTGCCACAGGAAGATCAGAACTTCAACTGCAGTAAGAACGCAAGCTGGCTTCCTCTAGGAGGCACGGTAACTTCAGGCAGGACGTCTTAGATGGAATGCGAAGACGAGGGTTACCCTGAGTGCAGCTCAGGCTAGGGCAACGCGTAAGATTTCCACGCCGTGTGGGACGTGCCAGAACGGTGTTCGTGAACGTGTGCGAGGGCTCAGGAAATGAAGCTGCTCCAAAAGAGAGGGCAGTGCGTTTCCCTACACCCGGCATGCACAGAGGGGCTGTAACGGGCTCCGGGTCTGGACGTTGCTTAGCTGACCCAGGTGAGCCTGGGGTACTCAAGTGTTCCTGCGGGAATAGGGTGCCCAGGCTAGCCTCCTAGGTGTCCAGAAAACTGTGCTGCCGTTCACGGAACGCAGAGCAGAGGCCAGCGCCTCATGGAAACTGCTGCACGCCTCTGCTTCTGCACGGCAAATCAGGGCCTTACTTCAGGCATGTGTTCATGCTGGGTGTGCCGGTAGCGATATAGCATGGTAAGATGCTGACTTTCTCCTCGAGCAGAGTGACTTCACGTACGAGGGCCTCGAAGTATTCCAAGCACAGTGTTCCCTCACGGCAGCTCACACAGGGGCCGTGTCAAAGTCTTCCTGGGCACTTCGGACGCACCAGCAATGTTGTCCTGAGGCCGTTCGGGGACTCTGGTAATGTAGCTCTCCTCAAACAACGTACAGTGTGTTGCCCATCACTGGGCACGCACAGAGGGCCTCCGAGGGATGCACCAATGGGCCTCGAAGTTGCTCAGCCGGCCCACAGGGGTCTGGAGGTACTCAGTGAACTTGCAGAGTAACCCAGGCCTACCCGAGAGGCCTAGGAGTCCTCAGACGTGTGCTTCCTTTAAAATAAAGCATATAAGGGACTGAGAACTCATGGAAACAGCTGCATGCCTCCCTTTCTGCACGGCTACTAAGGGCCTAACCTGGAGGCAAGTTTTCACGTTGAGATTCCCTTTAGCTCTAGAGCTTGTCAGGCTGACCACCACCGCGGCCACGGAAGCCCCTGGTTTACACACGGCAAACTCATTTTCGCCCCGCAAGCATGCATACAGGGTTTACAGGCCTGTCAAGAGCAGGGAATGGCAGACACTTTCAATGCAGCGTGAACGCTGCCTTCAAAACGGGAAAGCAAGGCTAGTTTCAGCAGGTCCCCTTTTCAAGGGGCACACTCAGCATGCACCCCTGTGGCTTCTAAGAAGTCCGAGGAGACACAGGTTACCCTGCGTTTCCTTCCCTGACTCAACTTCTCGAAGTAGGGTGTTCTGCATCATGCAAACTGCCTCAACCAAGGAACGCCGTAAGCTGCTCCTCTGGGCCTGGGTCTATTCGAAAGCCTGCAGTGCCACAGGAAGAACAGGACTTCAACTGCAGTAAGAACGCAAGCTGACTTCCTCTAGGAGGCACGGTGACTTCAGGCAGGACGTCTTAGATGGAATGCGAAGACGAGGGTTACCCTGAGTGCAGCTCAGGCTAGGGCAACGCGTAAGACTTCCACGCCGTGTGGGACGTGCCAGAACGCTGTTCGTGAACGTGTGCGAGGGCTGAGGAAATGAAGCTGCTCCAAAAGAGAGGGCAGTGCGTTTCCCTACACCCGGCATGCACAGAGGGGCTGTAACGGGCTCAGGGTCTGGACGTTGCTTAGCTGACCCAGGTGAGCCTGGGGTACTCAAGTGTTCCTGCGGGAATAGGGTGCCCAGGCTAGCCTCCTAGGTGTCCAGAAAACTGTGCTGCCGTTCAAGGAACGCAGAGCAGAGGCCAGCGCCTCATGGAAACTGCTGCACGCCTCTGCTTCTGCACGGCAAATCAGGGCCTTACTTCCAGGCATGTGTTCATGCTGGGTGTGCCGGTAGCGACATAGCAGGGTAAGATGCTGACTTTCTCCTCGAGCAGAGTGACTTCACGGACGAGGGCCTCGAAGTATTCCAAGCACACTGTTCTCTCACGGCAGCTCACACAGGGGCCGTGACAAAGTCTTCCTGGGCACTTCGGACGCACCAGCAATATTGTCCTGAGGCCGTTCGAGGACTCTGGAAATGTAGCTCTCCTCAAGGAACGCACAGTGTGTTGCCCATCCCTGGGCACGCACAGAGGGCCTCCGAGGGATGCACCAATGGGCCTCGAAGTTGCTCAGCCGGCCCACAGGGGTCTGGATGTACTCAGTGAACGTGCAGGGAAACCGAGGCCTACCCGAGGGCCCTAGGAGTCCTCAGACGTGTGCTTCCTTTAAAATAAAGCATATAAGGGACTGAGAACTCATGGAAACAGCTGCATGCCTCCCTTTCTGTACGGCTACTTAGGGCCTAACTTGGAGGCAAGTTTTCACGTTGCGATTCCCTTTAGCTCTAGAGCTTGTCAGGCTGACCACCACCGCGGCCACGGTAGCCCCTGGTTTAGACACGGCAAACTCATTTTCGCCCCACAAGCATGCTTACAGGGTTTACAGGCCTTCAAGAGCAGGGAATGGCCGGCACCTTCAACGCAGCGTGAACGCTGCCTTCAAAATGGGAAAGCAAGGCTAGCTCCAGCAGGTCCCCTCTTCCAGGGGCACACTCAGCATGCACCCCTTTGGTTTCTAACAAGTCCGAGGAGACACAGGTTACCCTGTATTTCTATCCCTGACTCAACTTCTCGAGGTGGGGTGTTGTGCATCATGCGAACTGCCTCAACGAATCAACGCCGTAAGCTGCTCCTCTGGGCCTGTGGCTCTTCGAAAGCCTGCAGTGCCACAGGAAGAACAGGACTTCAACTGCAGTAAGAACGCAAGCTGACTTCCTCTAGGAGGCACGGTGACTTCAGGCAGGACGTCGTAGATGGAATGCGGAGACGAGGGTTACCCTGAGTGCAGCTCGGGCTAGGGCAACACGTAAGACTTGCACGCCGTGTGGGACGTGCCAGAACGGTGTTCGTGAACGTGTGCGAGGGCTGAGGAAATGAAGCTGCTCCAAAAGAGAGGGCAGTGCGTTTCCCTACACCCGGCAAGCACAGAGGGGCTCTAACGGGCTCCGGGTCTGAACGTTGCTTAGGTTGCCCAGGTGAGCCTGGGGTACTCAAGTGTCCCTGCCGGGAACAGGGTGCCCAGGCTAGCCTCCTAGGTGTCCAGAAAACTGTGCTGCCGTTCAAGGAACGCAGAGCAGAGGCCAGCGCCTCATGGAAACTGCTGCACGCCTCTGCTTCTGCACGGCAAATCAGGGCCTTACTTCCAGGCATGTGTTCATGCTGGGTGTGCCGGTAGCGACATAGCAGGGTAAGATGCTGACTTTCTCCTCGAGCAGAGTGACTTTACGGACGAGGGCCTCGAAGTACTCCAAGCACAGTGTACTCTCACGGCAGCTCCACAGGGGCCATGACAAAGTCTTCCTGGGCACTTCGGACGCACCAGCAATGTTGTCCTGAGGCCGTTCGAGGACTCTGGAAATGTAGCTCTCCTCAAGGAACGTACAGTGTGTTGCCCATCACTGGGCACGCACAGAGGGCCTCCGAGGGATGCACCAATGGGCCTCGAAGTGGCTCAGCCGGCCCACAGGGGTCTGGAGGTACTCAGTGAACTTGCAGGGAAAACGAGGCCTACCCGAGAGGCCTAGGAGTCCTCAGACGTGTACTTCCTTTAAAGTAAAGCATATAAGGGATAAGAACTCATGGAAATAGCTGCATGCCTCCCTTTCTGCACGGCTACTAAGGGCCAAACCTGGAGGCAAGTTTTCACGTTGAGATTCCCTTTAGCTCTAGAGCTTGTCAGGCTGACCACCACCGCGGCCATGGAAGCCCCTGGTTTAGACAGAGCAAACTCATTTTCTCCCCGGAAGCATTCTTACACGGTGTACAGGCCTGTCAAGAGCAGGGAATGGCAGGCACCTTCAACGAAGCGTGAACGCTGCCTTCAAAATGGGAAAGCAAGGCTACTTCCAGCAGGACCCCTTTGCCAGAGGCATACACAGCATGCACCCCTGTGGTTTCTAACAAGTCCGAGGAGACACAGCTTACCCTGTGTTTCCTTCCCTGACTCAACTTCTCGAAGTAGGGTGTTCTGCATCATGCGAACTGCCTCAACCAAGGAGCGCCGTAAGCTGCTCCTCTGGGCCTGTGGCTATTCGAAAGCCTGCAGTGCCACAGGAAGATCAGAACTTCAACTGCAGTAAGAACGCAAGCTGGCTTCCTCTAGGAGGCACGGTAACTTCAGGCAGGACGTCTTAGATGGAATGCGAAGACGAGGGTTACCCTGAGTGCAGCTCAGGCTAGGGCAACGCGTAAGATTTCCACGCCGTGTGGGACGTGCCAGAACGGTGTTCGTGAACGTGTGCGAGGGCTCAGGAAATGAAGCTGCTCCAAAAGAGAGGGCAGTGCGTTTCCCTACACCCGGCATGCACAGAGGGGCTGTAACGGGCTCCGGGTCTGGACGTTGCTTAGCTGACCCAGGTGAGCCTGGGGTACTCAAGTGTTCCTGCGGGAATAGGGTGCCCAGGCTAGCCTCCTAGGTGTCCAGAAAACTGTGCTGCCGTTCACGGAACGCAGAGCAGAGGCCAGCGCCTCATGGAAACTGCTGCACGCCTCTGCTTCTGCACGGCAAATCAGGGCCTTACTTCAGGCATGTGTTCATGCTGGGTGTGCCGGTAGCGATATAGCATGGTAAGATGCTGACTTTCTCCTCGAGCAGAGTGACTTCACGTACGAGGGCCTCGAAGTATTCCAAGCACAGTGTTCCCTCACGGCAGCTCACACAGGGGCCGTGTCAAAGTCTTCCTGGGCACTTCGGACGCACCAGCAATGTTGTCCTGAGGCCGTTCGGGGACTCTGGTAATGTAGCTCTCCTCAAACAACGTACAGTGTGTTGCCCATCACTGGGCACGCACAGAGGGCCTCCGAGGGATGCACCAATGGGCCTCGAAGTTGCTCAGCCGGCCCACAGGGGTCTGGAGGTACTCAGTGAACTTGCAGAGTAACCCAGGCCTACCCGAGAGGCCTAGGAGTCCTCAGACGTGTGCTTCCTTTAAAATAAAGCATATAAGGGACTGAGAACTCATGGAAACAGCTGCATGCCTCCCTTTCTGCACGGCTACTAAGGGCCTAACCTGGAGGCAAGTTTTCACGTTGAGATTCCCTTTAGCTCTAGAGCTTGTCAGGCTGACCACCACCGCGGCCACGGAAGCCCCTGGTTTACACACGGCAAACTCATTTTCGCCCCGCAAGCATGCATACAGGGTTTACAGGCCTGTCAAGAGCAGGGAATGGCAGACACTTTCAATGCAGCGTGAACGCTGCCTTCAAAACGGGAAAGCAAGGCTAGTTTCAGCAGGTCCCCTTTTCAAGGGGCACACTCAGCATGCACCCCTGTGGCTTCTAAGAAGTCCGAGGAGACACAGGTTACCCTGTGTTTCCTTCCCTGACTCAACTTCTCGAAGTAGGGTGTTCTGCATCATGCAAACTGCCTCAACCAAGGAACGCCGTAAGCTGCTCCTCTGGGCCTGTGTCTATTCGAAAGCCTGCAGTGCCACAGGAAGAACAGGACTTCAACTGCAGTAAGAACGCAAGCTGACTTCCTCTAGGAGGCACGGTGACTTCAGGCAGGACGTCTTAGATGGAATGCGAAGACGAGGGTTACCCTGAGTGCAGCTCAGGCTAGGGCAACGCGTAAGACTTCCACGCCGTGTGGGACGTGCCAGAACGCTGTTCGTGAACGTGTGCGAGGGCTGAGGAAATGAAGCTGCTCCAAAAGAGAGGGCAGTGCGTTTCCCTACACCCGGCATGCACAGAGGGGCTGTAACGGGCTCAGGGTCTGGACGTTGCTTAGCTGACCCAGGTGAGCCTGGGGTACTCAAGTGTTCCTGCGGGAATAGGGTGCCCAGGCTAGCCTCCTAGGTGTCCAGAAAACTGTGCTGCCGTTCAAGGAACGCAGAGCAGAGGCCAGCGCCTCATGGAAACTGCTGCACGCCTCTGCTTCTGCACGGCAAATCAGGGCCTTACTTCCAGGCATGTGTTCATGCTGGGTGTGCCGGTAGCGACATAGCAGGGTAAGATGCTGACTTTCTCCTCGAGCAGAGTGACTTCACGGACGAGGGCCTCGAAGTATTCCAAGCACACTGTTCTCTCACGGCAGCTCACACAGGGGCCGTGACAAAGTCTTCCTGGGCACTTCGGACGCACCAGCAATATTGTCCTGAGGCCGTTCGAGGACTCTGGAAATGTAGCTCTCCTCAAGGAACGTACAGTGTGTTGCCCATCCCTGGGCACGCACAGAGGGCCTCCGAGGGATGCACCAATGGGCCTCGAAGTTGCTCAGCCGGCCCACAGGGGTCTGGATGTACTCAGTGAACGTGCAGGGAAACCGAGGCCTACCCGAGGGCCCTAGGAGTCCTCAGACGTGTGCTTCCTTTAAAATAAAGCATATAAGGGACTGAGAACTCATGGAAACAGCTGCATGCCTCCCTTTCTGCACGGCTACTAAGGGCCTAACCTGGAGGCAAGTTTTCACGTTGAGATTCCCTTTAGCTCTAGAGCTTGTCAGGCTGACCACCACCGCGGCCACGGAAGCCCCTGGTTTACACACGGCAAACTCATTTTCGCCCCGCAAGCATGCATACAGGGTTTACAGGCCTGTCAAGAGCAGGGAATGGCAGGCACTTTCAATGCAGCGTGAACGCTGCCTTCAAAACGGGAAAGCAAGGCTAGTTTCAGCAGGTCCCCTTTTCAAGGGGCACACTCAGCATGCACCCCTGTGGCTTCTAAGAAGTCCGAGGAGACACAGGTTACCCTGCGTTTCCTTCCCTGACTCAACTTCTCGAAGTAGGGTGTTCTGCATCATGCAAACTGCCTCAACCAAGGAACGCCGTAAGCTGCTCCTCTGGGCCTGGGTCTATTCGAAAGCCTGCAGTGCCACAGGAAGAACAGGACTTCAACTGCAGTAAGAACGCAAGCTGACTTCCTCTAGGAGGCACGGTGACTTCAGGCAGGACGTCTTAGATGGAATGCGAAGACGAGGGTTACCCTGAGTGCAGCTCAGGCTAGGGCAACGCGTAAGACTTCCACGCCGTGTGGGACGTGCCAGAACGCTGTTCGTGAACGTGTGCGAGGGCTGAGGAAATGAAGCTGCTCCAAAAGAGAGGGCAGTGCGTTTCCCTACACCCGGCATGCACAGAGGGGCTGTAACGGGCTCAGGGTCTGGACGTTGCTTAGCTGACCCAGGTGAGCCTGGGGTACTCAAGTGTTCCTGCGGGAATAGGGTGCCCAGGCTAGCCTCCTAGGTGTCCAGAAAACTGTGCTGCCGTTCAAGGAACGCAGAGCAGAGGCCAGCGCCTCATGGAAACTGCTGCACGCCTCTGCTTCTGCACGGCAAATCAGGGCCTTACTTCCAGGCATGTGTTCATGCTGGGTGTGCCGGTAGCGACATAGCAGGGTAAGATGCTGACTTTCTCCTCGAGCAGAGTGACTTCACGGACGAGGGCCTCGAAGTATTCCAAGCACACTGTTCTCTCACGGCAGCTCACACAGGGGCCGTGACAAAGTCTTCCTGGGCACTTCGGACGCACCAGCAATATTGTCCTGAGGCCGTTCGAGGACTCTGGAAATGTAGCTCTCCTCAAGGAACGTACAGTGTGTTGCCCATCCCTGGGCACGCACAGAGGGCCTCCGAGGGATGCACCAATGGGCCTCGAAGTTGCTCAGCCGGCCCACAGGGGTCTGGATGTACTCAGTGAACGTGCAGGGAAACCGAGGCCTACCCGAGGGCCCTAGGAGTCCTCAGACGTGTGCTTCCTTTAAAATAAAGCATATAAGGGACTGAGAACTCATGGAAACAGCTGCATGCCTCCCTTTCTGTACGGCTACTTAGGGCCTAACTTGGAGGCAAGTTTTCACGTTGCGATTCCCTTTAGCTCTAGAGCTTGTCAGGCTGACCACCACCGCGGCCACGGTAGCCCCTGGTTTAGACACGGCAAACTCATTTTCGCCCCACAAGCATGCTTACAGGGTTTACAGGCCTTCAAGAGCAGGGAATGGCCGGCACCTTCAACGCAGCGTGAACGCTGCCTTCAAAATGGGAAAGCAAGGCTAGCTCCAGCAGGTCCCCTCTTCCAGGGGCACACTCAGCATGCACCCCTTTGGTTTCTAACAAGTCCGAGGAGACACAGGTTACCCTGTATTTCTATCCCTGACTCAACTTCTCGAGGTGGGGTGTTGTGCATCATGCGAACTGCCTCAACGAATCAACGCCGTAAGCTGCTCCTCTGGGCCTGTGGCTCTTCGAAAGCCTGCAGTGCCACAGGAAGAACAGGACTTCAACTGCAGTAAGAACGCAAGCTGACTTCCTCTAGGAGGCACGGTGACTTCAGGCAGGACGTCGTAGATGGAATGCGGAGACGAGGGTTACCCTGAGTGCAGCTCGGGCTAGGGCAACACGTAAGACTTGCACGCCGTGTGGGACGTGCCAGAACGGTGTTCGTGAACGTGTGCGAGGGCTGAGGAAATGAAGCTGCTCCAAAAGAGAGGGCAGTGCGTTTCCCTACACCCGGCAAGCACAGAGGGGCTCTAACGGGCTCCGGGTCTGAACGTTGCTTAGGTTGCCCAGGTGAGCCTGGGGTACTCAAGTGTCCCTGCCGGGAACAGGGTGCCCAGGCTAGCCTCCTAGGTGTCCAGAAAACTGTGCTGCCGTTCAAGGAACGCAGAGCAGAGGCCAGCGCCTCATGGAAACTGCTGCACGCCTCTGCTTCTGCACGGCAAATCAGGGCCTTACTTCCAGGCATGTGTTCATGCTGGGTGTGCCGGTAGCGACATAGCAGGGTAAGATGCTGACTTTCTCCTCGAGCAGAGTGACTTTACGGACGAGGGCCTCGAAGTACTCCAAGCACAGTGTACTCTCACGGCAGCTCCACAGGGGCCATGACAAAGTCTTCCTGGGCACTTCGGACGCACCAGCAATGTTGTCCTGAGGCCGTTCGAGGACTCTGGAAATGTAGCTCTCCTCAAGGAACGTACAGTGTGTTGCCCATCACTGGGCACGCACAGAGGGCCTCCGAGGGATGCACCAATGGGCCTCGAAGTGGCTCAGCCGGCCCACAGGGGTCTGGAGGTACTCAGTGAACTTGCAGGGAAAACGAGGCCTACCCGAGAGGCCTAGGAGTCCTCAGACGTGTACTTCCTTTAAAGTAAAGCATATAAGGGATAAGAACTCATGGAAATAGCTGCATGCCTCCCTTTCTGCACGGCTACTAAGGGCCAAACCTGGAGGCAAGTTTTCACGTTGAGATTCCCTTTAGCTCTAGAGCTTGTCAGGCTGACCACCACCGCGGCCATGGAAGCCCCTGGTTTAGACAGAGCAAACTCATTTTCTCCCCGGAAGCATTCTTACACGGTGTACAGGCCTGTCAAGAGCAGGGAATGGCAGGCACCTTCAACGAAGCGTGAACGCTGCCTTCAAAATGGGAAAGCAAGGCTACTTCCAGCAGGACCCCTTTGCGAGAGGCATACACAGCATGCACCCCTGTGGTTTCTAACAAGTCCGAGGAGACACAGCTTACCCTGTGTTTCCTTCCCTGACTCAACTTCTCGAAGTAGGGTGTTCTGCATCATGCGAACTGCCTCAACCAAGGAGCGCCGTAAGCTGCTCCTCTGGGCCTGTGGCTATTCGAAAGCCTGCAGTGCCACAGGAAGATCAGAACTTCAACTGCAGTAAGAACGCAAGCTGGCTTCCTCTAGGAGGCACGGTAACTTCAGGCAGGACGTCTTAGATGGAATGCGAAGACGAGGGTTACCCTGAGTGCAGCTCAGGCTAGGGCAACGCGTAAGATTTCCACGCCGTGTGGGACGTGCCAGAACGGTGTTCGTGAACGTGTGCGAGGGCTCAGGAAATGAAGCTGCTCCAAAAGAGAGGGCAGTGCGTTTCCCTACACCCGGCATGCACAGAGGGGCTGTAACGGGCTCCGGGTCTGGACGTTGCTTAGCTGACCCAGGTGAGCCTGGGGTACTCAAGTGTTCCTGCGGGAATAGGGTGCCCAGGCTAGCCTCCTAGGTGTCCAGAAAACTGTGCTGCCGTTCACGGAACGCAGAGCAGAGGCCAGCGCCTCATGGAAACTGCTGCACGCCTCTGCTTCTGCACGGCAAATCAGGGCCTTACTTCAGGCATGTGTTCATGCTGGGTGTGCCGGTAGCGATATAGCATGGTAAGATGCTGACTTTCTCCTCGAGCAGAGTGACTTCACGTACGAGGGCCTCGAAGTATTCCAAGCACAGTGTTCTCTCACGGCAGCTCACACAGGGGCCGTGTAAAGTCTTCCTGGGCACTTCGGACGCACCAGCAATGTTGTCCTGAGGCCGTTCGGGGACTCTGGTAATGTAGCTCTCCTCAAACAACGTACAGTGTGTTGCCCATCACTGGGCACGCACAGAGGGCCTCCGAGGGATGCACCAATGGGCCTCGAAGTTGCTCAGCCGGCCCACAGGGGTCTGGAGGTACTCAGTGAACTTGCAGAGTAACCCAGGCCTACCCGAGAGGCCTAGGAGTCCTCAGACGTGTGCTTCCTTTAAAATAAAGCATATAAGGGACTGAGAACTCATGGAAACAGCTGCATGCCTCCCTTTCTGCACGGCTACTAAGGGCCTAACCTGGAGGCAAGTTTTCACGTTGAGATTCCCTTTAGCTCTAGAGCTTGTCAGGCTGACCACCACCGCGGCCACGGAAGCCCCTGGTTTACACACGGCAAACTCATTTTCGCCCCGCAAGCATGCATACAGGGTTTACAGGCCTGTCAAGAGCAGGGAATGGCAGACACTTTCAATGCAGCGTGAACGCTGCCTTCAAAACGGGAAAGCAAGGCTAGTTTCAGCAGGTCCCCTTTTCAAGGGGCACACTCAGCATGCACCCCTGTGGCTTCTAAGAAGTCCGAGGAGACACAGGTTACCCTGTGTTTCCTTCCCTGACTCAACTTCTCGAAGTAGGGTGTTCTGCATCATGCAAACTGCCTCAACCAAGGAACGCCGTAAGCTGCTCCTCTGGGCCTGGGTCTATTCGAAAGCCTGCAGTGCCACAGGAAGAACAGGACTTCAACTGCAGTAAGAACGCAAGCTGACTTCCTCTAGGAGGCACGGTGACTTCAGGCAGGACGTCTTAGATGGAATGCGAAGACGAGGGTTACCCTGAGTGCAGCTCAGGCTAGGGCAACGCGTAAGACTTCCACGCCGTGTGGGACGTGCCAGAACGGTGTTCGTGAACGTGTGCGAGGGCTGAGGAAATGAAGCTGCTCCAAAAGAGAGGGCAGTGCGTTTCCCTACACCCGGCATGCACAGAGGGGCTGTAACGGGCTCAGGGTCTGGACGTTGCTTAGCTGACCCAGGTGAGCCTGGGGTACTCAAGTGTTCCTGCGGGAATAGGGTGCCCAGGCTAGCCTCCTAGGTGTCCAGAAAACTGTGCTGCCGTTCAAGGAACGCAGAGCAGAGGCCAGCGCCTCATGGAAACTGCTGCACGCCTCTGCTTCTGCACGGCAAATCAGGGCCTTACTTCCAGGCATGTGTTCATGCTGGGTGTGCCGGTAGCGACATAGCAGGGTAAGATGCTGACTTTCTCCTCGAGCAGAGTGACTTCACGGACGAGGGCCTCGAAGTATTCCAAGCACACTGTTCTCTCACGGCAGCTCACACAGGGGCCGTGACAAAGTCTTCCTGGGCACTTCGGACGCACCAGCAATATTGTCCTGAGGCCGTTCGAGGACTCTGGAAATGTAGCTCTCCTCAAGGAACGCACAGTGTGTTGCCCATCCCTGGGCACGCACAGAGGGCCTCCGAGGGATGCACCAATGGGCCTCGAAGTTGCTCAGCCGGCCCACAGGGGTCTGGATGTACTCAGTGAACGTGCAGGGAAACCGAGGCCTACCCGAGGGCCCTAGGAGTCCTCAGACGTGTGCTTCCTTTAAAATAAAGCATATAAGGGACTGAGAACTCATGGAAACAGCTGCATGCCTCCCTTTCTGTACGGCTACTTAGGGCCTAACTTGGAGGCAAGTTTTCACGTTGCGATTCCCTTTAGCTCTAGAGCTTGTCAGGCTGACCACCACCGCGGCCACGGTAGCCCCTGGTTTAGACACGGCAAACTCATTTTCGCCCCACAAGCATGCTTACAGGGTTTACAGGCCTTCAAGAGCAGGGAATGGCCGGCACCTTCAACGCAGCGTGAACGCTGCCTTCAAAATGGGAAAGCAAGGCTAGCTCCAGCAGGTCCCCTCTTCCAGGGGCACACTCAGCATGCACCCCTTTGGTTTCTAACAAGTCCGAGGAGACACAGGTTACCCTGTATTTCTATCCCTGACTCAACTTCTCGAGGTGGGGTGTTGTGCATCATGCGAACTGCCTCAACGAATCAACGCCGTAAGCTGCTCCTCTGGGCCTGTGGCTCTTCGAAAGCCTGCAGTGCCACAGGAAGAACAGGACTTCAACTGCAGTAAGAACGCAAGCTGACTTCCTCTAGGAGGCACGGTGACTTCAGGCAGGACGTCGTAGATGGAATGCGGAGACGAGGGTTACCCTGAGTGCAGCTCGGGCTAGGGCAACACGTAAGACTTGCACGCCGTGTGGGACGTGCCAGAACGGTGTTCGTGAACGTGTGCGAGGGCTGAGGAAATGAAGCTGCTCCAAAAGAGAGGGCAGTGCGTTTCCCTACACCCGGCAAGCACAGAGGGGCTCTAACGGGCTCCGGGTCTGAACGTTGCTTAGGTTGCCCAGGTGAGCCTGGGGTACTCAAGTGTCCCTGCCGGGAACAGGGTGCCCAGGCTAGCCTCCTAGGTGTCCAGAAAACTGTGCTGCCGTTCAAGGAACGCAGAGCAGAGGCCAGCGCCTCATGGAAACTGCTGCACGCCTCTGCTTCTGCACGGCAAATCAGGGCCTTACTTCCAGGCATGTGTTCATGCTGGGTGTGCCGGTAGCGACATAGCAGGGTAAGATGCTGACTTTCTCCTCGAGCAGAGTGACTTTACGGACGAGGGCCTCGAAGTACTCCAAGCACAGTGTACTCTCACGGCAGCTCCACAGGGGCCATGACAAAGTCTTCCTGGGCACTTCGGACGCACCAGCAATGTTGTCCTGAGGCCGTTCGAGGACTCTGGAAATGTAGCTCTCCTCAAGGAACGTACAGTGTGTTGCCCATCACTGGGCACGCACAGAGGGCCTCCGAGGGATGCACCAATGGGCCTCGAAGTGGCTCAGCCGGCCCACAGGGGTCTGGAGGTACTCAGTGAACTTGCAGGGAAAACGAGGCCTACCCGAGAGGCCTAGGAGTCCTCAGACGTGTACTTCCTTTAAAGTAAAGCATATAAGGGATAAGAACTCATGGAAATAGCTGCATGCCTCCCTTTCTGCACGGCTACTAAGGGCCAAACCTGGAGGCAAGTTTTCACGTTGAGATTCCCTTTAGCTCTAGAGCTTGTCAGGCTGACCACCACCGCGGCCATGGAAGCCCCTGGTTTAGACAGAGCAAACTCATTTTCTCCCCGGAAGCATTCTTACACGGTGTACAGGCCTGTCAAGAGCAGGGAATGGCAGGCACCTTCAACGAAGCGTGAACGCTGCCTTCAAAATGGGAAAGCAAGGCTACTTCCAGCAGGTCCCCTTTTCCAGAGGCATACACAGCATGCACCCCTGTGGTTTCTAACAAGTCCGAGGAGACACAGCTTACCCTGTGTTTCCTTCCCTGACTCAACTTCTCGAAGTAGGGTGTTCTGCATCATGCGAACTGCCTCAACCAAGGAGCGCCGTAAGCTGCTCCTCTGGGCCTGTGGCTATTCGAAAGCCTGCAGTGCCACAGGAAGATCAGAACTTCAACTGCAGTAAGAACGCAAGCTGGCTTCCTCTAGGAGGCACGGTAACTTCAGGCAGGACGTCTTAGATGGAATGCGAAGACGAGGGTTACCCTGAGTGCAGCTCAGGCTAGGGCAACGCGTAAGATTTCCACGCCGTGTGGGACGTGCCAGAACGGTGTTCGTGAACGTGTGCGAGGGCTCAGGAAATGAAGCTGCTCCAAAAGAGAGGGCAGTGCGTTTCCCTACACCCGGCATGCACAGAGGGGCTGTAACGGGCTCCGGGTCTGGACGTTGCTTAGCTGACCCAGGTGAGCCTGGGGTACTCAAGTGTTCCTGCGGGAATAGGGTGCCCAGGCTAGCCTCCTAGGTGTCCAGAAAACTGTGCTGCCGTTCACGGAACGCAGAGCAGAGGCCAGCGCCTCATGGAAACTGCTGCACGCCTCTGCTTCTGCACGGCAAATCAGGGCCTTACTTCAGGCATGTGTTCATGCTGGGTGTGCCGGTAGCGATATAGCATGGTAAGATGCTGACTTTCTCCTCGAGCAGAGTGACTTCACGTACGAGGGCCTCGAAGTATTCCAAGCACAGTGTTCCCTCACGGCAGCTCACACAGGGGCCGTGTCAAAGTCTTCCTGGGCACTTCGGACGCACCAGCAATGTTGTCCTGAGGCCGTTCGGGGACTCTGGTAATGTAGCTCTCCTCAAACAACGTACAGTGTGTTGCCCATCACTGGGCACGCACAGAGGGCCTCCGAGGGATGCACCAATGGGCCTCGAAGTTGCTCAGCCGGCCCACAGGGGTCTGGAGGTACTCAGTGAACTTGCAGAGTAACCCAGGCCTACCCGAGAGGCCTAGGAGTCCTCAGACGTGTGCTTCCTTTAAAATAAAGCATATAAGGGACTGAGAACTCATGGAAACAGCTGCATGCCTCCCTTTCTGCACGGCTACTAAGGGCCTAACCTGGAGGCAAGTTTTCACGTTGAGATTCCCTTTAGCTCTAGAGCTTGTCAGGCTGACCACCACCGCGGCCACGGAAGCCCCTGGTTTACACACGGCAAACTCATTTTCGCCCCGCAAGCATGCATACAGGGTTTACAGGCCTGTCAAGAGCAGGGAATGGCAGACACTTTCAATGCAGCGTGAACGCTGCCTTCAAAACGGGAAAGCAAGGCTAGTTTCAGCAGGTCCCCTTTTCAAGGGGCACACTCAGCATGCACCCCTGTGGCTTCTAAGAAGTCCGAGGAGACACAGGTTACCCTGTGTTTCCTTCCCTGACTCAACTTCTCGAAGTAGGGTGTTCTGCATCATGCAAACTGCCTCAACCAAGGAACGCCGTAAGCTGCTCCTCTGGGCCTGTGTCTATTCGAAAGCCTGCAGTGCCACAGGAAGAACAGGACTTCAACTGCAGTAAGAACGCAAGCTGACTTCCTCTAGGAGGCACGGTGACTTCAGGCAGGACGTCTTAGATGGAATGCGAAGACGAGGGTTACCCTGAGTGCAGCTCAGGCTAGGGCAACGCGTAAGACTTCCACGCCGTGTGGGACGTGCCAGAACGCTGTTCGTGAACGTGTGCGAGGGCTGAGGAAATGAAGCTGCTCCAAAAGAGAGGGCAGTGCGTTTCCCTACACCCGGCATGCACAGAGGGGCTGTAACGGGCTCAGGGTCTGGACGTTGCTTAGCTGACCCAGGTGAGCCTGGGGTACTCAAGTGTTCCTGCGGGAATAGGGTGCCCAGGCTAGCCTCCTAGGTGTCCAGAAAACTGTGCTGCCGTTCAAGGAACGCAGAGCAGAGGCCAGCGCCTCATGGAAACTGCTGCACGCCTCTGCTTCTGCACGGCAAATCAGGGCCTTACTTCCAGGCATGTGTTCATGCTGGGTGTGCCGGTAGCGACATAGCAGGGTAAGATGCTGACTTTCTCCTCGAGCAGAGTGACTTCACGGACGAGGGCCTCGAAGTATTCCAAGCACACTGTTCTCTCACGGCAGCTCACACAGGGGCCGTGACAAAGTCTTCCTGGGCACTTCGGACGCACCAGCAATATTGTCCTGAGGCCGTTCGAGGACTCTGGAAATGTAGCTCTCCTCAAGGAACGTACAGTGTGTTGCCCATCCCTGGGCACGCACAGAGGGCCTCCGAGGGATGCACCAATGGGCCTCGAAGTTGCTCAGCCGGCCCACAGGGGTCTGGATGTACTCAGTGAACGTGCAGGGAAACCGAGGCCTACCCGAGGGCCCTAGGAGTCCTCAGACGTGTGCTTCCTTTAAAATAAAGCATATAAGGGACTGAGAACTCATGGAAACAGCTGCATGCCTCCCTTTCTGTACGGCTACTTAGGGCCTAACTTGGAGGCAAGTTTTCACGTTGCGATTCCCTTTAGCTCTAGAGCTTGTCAGGCTGACCACCACCGCGGCCACGGTAGCCCCTGGTTTAGACACGGCAAACTCATTTTCGCCCCACAAGCATGCTTACAGGGTTTACAGGCCTTCAAGAGCAGGGAATGGCCGGCACCTTCAACGCAGCGTGAACGCTGCCTTCAAAATGGGAAAGCAAGGCTAGCTCCAGCAGGTCCCCTCTTCCAGGGGCACACTCAGCATGCACCCCTTTGGTTTCTAACAAGTCCGAGGAGACACAGGTTACCCTGTATTTCTATCCCTGACTCAACTTCTCGAGGTGGGGTGTTGTGCATCATGCGAACTGCCTCAACGAATCAACGCCGTAAGCTGCTCCTCTGGGCCTGTGGCTCTTCGAAAGCCTGCAGTGCCACAGGAAGAACAGGACTTCAACTGCAGTAAGAACGCAAGCTGACTTCCTCTAGGAGGCACGGTGACTTCAGGCAGGACGTCGTAGATGGAATGCGGAGACGAGGGTTACCCTGAGTGCAGCTCGGGCTAGGGCAACACGTAAGACTTGCACGCCGTGTGGGACGTGCCAGAACGGTGTTCGTGAACGTGTGCGAGGGCTGAGGAAATGAAGCTGCTCCAAAAGAGAGGGCAGTGCGTTTCCCTACACCCGGCAAGCACAGAGGGGCTCTAACGGGCTCCGGGTCTGAACGTTGCTTAGGTTGCCCAGGTGAGCCTGGGGTACTCAAGTGTCCCTGCCGGGAACAGGGTGCCCAGGCTAGCCTCCTAGGTGTCCAGAAAACTGTGCTGCCGTTCAAGGAACGCAGAGCAGAGGCCAGCGCCTCATGGAAACTGCTGCACGCCTCTGCTTCTGCACGGCAAATCAGGGCCTTACTTCCAGGCATGTGTTCATGCTGGGTGTGCCGGTAGCGACATAGCAGGGTAAGATGCTGACTTTCTCCTCGAGCAGAGTGACTTTACGGACGAGGGCCTCGAAGTACTCCAAGCACAGTGTACTCTCACGGCAGCTCCACAGGGGCCATGACAAAGTCTTCCTGGGCACTTCGGACGCACCAGCAATGTTGTCCTGAGGCCGTTCGAGGACTCTGGAAATGTAGCTCTCCTCAAGGAACGTACAGTGTGTTGCCCATCACTGGGCACGCACAGAGGGCCTCCGAGGGATGCACCAATGGGCCTCGAAGTGGCTCAGCCGGCCCACAGGGGTCTGGAGGTACTCAGTGAACTTGCAGGGAAAACGAGGCCTACCCGAGAGGCCTAGGAGTCCTCAGACGTGTACTTCCTTTAAAGTAAAGCATATAAGGGATAAGAACTCATGGAAATAGCTGCATGCCTCCCTTTCTGCACGGCTACTAAGGGCCAAACCTGGAGGCAAGTTTTCACGTTGAGATTCCCTTTAGCTCTAGAGCTTGTCAGGCTGACCACCACCGCGGCCATGGAAGCCCCTGGTTTAGACAGAGCAAACTCATTTTCTCCCCGGAAGCATTCTTACACGGTGTACAGGCCTGTCAAGAGCAGGGAATGGCAGGCACCTTCAACGAAGCGTGAACGCTGCCTTCAAAATGGGAAAGCAAGGCTACTTCCAGCAGGACCCCTTTGCCAGAGGCATACACAGCATGCACCCCTGTGGTTTCTAACAAGTCCGAGGAGACACAGCTTACCCTGTGTTTCCTTCCCTGACTCAACTTCTCGAAGTAGGGTGTTCTGCATCATGCGAACTGCCTCAACCAAGGAGCGCCGTAAGCTGCTCCTCTGGGCCTGTGGCTATTCGAAAGCCTGCAGTGCCACAGGAAGATCAGAACTTCAACTGCAGTAAGAACGCAAGCTGGCTTCCTCTAGGAGGCACGGTAACTTCAGGCAGGACGTCTTAGATGGAATGCGAAGACGAGGGTTACCCTGAGTGCAGCTCAGGCTAGGGCAACGCGTAAGATTTCCACGCCGTGTGGGACGTGCCAGAACGGTGTTCGTGAACGTGTGCGAGGGCTCAGGAAATGAAGCTGCTCCAAAAGAGAGGGCAGTGCGTTTCCCTACACCCGGCATGCACAGAGGGGCTGTAACGGGCTCCGGGTCTGGACGTTGCTTAGCTGACCCAGGTGAGCCTGGGGTACTCAAGTGTTCCTGCGGGAATAGGGTGCCCAGGCTAGCCTCCTAGGTGTCCAGAAAACTGTGCTGCCGTTCACGGAACGCAGAGCAGAGGCCAGCGCCTCATGGAAACTGCTGCACGCCTCTGCTTCTGCACGGCAAATCAGGGCCTTACTTCAGGCATGTGTTCATGCTGGGTGTGCCGGTAGCGATATAGCATGGTAAGATGCTGACTTTCTCCTCGAGCAGAGTGACTTCACGTACGAGGGCCTCGAAGTATTCCAAGCACAGTGTTCCCTCACGGCAGCTCACACAGGGGCCGTGTCAAAGTCTTCCTGGGCACTTCGGACGCACCAGCAATGTTGTCCTGAGGCCGTTCGGGGACTCTGGTAATGTAGCTCTCCTCAAACAACGTACAGTGTGTTGCCCATCACTGGGCACGCACAGAGGGCCTCCGAGGGATGCACCAATGGGCCTCGAAGTTGCTCAGCCGGCCCACAGGGGTCTGGAGGTACTCAGTGAACTTGCAGAGTAACCCAGGCCTACCCGAGAGGCCTAGGAGTCCTCAGACGTGTGCTTCCTTTAAAATAAAGCATATAAGGGACTGAGAACTCATGGAAACAGCTGCATGCCTCCCTTTCTGCACGGCTACTAAGGGCCTAACCTGGAGGCAAGTTTTCACGTTGAGATTCCCTTTAGCTCTAGAGCTTGTCAGGCTGACCACCACCGCGGCCACGGAAGCCCCTGGTTTACACACGGCAAACTCATTTTCGCCCCGCAAGCATGCATACAGGGTTTACAGGCCTGTCAAGAGCAGGGAATGGCAGACACTTTCAATGCAGCGTGAACGCTGCCTTCAAAACGGGAAAGCAAGGCTAGTTTCAGCAGGTCCCCTTTTCAAGGGGCACACTCAGCATGCACCCCTGTGGCTTCTAAGAAGTCCGAGGAGACACAGGTTACCCTGCGTTTCCTTCCCTGACTCAACTTCTCGAAGTAGGGTGTTCTGCATCATGCAAACTGCCTCAACCAAGGAACGCCGTAAGCTGCTCCTCTGGGCCTGGGTCTATTCGAAAGCCTGCAGTGCCACAGGAAGAACAGGACTTCAACTGCAGTAAGAACGCAAGCTGACTTCCTCTAGGAGGCACGGTGACTTCAGGCAGGACGTCTTAGATGGAATGCGAAGACGAGGGTTACCCTGAGTGCAGCTCAGGCTAGGGCAACGCGTAAGACTTCCACGCCGTGTGGGACGTGCCAGAACGCTGTTCGTGAACGTGTGCGAGGGCTGAGGAAATGAAGCTGCTCCAAAAGAGAGGGCAGTGCGTTTCCCTACACCCGGCATGCACAGAGGGGCTGTAACGGGCTCAGGGTCTGGACGTTGCTTAGCTGACCCAGGTGAGCCTGGGGTACTCAAGTGTTCCTGCGGGAATAGGGTGCCCAGGCTAGCCTCCTAGGTGTCCAGAAAACTGTGCTGCCGTTCAAGGAACGCAGAGCAGAGGCCAGCGCCTCATGGAAACTGCTGCACGCCTCTGCTTCTGCACGGCAAATCAGGGCCTTACTTCCAGGCATGTGTTCATGCTGGGTGTGCCGGTAGCGACATAGCAGGGTAAGATGCTGACTTTCTCCTCGAGCAGAGTGACTTCACGGACGAGGGCCTCGAAGTATTCCAAGCACACTGTTCTCTCACGGCAGCTCACACAGGGGCCGTGACAAAGTCTTCCTGGGCACTTCGGACGCACCAGCAATATTGTCCTGAGGCCGTTCGAGGACTCTGGAAATGTAGCTCTCCTCAAGGAACGCACAGTGTGTTGCCCATCCCTGGGCACGCACAGAGGGCCTCCGAGGGATGCACCAATGGGCCTCGAAGTTGCTCAGCCGGCCCACAGGGGTCTGGATGTACTCAGTGAACGTGCAGGGAAACCGAGGCCTACCCGAGGGCCCTAGGAGTCCTCAGACGTGTGCTTCCTTTAAAATAAAGCATATAAGGGACTGAGAACTCATGGAAACAGCTGCATGCCTCCCTTTCTGTACGGCTACTTAGGGCCTAACTTGGAGGCAAGTTTTCACGTTGCGATTCCCTTTAGCTCTAGAGCTTGTCAGGCTGACCACCACCGCGGCCACGGTAGCCCCTGGTTTAGACACGGCAAACTCATTTTCGCCCCACAAGCATGCTTACAGGGTTTACAGGCCTTCAAGAGCAGGGAATGGCCGGCACCTTCAACGCAGCGTGAACGCTGCCTTCAAAATGGGAAAGCAAGGCTAGCTCCAGCAGGTCCCCTCTTCCAGGGGCACACTCAGCATGCACCCCTTTGGTTTCTAACAAGTCCGAGGAGACACAGGTTACCCTGTATTTCTATCCCTGACTCAACTTCTCGAGGTGGGGTGTTGTGCATCATGCGAACTGCCTCAACGAATCAACGCCGTAAGCTGCTCCTCTGGGCCTGTGGCTCTTCGAAAGCCTGCAGTGCCACAGGAAGAACAGGACTTCAACTGCAGTAAGAACGCAAGCTGACTTCCTCTAGGAGGCACGGTGACTTCAGGCAGGACGTCGTAGATGGAATGCGGAGACGAGGGTTACCCTGAGTGCAGCTCGGGCTAGGGCAACACGTAAGACTTGCACGCCGTGTGGGACGTGCCAGAACGGTGTTCGTGAACGTGTGCGAGGGCTGAGGAAATGAAGCTGCTCCAAAAGAGAGGGCAGTGCGTTTCCCTACACCCGGCAAGCACAGAGGGGCTCTAACGGGCTCCGGGTCTGAACGTTGCTTAGGTTGCCCAGGTGAGCCTGGGGTACTCAAGTGTCCCTGCCGGGAACAGGGTGCCCAGGCTAGCCTCCTAGGTGTCCAGAAAACTGTGCTGCCGTTCAAGGAACGCAGAGCAGAGGCCAGCGCCTCATGGAAACTGCTGCACGCCTCTGCTTCTGCACGGCAAATCAGGGCCTTACTTCCAGGCATGTGTTCATGCTGGGTGTGCCGGTAGCGACATAGCAGGGTAAGATGCTGACTTTCTCCTCGAGCAGAGTGACTTTACGGACGAGGGCCTCGAAGTACTCCAAGCACAGTGTACTCTCACGGCAGCTCCACAGGGGCCATGACAAAGTCTTCCTGGGCACTTCGGACGCACCAGCAATGTTGTCCTGAGGCCGTTCGAGGACTCTGGAAATGTAGCTCTCCTCAAGGAACGTACAGTGTGTTGCCCATCACTGGGCACGCACAGAGGGCCTCCGAGGGATGCACCAATGGGCCTCGAAGTGGCTCAGCCGGCCCACAGGGGTCTGGAGGTACTCAGTGAACTTGCAGGGAAAACGAGGCCTACCCGAGAGGCCTAGGAGTCCTCAGACGTGTACTTCCTTTAAAGTAAAGCATATAAGGGATAAGAACTCATGGAAATAGCTGCATGCCTCCCTTTCTGCACGGCTACTAAGGGCCAAACCTGGAGGCAAGTTTTCACGTTGAGATTCCCTTTAGCTCTAGAGCTTGTCAGGCTGACCACCACCGCGGCCATGGAAGCCCCTGGTTTAGACAGAGCAAACTCATTTTCTCCCCGGAAGCATTCTTACACGGTGTACAGGCCTGTCAAGAGCAGGGAATGGCAGGCACTTTCAATGCAGCGTGAACGCTGCCTTCAAAATGGGAAAGCAAGGCTAGCTCCAGCAGGTCCCCTTTTCCAGGGGGACACTCAGCATGCACCCCTGTGGCTTCTAACAAGTCCGAGGAGACACAGCTTACCCTGTGTTTCCTTCCCTGACTCAACTTCTCGAAGTAGGGTGTTCTGCATCATGCGAACTGCCTCAACCAAGGAGCGCCGTAAGCTGCTCCTCTGGGCCTGTGGCTATTCGAAAGCCTGCAGTGCCACAGGAAGATCAGAACTTCAACTGCAGTAAGAACGCAAGCTGGCTTCCTCTAGGAGGCACGGTAACTTCAGGCAGGACGTCTTAGATGGAATGCGAAGACGAGGGTTACCCTGAGTGCAGCTCAGGCTAGGGCAACGCGTAAGATTTCCACGCCGTGTGGGACGTGCCAGAACGGTGTTCGTGAACGTGTGCGAGGGCTCAGGAAATGAAGCTGCTCCAAAAGAGAGGGCAGTGCGTTTCCCTACACCCGGCATGCACAGAGGGGCTGTAACGGGCTCCGGGTCTGGACGTTGCTTAGCTGACCCAGGTGAGCCTGGGGTACTCAAGTGTTCCTGCGGGAATAGGGTGCCCAGGCTAGCCTCCTAGGTGTCCAGAAAACTGTGCTGCCGTTCACGGAACGCAGAGCAGAGGCCAGCGCCTCATGGAAACTGCTGCACGCCTCTGCTTCTGCACGGCAAATCAGGGCCTTACTTCAGGCATGTGTTCATGCTGGGTGTGCCGGTAGCGATATAGCATGGTAAGATGCTGACTTTCTCCTCGAGCAGAGTGACTTCACGTACGAGGGCCTCGAAGTATTCCAAGCACAGTGTTCCCTCACGGCAGCTCACACAGGGGCCGTGTCAAAGTCTTCCTGGGCACTTCGGACGCACCAGCAATGTTGTCCTGAGGCCGTTCGGGGACTCTGGTAATGTAGCTCTCCTCAAACAACGTACAGTGTGTTGCCCATCACTGGGCACGCACAGAGGGCCTCCGAGGGATGCACCAATGGGCCTCGAAGTTGCTCAGCCGGCCCACAGGGGTCTGGAGGTACTCAGTGAACTTGCAGAGTAACCCAGGCCTACCCGAGAGGCCTAGGAGTCCTCAGACGTGTGCTTCCTTTAAAATAAAGCATATAAGGGACTGAGAACTCATGGAAACAGCTGCATGCCTCCCTTTCTGCACGGCTACTAAGGGCCTAACCTGGAGGCAAGTTTTCACGTTGAGATTCCCTTTAGCTCTAGAGCTTGTCAGGCTGACCACCACCGCGGCCACGGAAGCCCCTGGTTTACACACGGCAAACTCATTTTCGCCCCGCAAGCATGCATACAGGGTTTACAGGCCTGTCAAGAGCAGGGAATGGCAGACACTTTCAATGCAGCGTGAACGCTGCCTTCAAAACGGGAAAGCAAGGCTAGTTTCAGCAGGTCCCCTTTTCAAGGGGCACACTCAGCATGCACCCCTGTGGCTTCTAAGAAGTCCGAGGAGACACAGGTTACCCTGCGTTTCCTTCCCTGACTCAACTTCTCGAAGTAGGGTGTTCTGCATCATGCAAACTGCCTCAACCAAGGAACGCCGTAAGCTGCTCCTCTGGGCCTGGGTCTATTCGAAAGCCTGCAGTGCCACAGGAAGAACAGGACTTCAACTGCAGTAAGAACGCAAGCTGACTTCCTCTAGGAGGCACGGTGACTTCAGGCAGGACGTCTTAGATGGAATGCGAAGACGAGGGTTACCCTGAGTGCAGCTCAGGCTAGGGCAACGCGTAAGACTTCCACGCCGTGTGGGACGTGCCAGAACGCTGTTCGTGAACGTGTGCGAGGGCTGAGGAAATGAAGCTGCTCCAAAAGAGAGGGCAGTGCGTTTCCCTACACCCGGCATGCACAGAGGGGCTGTAACGGGCTCAGGGTCTGGACGTTGCTTAGCTGACCCAGGTGAGCCTGGGGTACTCAAGTGTTCCTGCGGGAATAGGGTGCCCAGGCTAGCCTCCTAGGTGTCCAGAAAACTGTGCTGCCGTTCAAGGAACGCAGAGCAGAGGCCAGCGCCTCATGGAAACTGCTGCACGCCTCTGCTTCTGCACGGCAAATCAGGGCCTTACTTCCAGGCATGTGTTCATGCTGGGTGTGCCGGTAGCGACATAGCAGGGTAAGATGCTGACTTTCTCCTCGAGCAGAGTGACTTCACGGACGAGGGCCTCGAAGTATTCCAAGCACACTGTTCTCTCACGGCAGCTCACACAGGGGCCGTGACAAAGTCTTCCTGGGCACTTCGGACGCACCAGCAATATTGTCCTGAGGCCGTTCGAGGACTCTGGAAATGTAGCTCTCCTCAAGGAACGCACAGTGTGTTGCCCATCCCTGGGCACGCACAGAGGGCCTCCGAGGGATGCACCAATGGGCCTCGAAGTTGCTCAGCCGGCCCACAGGGGTCTGGATGTACTCAGTGAACGTGCAGGGAAACCGAGGCCTACCCGAGGGCCCTAGGAGTCCTCAGACGTGTACTTCCTTTAAAATAAAGCATATAAGGGACTGAGAACTCATGGAAACAGCTGCATGCCTCCCTTTCTGTACGGCTACTTAGGGCCTAACTTGGAGGCAAGTTTTCACGTTGCGATTCCCTTTAGCTCTAGAGCTTGTCAGGCTGACCACCACCGCGGCCACGGTAGCCCCTGGTTTAGACACGGCAAACTCATTTTCGCCCCACAAGCATGCTTACAGGGTTTACAGGCCTTCAAGAGCAGGGAATGGCCGGCACCTTCAACGCAGCGTGAACGCTGCCTTCAAAATGGGAAAGCAAGGCTAGCTCCAGCAGGTCCCCTCTTCCAGGGGCACACTCAGCATGCACCCCTTTGGTTTCTAACAAGTCCGAGGAGACACAGGTTACCCTGTATTTCTATCCCTGACTCAACTTCTCGAGGTGGGGTGTTGTGCATCATGCGAACTGCCTCAACGAATCAACGCCGTAAGCTGCTCCTCTGGGCCTGTGGCTCTTCGAAAGCCTGCAGTGCCACAGGAAGAACAGGACTTCAACTGCAGTAAGAACGCAAGCTGACTTCCTCTAGGAGGCACGGTGACTTCAGGCAGGACGTCGTAGATGGAATGCGGAGACGAGGGTTACCCTGAGTGCAGCTCGGGCTAGGGCAACACGTAAGACTTGCACGCCGTGTGGGACGTGCCAGAACGGTGTTCGTGAACGTGTGCGAGGGCTGAGGAAATGAAGCTGCTCCAAAAGAGAGGGCAGTGCGTTTCCCTACACCCGGCAAGCACAGAGGGGCTCTAACGGGCTCCGGGTCTGAACGTTGCTTAGGTTGCCCAGGTGAGCCTGGGGTACTCAAGTGTCCCTGCCGGGAACAGGGTGCCCAGGCTAGCCTCCTAGGTGTCCAGAAAACTGTGCTGCCGTTCAAGGAACGCAGAGCAGAGGCCAGCGCCTCATGGAAACTGCTGCACGCCTCTGCTTCTGCACGGCAAATCAGGGCCTTACTTCCAGGCATGTGTTCATGCTGGGTGTGCCGGTAGCGACATAGCAGGGTAAGATGCTGACTTTCTCCTCGAGCAGAGTGACTTTACGGACGAGGGCCTCGAAGTACTCCAAGCACAGTGTACTCTCACGGCAGCTCCACAGGGGCCATGACAAAGTCTTCCTGGGCACTTCGGACGCACCAGCAATGTTGTCCTGAGGCCGTTCGAGGACTCTGGAAATGTAGCTCTCCTCAAGGAACGTACAGTGTGTTGCCCATCACTGGGCACGCACAGAGGGCCTCCGAGGGATGCACCAATGGGCCTCGAAGTGGCTCAGCCGGCCCACAGGGGTCTGGAGGTACTCAGTGAACTTGCAGGGAAAACGAGGCCTACCCGAGAGGCCTAGGAGTCCTCAGACGTGTACTTCCTTTAAAGTAAAGCATATAAGGGATAAGAACTCATGGAAATAGCTGCATGCCTCCCTTTCTGCACGGCTACTAAGGGCCAAACCTGGAGGCAAGTTTTCACGTTGAGATTCCCTTTAGCTCTAGAGCTTGTCAGGCTGACCACCACCGCGGCCATGGAAGCCCCTGGTTTAGACAGAGCAAACTCATTTTCTCCCCGGAAGCATTCTTACACGGTGTACAGGCCTGTCAAGAGCAGGGAATGGCAGGCACCTTCAACGAAGCGTGAACGCTGCCTTCAAAATGGGAAAGCAAGGCTAGTTCCAGCAGGTCTCCTTTTCCAGGGGCACACTCAGCATGCACCCCTGTGGCTTCTAACAAGTCCGAGGAGACACAGCTTACCCTGTGTTTCCTTCCCTGACTCAACTTCTCGAAGTAGGGTGTTCTGCATCATGCGAACTGCCTCAACCAAGGAGCGCCGTAAGCTGCTCCTCTGGGCCTGTGGCTATTCGAAAGCCTGCAGTGCCACAGGAAGATCAGAACTTCAACTGCAGTAAGAACGCAAGCTGGCTTCCTCTAGGAGGCACGGTAACTTCAGGCAGGACGTCTTAGATGGAATGCGAAGACGAGGGTTACCCTGAGTGCAGCTCAGGCTAGGGCAACGCGTAAGACTTCCACGCCGTGTGGGACGTGCCAGAACGGTGTTCGTGAACGTGTGCGAGGGCTCAGGAAATGAAGCTGCTCCAAAAGAGAGGGCAGTGCGTTTCCCTACACCCGGCATGCACAGAGGGGCTGTAACGGGCTCCGGGTCTGGACGTTGCTTAGCTGACCCAGGTGAGCCTGGGGTACTCAAGTGTTCCTGCGGGAATAGGGTGCCCAGGCTAGCCTCCTAGGTGTCCAGAAAACTGTGCTGCCGTTCACGGAACGCAGAGCAGAGGCCAGCGCCTCATGGAAACTGCTGCACGCCTCTGCTTCTGCACGGCAAATCAGGGCCTTACTTCAGGCATGTGTTCATGCTGGGTGTGCCGGTAGCGATATAGCATGGTAAGATGCTGACTTTCTCCTCGAGCAGAGTGACTTCACGTACGAGGGCCTCGAAGTACTCCAAGCACAGTGTTCTCTCACGGCAGCTCACACAGGGGCCATGTCAGAAGTTTTCCTGTGCACTTCGGACTCACCAGCAATGTTGTCCTGAGGCCGTTCGGGGACTCTGGAAATGTAGCTCTCCTCAAACATCGTACAGTGTGTTGCCCATCACTGGGCACGCACAGAGGGCCTCCGAGGGATGCACCAATGGGCCTCGAAGTTGCTCAGCCGGCCCACAGGGGTCTGGAGGTGCTCAGTGAACTTGCAGGAAAACGAGGCCTACCCGAGAGGCCTAGGAGTCCTCAGACGTGTACTTCCTTTAAAATAAAGCATATAAGGGACTAAGAACTCATGGAAACAGCTGCATGCCTCCCTTTCTGCACGGCTACTAAGGGCCTAACCTGGAGGCAAGTTTTCACGTTGAGATTCCCTTTAGCTCTAGAGCTTGTCAGGCTGACCACCACCGCGGCCACGGAAGCCCCTGGTTTACACACAGCAAACTCATTTTCTCCCCACAAGCATTCTTACAGTGTTTACAGGCCTGTCAAGAGGAGGGAATGGCAGGCACTTTCAATGCAGCGTGAACGCTGCCTTCAAAATGGGAAAGCAAGGCTAGTTCCAGCAGGTCCCCTTTTCAAGGGGCACACTCAGCATGCACCCCTGTGGCTTCTAAGAAGTCCGAGGAGACACAGGTTACCCTGTGTTTCCTTCCCTGACTCAACTTCTCGAAGTAGGGTGTTCTGCATCATGCAAACTGCCTCAACCAAGGAACGCCGTAAGCTGCTCCTCTGGGCCTGTGGCTATTCGAAAGCCTGCAGTGCCACAGGAAGAACAGGACTTCAACTGCAGTAAGAACGCAAGCTGACTTCCTCTAGGAGGCACGGTGACTTCAGGCAGGACGTCTTAGATGGAATGCGAAGACGAGGGTTACCCTGAGTGCAGCTCAGGCTAGGGTAACGCGTAAGACTTGCACGCCGTGTGGGACGTGCCAGAACGGTGTTCGTGAACGTGTGCGAGGGCTGAGGAAATGAAGCTGCTCCAAAAGAGAGGGCAGTGCGTTTCCCTACACCCGGCATGCACAGAGGGGCTGTAACGGGCTCAGGGTCTGGACGTTGCTTAGCTGACCCAGGTGAGCCTGGGGTACTCAAGTGTTCCTGCGGGAATAGGGTGCCCAGGCTAGCGTCCTAGGTGTCCAGAAAACTGTGCTGCCGTTCAAGGAACGCAGAGCAGAGGCCAGCGCCTCATGGAAACTGCTGCACGCCTCTGCTTCTGCACGGCAAATCAGGGCCTTACTTCCAGGCATGTGTTCATGCTGGGTGTGCCGGTAGCGACATAGCAGTGTAAGATGCTGACTTTCTCCTCGAGCAGAGTGACTTTACGGACGAGGGCCTCGAAGTACTCCAAGCACAGTGTACTCTCACGGCAGCTCACACAGGGGCCGTGACAAAGTCTTCCTGGGCACTTCGGACGCACCAGCAATATTGTCCTGAGGCCGTTCGAGGACTCTGGAAATGTAGCTCTCCTCAAGGAACGTACAGTGTGTTGCCCATCCCTGGGCACGCACAGAGGGCCTCCGAGGGATGCACCAATGGGCCTCGAAGTTGCTCAGCCGGCCCACAGGGGTCTGGATGTACTCAGTGAACGTGCAGGGAAACCGAGGCCTACCCGAGGGCCCTAGGAGTCCTCAGACGTGTGCTTCCTTTAAAATAAAGCATATAAGGGACTGAGAACTCATGGAAACAGCTGCATGCCTCCCTTTCTGTACGGCTACTTAGGGCCTAACTTGGAGGCAAGTTTTCACGTTGCGATTCCCTTTAGCTCTAGAGCTTGTCAGGCTGACCACCACCGCGGCCACGGTAGCCCCTGGTTTAGACACGGCAAACTCATTTTCGCCCCACAAGCATGCTTACAGGGTTTACAGGCCTTCAAGAGCAGGGAATGGCCGGCACCTTCAACGCAGCGTGAACGCTGCCTTCAAAATGGGAAAGCAAGGCTAGCTCCAGCAGGTCCCCTCTTCCAGGGGCACACTCAGCATGCACCCCTTTGGTTTCTAACAAGTCCGAGGAGACACAGGTTACCCTGTATTTCTATCCCTGACTCAACTTCTCGAGGTGGGGTGTTGTGCATCATGCGAACTGCCTCAACGAATCAACGCCGTAAGCTGCTCCTCTGGGCCTGTGGCTCTTCGAAAGCCTGCAGTGCCACAGGAAGAACAGGACTTCAACTGCAGTAAGAACGCAAGCTGACTTCCTCTAGGAGGCACGGTGACTTCAGGCAGGACGTCGTAGATGGAATGCGGAGACGAGGGTTACCCTGAGTGCAGCTCGGGCTAGGGCAACACGTAAGACTTGCACGCCGTGTGGGACGTGCCAGAACGGTGTTCGTGAACGTGTGCGAGGGCTGAGGAAATGAAGCTGCTCCAAAAGAGAGGGCAGTGCGTTTCCCTACACCCGGCAAGCACAGAGGGGCTCTAACGGGCTCCGGGTCTGAACGTTGCTTAGGTTGCCCAGGTGAGCCTGGGGTACTCAAGTGTCCCTGCCGGGAACAGGGTGCCCAGGCTAGCCTCCTAGGTGTCCAGAAAACTGTGCTGCCGTTCAAGGAACGCAGAGCAGAGGCCAGCGCCTCATGGAAACTGCTGCACGCCTCTGCTTCTGCACGGCAAATCAGGGCCTTACTTCCAGGCATGTGTTCATGCTGGGTGTGCCGGTAGCGACATAGCAGGGTAAGATGCTGACTTTCTCCTCGAGCAGAGTGACTTTACGGACGAGGGCCTCGAAGTACTCCAAGCACAGTGTACTCTCACGGCAGCTCCACAGGGGCCATGACAAAGTCTTCCTGGGCACTTCGGACGCACCAGCAATGTTGTCCTGAGGCCGTTCGAGGACTCTGGAAATGTAGCTCTCCTCAAGGAACGTACAGTGTGTTGCCCATCACTGGGCACGCACAGAGGGCCTCCGAGGGATGCACCAATGGGCCTCGAAGTGGCTCAGCCGGCCCACAGGGGTCTGGAGGTACTCAGTGAACTTGCAGGGAAAACGAGGCCTACCCGAGAGGCCTAGGAGTCCTCAGACGTGTACTTCCTTTAAAGTAAAGCATATAAGGGATAAGAACTCATGGAAATAGCTGCATGCCTCCCTTTCTGCACGGCTACTAAGGGCCAAACCTGGAGGCAAGTTTTCACGTTGAGATTCCCTTTAGCTCTAGAGCTTGTCAGGCTGACCACCACCGCGGCCATGGAAGCCCCTGGTTTAGACAGAGCAAACTCATTTTCTCCCCGGAAGCATTCTTACACGGTGTACAGGCCTGTCAAGAGCAGGGAATGGCAGGCACCTTCAACGAAGCGTGAACGCTGCCTTCAAAATGGGAAAGCAAGGCTACTTCCAGCAGGACCCCTTTTCCAGAGGCATACACAGCATGCACCCCTGTGGTTTCTAACAAGTCCGAGGAGACACAGCTTACCCTGTGTTTCCTTCCCTGACTCAACTTCTCGAAGTAGGGTGTTCTGCATCATGCGAACTGCCTCAACCAAGGAGCGCCGTAAGCTGCTCCTCTGGGCCTGTGGCTATTCGAAAGCCTGCAGTGCCACAGGAAGATCAGAACTTCAACTGCAGTAAGAACGCAAGCTGGCTTCCTCTAGGAGGCACGGTAACTTCAGGCAGGACGTCTTAGATGGAATGCGAAGACGAGGGTTACCCTGAGTGCAGCTCAGGCTAGGGCAACGCGTAAGATTTCCACGCCGTGTGGGACGTGCCAGAACGGTGTTCGTGAACGTGTGCGAGGGCTCAGGAAATGAAGCTGCTCCAAAAGAGAGGGCAGTGCGTTTCCCTACACCCGGCATGCACAGAGGGGCTGTAACGGGCTCCGGGTCTGGACGTTGCTTAGCTGACCCAGGTGAGCCTGGGGTACTCAAGTGTTCCTGCGGGAATAGGGTGCCCAGGCTAGCCTCCTAGGTGTCCAGAAAACTGTGCTGCCGTTCACGGAACGCAGAGCAGAGGCCAGCGCCTCATGGAAACTGCTGCACGCCTCTGCTTCTGCACGGCAAATCAGGGCCTTACTTCAGGCATGTGTTCATGCTGGGTGTGCCGGTAGCGATATAGCATGGTAAGATGCTGACTTTCTCCTCGAGCAGAGTGACTTCACGTACGAGGGCCTCGAAGTATTCCAAGCACAGTGTTCCCTCACGGCAGCTCACACAGGGGCCGTGTCAAAGTCTTCCTGGGCACTTCGGACGCACCAGCAATGTTGTCCTGAGGCCGTTCGGGGACTCTGGTAATGTAGCTCTCCTCAAACAACGTACAGTGTGTTGCCCATCACTGGGCACGCACAGAGGGTCTCCGAGGGATGCACCAATGGGCCTCGAAGTTGCTCAGCCGGCCCACAGGGGTCTGGAGGTGCTCAGTGAACTTGCAGAGTAACCCAGGCCTACCCGAGAGGCCTAGGAGTCCTCAGACGTGTGCTTCCTTTAAAATAAAGCATATAAGGGACTGAGAACTCATGGAAACAGCTGCATGCCTCCCTTTCTGCACGGCTACTAAGGGCCTAACCTGGAGGCAAGTTTTCACGTTGAGATTCCCTTTAGCTCTAGAGCTTGTCAGGCTGACCACCACCGCGGCCACGGAAGCCCCTGGTTTACACACGGCAAACTCATTTTCGCCCCGCAAGCATGCATACAGGGTTTACAGGCCTGTCAAGAGCAGGGAATGGCAGACACTTTCAATGCAGCGTGAACGCTGCCTTCAAAACGGGAAAGCAAGGCTAGTTTCAGCAGGTCCCCTTTTCAAGGGGCACACTCAGCATGCACCCCTGTGGCTTCTAAGAAGTCCGAGGAGACACAGGTTACCCTGCGTTTCCTTCCCTGACTCAACTTCTCGAAGTAGGGTGTTCTGCATCATGCAAACTGCCTCAACCAAGGAACGCCGTAAGCTGCTCCTCTGGGCCTGGGTCTATTCGAAAGCCTGCAGTGCCACAGGAAGAACAGGACTTCAACTGCAGTAAGAACGCAAGCTGACTTCCTCTAGGAGGCACGGTGACTTCAGGCAGGACGTCTTAGATGGAATGCGAAGACGAGGGTTACCCTGAGTGCAGCTCAGGCTAGGGCAACGCGTAAGACTTCCACGCCGTGTGGGACGTGCCAGAACGCTGTTCGTGAACGTGTGCGAGGGCTGAGGAAATGAAGCTGCTCCAAAAGAGAGGGCAGTGCGTTTCCCTACACCCGGCATGCACAGAGGGGCTGTAACGGGCTCAGGGTCTGGACGTTGCTTAGCTGACCCAGGTGAGCCTGGGGTACTCAAGTGTTCCTGCGGGAATAGGGTGCCCAGGCTAGCCTCCTAGGTGTCCAGAAAACTGTGCTGCCGTTCAAGGAACGCAGAGCAGAGGCCAGCGCCTCATGGAAACTGCTGCACGCCTCTGCTTCTGCACGGCAAATCAGGGCCTTACTTCCAGGCATGTGTTCATGCTGGGTGTGCCGGTAGCGACATAGCAGGGTAAGATGCTGACTTTCTCCTCGAGCAGAGTGACTTCACGGACGAGGGCCTCGAAGTATTCCAAGCACACTGTTCTCTCACGGCAGCTCACACAGGGGCCGTGACAAAGTCTTCCTGGGCACTTCGGACGCACCAGCAATATTGTCCTGAGGCCGTTCGAGGACTCTGGAAATGTAGCTCTCCTCAAGGAACGTACAGTGTGTTGCCCATCCCTGGGCACGCACAGAGGGCCTCCGAGGGATGCACCAATGGGCCTCGAAGTTGCTCAGCCGGCCCACAGGGGTCTGGATGTACTCAGTGAACGTGCAGGGAAACCGAGGCCTACCCGAGGGCCCTAGGAGTCCTCAGACGTGTGCTTCCTTTAAAATAAAGCATATAAGGGACTGAGAACTCATGGAAACAGCTGCATGCCTCCCTTTCTGTACGGCTACTTAGGGCCTAACTTGGAGGCAAGTTTTCACGTTGCGATTCCCTTTAGCTCTAGAGCTTGTCAGGCTGACCACCACCGCGGCCACGGTAGCCCCTGGTTTAGACACGGCAAACTCATTTTCGCCCCACAAGCATGCTTACAGGGTTTACAGGCCTTCAAGAGCAGGGAATGGCCGGCACCTTCAACGCAGCGTGAACGCTGCCTTCAAAATGGGAAAGCAAGGCTAGCTCCAGCAGGTCCCCTCTTCCAGGGGCACACTCAGCATGCACCCCTTTGGTTTCTAACAAGTCCGAGGAGACACAGGTTACCCTGTATTTCTATCCCTGACTCAACTTCTCGAGGTGGGGTGTTGTGCATCATGCGAACTGCCTCAACGAATCAACGCCGTAAGCTGCTCCTCTGGGCCTGTGGCTCTTCGAAAGCCTGCAGTGCCACAGGAAGAACAGGACTTCAACTGCAGTAAGAACGCAAGCTGACTTCCTCTAGGAGGCACGGTGACTTCAGGCAGGACGTCGTAGATGGAATGCGGAGACGAGGGTTACCCTGAGTGCAGCTCGGGCTAGGGCAACACGTAAGACTTGCACGCCGTGTGGGACGTGCCAGAACGGTGTTCGTGAACGTGTGCGAGGGCTGAGGAAATGAAGCTGCTCCAAAAGAGAGGGCAGTGCGTTTCCCTACACCCGGCAAGCACAGAGGGGCTCTAACGGGCTCCGGGTCTGAACGTTGCTTAGGTTGCCCAGGTGAGCCTGGGGTACTCAAGTGTCCCTGCCGGGAACAGGGTGCCCAGGCTAGCCTCCTAGGTGTCCAGAAAACTGTGCTGCCGTTCAAGGAACGCAGAGCAGAGGCCAGCGCCTCATGGAAACTGCTGCACGCCTCTGCTTCTGCACGGCAAATCAGGGCCTTACTTCCAGGCATGTGTTCATGCTGGGTGTGCCGGTAGCGACATAGCAGGGTAAGATGCTGACTTTCTCCTCGAGCAGAGTGACTTTACGGACGAGGGCCTCGAAGTATTCCAAGCACTGTGTACTCTCACGGCAGCCCCACAGGGGCCATGACAAGTCTTCCTGGGCACTTCGGACGCACCAGCAATGTTGTCCTGAGGCCGTTCGAGGACTCTGGAAATGTAGCTCTCCTCAAGGAACGTACAGTGTGTTGCCCATCACTGGGCACGCACAGAGGGCCTCCGAGGGATGCACCAATGGGCCTCGAAGTTGCTCAGCCGGCCCACAGGTGTCTGGAGGTACTCGGTGAGCTTGCTGGGAAACCGAGGCCTACCCTAGAGGCCTAGGAGTCCTCAGACGTGTGCTTCCTTTAAAATAAAGCATATAAGGGACTGAGAACTCATGGAAACAGCTGCATGCCTCCCTTTCTGTACGGCTACTAAGGGCCTAACCTGGAGGCAAGTTTTCACGTTGAGATTCCCTTTAGCTCTAGAGCTTGTCAGGCTGACCACCACCGCGGCCATGGAAGCCCATGGTTTAGACAGAGCAAACTCATTTTCTCCCCAGAAGCATTCTTACAGTGTGTACAGGCCTGTCAAGAGGAGGGAATGGCAGGCACTTTCAATGCAGCGTGAACGCTGCCTTCAAAATGGGAAAGCAAGGCTAGCTCCAGCAGGTCCCCTTTTCCAGGGGCATACTCAGCATGCACCCCTGTGGTTTCTAACAAGTCCGAGGAGACACAGGTTACCCTGTGTTTCCTTCCCTGACTCAACTTCTCGAAGTAGGGTGTTCTGCATCATGCGAACTGCCTCAACCAAGGAGCGCCATAAGCTGCTCCTCTGGGCCTGTGGCTATTCGAAAGCCTGCAGTGCCACAGGAAGAACAGGACTTCAACTGCAGTAAGAACGCAAGCTGGCTTCCTCTAGGAGGCACGGTGACTTCAGGCAGGACGTCTTAGATGGAATGCGAAGACGAGGGTTACCCTGAGTGCAGCTCAGGCTAGGGTAACGCGTAAGACTTGCACGCCGTGTGGGACGTGCCAGAACGGTGTTCGTGAACGTGTGCGAGGGCTGAGGAAATGAAGCTGCTCCAAAAGAGAGGGCAGTGCGTTTCCCTACACCCGGCATGCACAGAGAGGCTGTAACGGGCTCCGGGTCTGGACGTTGCTTAGCTGGCCCAGGTGAGCCTGGGGTACTCAAGTGTTCCTGCCGGGAATAGGGTGCCCAGGCTAGCCTCCTAGGTGTCCAGAAAACTGTGCTGCCGTTCAAGGAACGCAGAGCAGAGGCCAGCGCCTCATGGAAACTGCTGCACGCCTCTGCTTCTGCACGGCAAATCAGGGCCTTACTTCCAGGCATGTGTTCATGCTGGGTGTGCCGGTAGCGACATAGCAGTGTAAGATGCTGACTTTCTCCTCGAGCAGAGTGACTTTACGGACGAGGGCCTCGAAGTACTCCAAGCACAGTGTACTCTCACGGCAGCTCACACAGGGGCCGTGACAAAGTCTTCCTGGGCACTTCGGACGCACCAGCAATGTTGTCCTGAGGCCGTTCGAGGACTCTGGAAATGTAGCTCTCCTCAAGGAACGTACAGTGTGTTGCCCATCACTGGGCACGCACAGAGGGCCTCCGAGGGATGCACCAATGGGCCTCGAAGTGGCTCAGCCGGCCCACAGGGGTCTGGAGGTACTCAGTGAACTTGCAGGGAAAACGAGGCCTACCCGAGAGGCCTAGGAGTCCTCAGACGTGTACTTCCTTTAAAGTAAAGCATATAAGGGATAAGAACTCATGGAAATAGCTGCATGCCTCCCTTTCTGCACGGCTACTAAGGGCCAAACCTGGAGGCAAGTTTTCACGTTGAGATTCCCTTTAGCTCTAGAGCTTGTCAGGCTGACCACCACCGCGGCCATGGAAGCCCCTGGTTTAGACAGAGCAAACTCATTTTCTCCCCGGAAGCATTCTTACAGGGTGTACAGGCCTGTCAAGATCAGGAAATGGCAGGCACCTTCAACGAAGCGTGAACGCTGCCTTCAAAATGGGAAAGCAAGGCTACTTCCAGCAGGACCCCTTTGCGAGAGGTATACACAGCATGCACCTCTGTGGTTTCTAACAAGTCCGAGGAGACACAGCTTACCCTGTGTTTCCTTCCCTGACTCAACTTCTCGAAGTAGGGTGTTCTGCATCATGCGAACTGCCTCAACCAAGGAGCGCCGTAAGCTGCTCCTCTGGGCCTGTGGCTATTCGAAAGCCTGCAGTGCCACAGGAAGATCAAGACTTCAACTGCAGTAAGAACGCAAGCTGGCTTCCTCTAGGAGGCACAGTAACTTCAGGCAGGATGTCTTAGATGGAATGCAAAGACGAGGGTTACCCTGAGTGCAGCTCAGGCTAGGGCAACGCGTAAGATTTCCACGCCGTGTGGGACGTGCCAGAACGGTGTTCGTGAACGTGTGCGAGGGCTCAGGAAATGAAGCTGCTCCAAAAGAGAGGGCAGTGCGTTTCCCTACACCCGGCATGCACAGAGGGGCTGTAACGGGCTCCGGGTCTGGACGTTGCTTAGCTGACCCAGGTGAGCCTGGGGTACTCAAGTGTTCCTGCGGGAATAGGGTGCCCAGGCTAGCCTCCTAGGTGTCCAGAAAACTGTGCTGCCGTTCACGGAACGCAGAGCAGAGGCCAGCGCCTCATGGAAACTGCTGCACGCCTCTGCTTCTGCACGGCAAATCAGGGCCTTACTTCAGGCATGTGTTCATGCTGGGTGTGCCGGTAGCGATATAGCATGGTAAGATGCTGACTTTCTCCTCGAGCAGAGTGACTTCACGTACGAGGGCCTCGAAGTACTCCAAGCACAGTGTTCTCTCATGGCAGCTCTCACAAGGACCATGAGAAGTTTTCTGTGCACTTCGGACTCACCAGCAAAGTTGTCCTGAGGCCGTTCGAGGACTCCGGAAATGTAGCTCTCCTCAAGGATCGTACAGTGTGTTGCCCATCACTGGGCACGCACAGAGGGCCTCCGAGGGATGCACCAATGGGCCTCGAAGTTGCTCAGCCGGCCCACAGGGGTCTGGAGGTGCTCAGTGAACTTGCAGGAAAACGAGGCCTACCCGAGAGGCCTAGGAGTCCTCAGACGTGTACTTCCTTTAAAATAAAGCATATAAGGGACTAAGAACTCATGGAAACAGCTGCATGCCTTCCTTTCTGCACGGCTACTAAGGGCCTAACCTGGAGGCAAGTTTTCACGTTGAGGTTCCCTTTAGCTCTAGAGCTTGTCAGGCTGACCACCACCGCGGCCACGGAAGCCCCTGGTTTAGACAGAGCAAACTCATTTTCTCCCCAGAAGCATTCTTACACTGTTTACAGGCCTGTCAAGAGGAGGGAATGGCAGGCACTTTCAATGCAGCGTGAACGCTGCCTTCAAAATGGGAAAGCAAGGCTAGTTCCAGCAGGTCCCCTTTTCCAGGGGCACACTCAGCATGCACCCCTGTGGCTTCTAACAAGTCCGAGGAGACACAGGTTACCCTGTGTTTCCTTCCCTGACTCAACTTCTCGAAGTAGGGTGTTCTGCATCATGCGAACTGCCTCAACCAAGGAACGCCGTAAGCTGCTCCTCTGGGCCTGTGGCTATTCGAAAGCCTGCAGTGCCACAGGAAGAACAGGACTTCAACTGCAGTAAGAACGCAAGCGGACTTCCTCTAGGAGGCACGGTGACTTCAGGCAGGACGTCTTAGATGGAATGCGAAGACGAGGGTTACCCTGAGTGCAGCTCAGGCTAGGGTAACGCGTAAGACTTGCACACCGTGTGGGACGTGCCAGAACGGTGTTCGTGAACGTGTGCGAGGGCTCAGGAAATGAAGCTGCTCCAAAAGAGAGGGCAGTGCGTTTCCCTACACCCGGCATGCACAGAGAGGCTGTAACGGGCTACGGGTCTGGACGTTGCTTAGCTGACCCAGGTGAGCCTGGGGTACTCAAGTGTTCCTGCGGGAATAGGGTGCCCAGGCTAGCCTCCTAGGTGTCCAGAAAACTGTGCTGCCGTTCAAGGAACGCAGAGCAGAGGCCAGCGCCTCATGGAAACTGCTGCACGCCTCTGCTTCTGCACGGCAAATCAGGGCCTTACTTCCAGGCATGTGTTCATGCTGGGTGTGCCGGTAGCGACATAGCAGTGTAAGATGCTGACTTTCTCCTCGAGCAGAGTGACTTTACGGACGAGGGCCTCGAAGTACTCCAAGCACAGTGTACTCTCACGGCAGCTCCACAGGGGCCATGACAAAGTCTTCCTGGGCACTTCGGACGCACCAGCAATGTTGTCCTGAGGCCGTTCGAGGACTCTGGAAATGTAGCTCTCCTCAAGGAACGTACATTGTGTTGCCCATCACTGGGCACGCACAGAGGGCCTCCGAGGGATGCACCAATGGGCCTCGAAGTGGCTCAGCCGGCCCACAGGGGTCTGGAGGTACTCAGTGAACTTGCAGGGAAAACGAGGCCTACCCGAGAGGCCTAGGAGTCCTCAGACGTGTACTTCCTTTAAAGTAAAGCATATAAGGGATAAGAACTCATGGAAATAGCTGCATGCCTCCCTTTCTGCACGGCTACTAAGGGCCAAACCTGGAGGCAAGTTTTCACGTTGAGATTCCCTTTAGCTCTAGAGCTTGTCAGGCTGACCACCACCGCGGCCATGGAAGCCCCTGGTTTAGACAGAGCAAACTCATTTTCTCCCCGAAAGCATTCTTAAAGGGTGTACAGGCCTGTCAAGAGCAGGGAATGGCAGGCACCTTCAACGAAGCGTGAACGCTGCCTTCAAAATGGGAAAGCAAGGCTACTTCCAGCAGGACCCCTTTGCCAGAGGCATACACAGCATGCACCCCTGTGGTTTCTAACAAGTCCGAGGAGACACAGCTTACCCTGTGTTTCCTTCCCTGACTCAACTTCTCGAAGTAGGGTGTTCTGCATCATGCGAACTGCCTCAACCAAGGAGCGCCGTAAGCTGCTCCTCTGGGCCTGTGGCTATTCGAAAGCCTGCAGTGCCACAGGAAGATCAGAACTTCAACTGCAGTAAGAACGCAAGCTGGCTTCCTCTAGGAGGCACGGTAACTTCAGGCAGGACGTCTTAGATGGAATGCGAAGACGAGGGTTACCCTGAGTGCAGCTCAGGCTAGGGCAACGCGTAAGATTTCCACGCCGTGTGGGACGTGCCAGAACGGTGTTCGTGAACGTGTGCGAGGGCTCAGGAAATGAAGCTGCTCCAAAAGAGAGGGCAGTGCGTTTCCCTACACCCGGCATGCACAGAGGGGCTGTAACGGGCTCCGGGTCTGGACGTTGCTTAGCTGACCCAGGTGAGCCTGGGGTACTCAAGTGTTCCTGCGGGAATAGGGTGCCCAGGCTAGCCTCCTAGGTGTCCAGAAAACTGTGCTGCCGTTCACGGAACGCAGAGCAGAGGCCAGCGCCTCATGGAAACTGCTGCACGCCTCTGCTTCTGCACGGCAAATCAGGGCCTTACTTCAGGCATGTGTTCATGCTGGGTGTGCCGGTAGCGGTATAGCATGGTAAGATGCTGACTTTCTCCTCGAGCAGAGTGACTTCACGTACGAGGGCCTCGAAGTACTCCAAGCACAGTGTTCTCTCATGGCAGCTCTCACAAGGACCATGAGAAGTTTTCTGTGCACTTCGGACTCACCAGCAAAGTTGTCCTGAGGCCGTTCGAGGACTCCGGAAATGTAGCTCTCCTCAAGGATCGTACAGTGTGTTGCCCATCACTGGGCACGCACAGAGGGCCTCCGAGGGATGCACCAATGGGCCTCGAAGTTGCTCAGCCGGCCCACAGGGGTCTGGAGGTGCTCAGTGAACTTGCAGGAAAACGAGGCCTACCCGAGAGGCCTAGGAGTCCTCAGACGTGTACTTCCTTTAAAATAAAGCATATAAGGGACTAAGAACTCATGGAAACAGCTGCATGCCTTCCTTTCTGCACGGCTACTAAGGGCCTAACCTGGAGGCAAGTTTTCACGTTGAGGTTCCCTTTAGCTCTAGAGCTTGTCAGGCTGACCACCACCGCGGCCACGGAAGCCCCTGGTTTAGACAGAGCAAACTCATTTTCTCCCCAGAAGCATTCTTACAGTGTTTACAGGCCTGTCAAGAGGAGGGAATGGCAGGCACTTTCAATGCAGCGTGAACGCTGCCTTCAAAATGGGAAAGCAAGGCTAGCTCCAGCAGGTCCCCTTTTCCAGGGGCACACTCAGCATGCACCCCTGTGGCTTCTAACAAGTCCGAGGAGACACAGGTTACCCTGTGTTTCCTTCCCTGACTCAACTTCTCGAAGTAGGGTGTTCTGCATCATGCGAACTGCCTCAACCAAGGAACGCCGTAAGCTGCTCCTCTGGGCCTGTGGCTATTCGAAAGCCTGCAGTGCCACAGGAAGAACAGGACTTCAACTGCAGTAAGAACGCAAGCGGACTTCCTCTAGGAGGCACGGTGACTTCAGGCAGGACGTCTTAGATGGAATGCGAAGACGAGGGTTACCCTGAGTGCAGCTCAGGCTAGGGTAACGCGTAAGACTTGCACACCGTGTGGGACGTGCCAGAACGGTGTTCGTGAACGTGTGCGAGGGCTCAGGAAATGAAGCTGCTCCAAAAGAGAGGGCAGTGCGTTTCCCTACACCCGGCATGCACAGAGAGGCTGTAACGGGCTACGGGTCTGGACGTTGCTTAGCTGACCCAGGTGAGCCTGGGGTACTCAAGTGTTCCTGCGGGAATAGGGTGCCCAGGCTAGCCTCCTAGGTGTCCAGAAAACTGTGCTGCCGTTCAAGGAACGCAGAGCAGAGGCCAGCGCCTCATGGAAACTGCTGCACGCCTCTGCTTCTGCACGGCAAATCAGGGCCTTACTTCCAGGCATGTGTTCATGCTGGGTGTGCCGGTAGCGACATAGCAGTGTAAGATGCTGACTTTCTCCTCGAGCAGAGTGACTTTACGGACGAGGGCCTCGAAGTACTCCAAGCACAGTGTACTCTCACGGCAGCTCCACAGGGGCCATGACAAAGTCTTCCTGGGCACTTCGGACGCACCAGCAATGTTGTCCTGAGGCCGTTCGAGGACTCTGGAAATGTAGCTCTCCTCAAGGAACGTACATTGTGTTGCCCATCACTGGGCACGCACAGAGGGCCTCCGAGGGATGCACCAATGGGCCTCGAAGTGGCTCAGCCGGCCCACAGGGGTCTGGAGGTACTCAGTGAACTTGCAGGGAAAACGAGGCCTACCCGAGAGGCCTAGGAGTCCTCAGACGTGTACTTCCTTTAAAGTAAAGCATATAAGGGATAAGAACTCATGGAAATAGCTGCATGCCTCCCTTTCTGCACGGCTACTAAGGGCCAAACCTGGAGGCAAGTTTTCACGTTGAGATTCCCTTTAGCTCTAGAGCTTGTCAGGCTGACCACCACCGCGGCCATGGAAGCCCCTGGTTTAGACAGAGCAAACTCATTTTCTCCCCGGAAGCATTCTTACAGGGTGTACAGGCCTGTCAAGAGCAGGGAATGGCAGGCACCTTCAACGCAGCGTGAACGCTGCCTTCAAAATGGGAAAGCAAGGCTACTTCCAGCAGGACCCCTTTGCCAGGGGCATACACAGCATGCACCCCTGTGGTTTCTAACAAGTCCGAGGAGACACAGCTTACCCTGTGTTTCCTTCCCTGACTCAACTTCTCGAAGTAGGGTGTTCTGCATCATGCGAACTGCCTCAACCAAGGAGCGCCGTAAGCTGCTCCTCTGGGCCTGTGGCTATTCGAAAGCCTGCAGTGCCACAGGAAGATCAGAACTTCAACTGCAGTAAGAACGCAAGCTGGCTTCCTCTAGGAGGCACGGTGACTTCAGGCAGGACGTCTTAGATGGAATGCAAAGACGAGGGTTACCCTGAGTGCAGCTCAGGCTAGGGCAACGCGTAAGACTTCCACGCCGTGTGGGACGTGCCAGAACGCTGTTCGTGAACGTGTGCGAGGGCTCAGGAAATGAAGCTGCTCCAAAAGAGAGGGCAGTGCGTTTCCCTACACCCGGCATGCACAGAGGGGCTGTAACGGGCTCCGGGTCTGGACGTTGCTTAGCTGACCCAGGTGAGCCTGGGGTACTCAAGTGTTCCTGCGGGAATAGGGTGCCCAGGCTAGCCTCCTAGGTGTCCAGAAAACTGTGCTGCCGTTCACGGAACGCAGAGCAGAGGCCAGCGCCTCATGGAAACTGCTGCACGCCTCTGCTTCTGCACGGCAAATCAGGGCCTTACTTCAGGCATGTGTTCATGCTGGGTGTGCCGGTAGCGATATAGCATGGTAAGATGCTGACTTTCTCCTCGAGCAGAGTGACTTCACGTACGAGGGCCTCGAAGTACTCCAAGCACAGTGTTCTCTCACGGCAGCTCACACAAGGACCATGTCAGAAGTCTTCCTGTGCACTTCGGACTCACCAGCAATGTTGTCCTGAGGCCGTTCGAGGACTCTGGAAATGTAGCTCTCCTCAAGCAACGTACAGTGTGTTGCCCATCACTGGGCACGCACAGAGGGCCTCCGAGGGATGCACCAATGGGCCTCGAAGTTGCTCAGCCGGCCCACAGGGGTCTGGAGGTACTCAGTGAACTTGCAGGGAAAACGAGGCCTACCCGAGAGGCCTAGGAGTCCTCAGACGTGTACTTCCTTTAAAATAAAGCATATAAGGGACTAAGAACTCATGGAAACAGCTGCATGCCTCCCTTTCTGCACGGCTACTAAGGGCCTAACCTGGAGGCAAGTTTTCACGTTGAGGTTCCCTTTAGCTCTAGAGCTTGTCAGGCTGACCACCACCGCGGCCACGGAAGCCCCTGGTTTAGACACAGCAAACTCATTTTCTCCCCAGAAGCATTCATACAGGGTTTACAGGCCTGTCAAGAGGAGGGAATGGCAGGCACCTTCAATGCAGCGTGAACGCTGCCTTCAAAATGGGAAAGCAAGGCTACTTCCAGCAGGTCCCCTTTTCGAGAGGCATACACAGCATGCACCCCTGTGGCTTCTAACAAGTCCGAGGAGACACAGCTTACCCTGTGTTTCCTTCCCTGACTCAACTTCTCGAAGTAGGGTGTTCTGCATCATGCGAACTGCCTCAACCAAGGAGCGCCGTAAGCTGCTCCTCTGGGCCTGTGGCTATTCGAAAGCCTGCAGTGCCACAGGAAGATCAGAACTTCAACTGCAGTAAGAACGCAAGCTGGCTTCCTCTAGGAGGCACGGTAACTTCAGGCAGGACGTCTTAGATGGAATGCGAAGACGAGGGTTACCCTGAGTGCAGCTCAGGCTAGGGCAACGCGTAAGATTTCCACGCCGTGTGGGACGTGCCAGAACGGTGTTCGTGAACGTGTGCGAGGGCTCAGGAAATGAAGCTGCTCCAAAAGAGAGGGCAGTGCGTTTCCCTACACCCGGCATGCACAGAGGGGCTGTAACGGGCTCCGGGTCTGGACGTTGCTTAGCTGACCCAGGTGAGCCTGGGGTACTCAAGTGTTCCTGCGGGAATAGGGTGCCCAGGCTAGCCTCCTAGGTGTCCAGAAAACTGTGCTGCCGTTCACGGAACGCAGAGCAGAGGCCAGCGCCTCATGGAAACTGCTGCACGCCTCTGCTTCTGCACGGCAAATCAGGGCCTTACTTCAGGCATGTGTTCATGCTGGGTGTGCCGGTAGCGATATAGCATGGTAAGATGCTGACTTTCTCCTCGAGCAGAGTGACTTCACGTACGAGGGCCTCGAAGTACTCCAAGCACAGTGTTCTCTCATGGCAGCTCTCACAAGGACCATGAGAAGTTTTCTGTGCACTTCGGACTCACCAGCAAAGTTGTCCTGAGGCCGTTCGAGGACTCTGGAAATGTAGCTCTCCTCAAGGATCGTACAGTGTGTTGCCCATCACTGGGCACGCACAGAGGGCCTCCGAGGGATGAACCAATGGGCCTCGAAGTTGCTCAGCCGGCCCACAGGGGTCTGGAGGTGCTCAGTGAACTTGCAGGAAAACGAGGCCTACCCGAGAGGCCTAGGAGTCCTCAGACGTGTACTTCCTTTAAAATAAAGCATATAAGGGACTAAGAACTCATGGAAACAGCTGCATGCCTTCCTTTCTGCACGGCTACTAAGGGCCTAACCTGGAGGCAAGTTTTCACGTTGAGGTTCCCTTTAGCTCTAGAGCTTGTCAGGCTGACCACCACCGCGGCCACGGAAGCCCCTGGTTTAGACAGAGCAAACTCATTTTCTCCCCAGAAGCATTCTTACACTGTTTACAGGCCTGTCAAGAGGAGGGAATGGCAGGCACTTTCAATGCAGCGTGAACGCTGCCTTCAAAATGGGAAAGCAAGGCTAGCTCCATCAGGTCCCCTTTTCCAGGGGCACACTCAGCATGCACCCCTGTGGCTTCTAACAAGTCCGAGGAGACACAGGTTACCCTGTGTTTCCTTCCCTGACTCAACTTCTCGAAGTAGGGTGTTCTGCATCATGCGAACTGCCTCAACCAAGGAACGCCGTAAGCTGCTCCTCTGGGCCTGTGGCTATTCGAAAGCCTGCAGTGCCACAGGAAGAACAGGACTTCAACTGCAGTAAGAACGCAAGCGGACTTCCTCTAGGAGGCACGGTGACTTCAGGCAGGACGTCTTAGATGGAATGCGAAGACGAGGGTTACCCTGAGTGCAGCTCAGGCTAGGGTAACGCGTAAGACTTGCACGCCGTGTGGGACGTGCCAGAACGGTGTTCGTGAACGTGTGCGAGGGCTCAGGAAATGAAGCTGCTCCAAAAGAGAGGGCAGTGCGTTTCCCTACACCCGGCATGCACAGAGAGGCTGTAACGGGCTCCGGGTCTGGACGTTGCTTAGCTGACCCAGGTGAGCCTGGGGTACTCAAGTGTTCCTGCGGGAATAGGGTGCCCAGGCTAGCCTCCTAGGTGTCCAGAAAACTGTGCTGCCGTTCAAGGAACGCAGAGCAGAGGCCAGCGCCTCATGGAAACTGCTGCACGCCTCTGCTTCTGCACGGCAAATCAGGGCCTTACTTCCAGGCATGTGTTCATGCTGGGTGTGCCGGTAGCGACATAGCAGTGTAAGATGCTGACTTTCTCCTCGAGCAGAGTGACTTTACGGACGAGGGCCTCGAAGTACTCCAAAAACAGTGTACTCTCACGGCAGCTCCACAGGGGCCATGACAAAGTCTTCCTGGGCACTTCGGACGCACCAGCAATGTTGTCCTGAGGCCGTTCGAGGACTCTGGAAATGTAGCTCTCCTCAAGGAACGTACATTGTGTTGCCCATCACTGGGCACGCACAGAGGGCCTCCAAGGGATGCACCAATGGGCCTCGAAGTGGCTCAGCCGGCCCACAGGGGTCTGGAGGTACTCAGTGAACTTGCAGGGAAAACGAGGCCTACCCGAGAGGCCTAGGAGTCCTCAGACGTGTACTTCCTTTAAAGTAAAGCATATAAGGGATAAGAACTCATGGAAATAGCTGCATGCCTCCCTTTCTGCACGGCTACTAAGGGCCAAACCTGGAGGCAAGTTTTCACGTTGAGATTCCCTTTAGCTCTAGAGCTTGTCAGGCTGACCACCACCGCGGCCATGGAAGCCCCTGGTTTAGACAGAGCAAACTCATTTTCTCCCCGGAAGCATTCTTACAGGGTGTACAGGCCTGTCAAGAGCAGGGAATGGCAGGCACCTTCAACGAAGCGTGAACGCTGCCTTCAAAATGGGAAAGCAAGGCTACTTCCAGCAGGACCCCTTTGCCAGAGGCATACACAGCATGCACCCCTGTGGTTTCTAACAAGTCCGAGGAGACACAGCTTACCCTGTGTTTCCTTCCCTGACTCAACTTCTCGAAGTAGGGTGTTCTGCATCATGCGAACTGCCTCAACCAAGGAGCGCCGTAAGCTGCTCCTCTGGGCCTGTGGCTATTCGAAAGCCTGCAGTGCCACAGGAAGATCAGAACTTCAACTGCAGTAAGAACGCAAGCTGGCTTCCTCTAGGAGGCACGGTAACTTCAGGCAGGACGTCTTAGATGGAATGCGAAGACGAGGGTTACCCTGAGTGCAGCTCAGGCTAGGGCAACGCGTAAGATTTCCACGCCGTGTGGGACGTGCCAGAACGGTGTTCGTGAACGTGTGCGAGGGCTCAGGAAATGAAGCTGCTCCAAAAGAGAGGGCAGTGCGTTTCCCTACACCCGGCATGCACAGAGGGGCTGTAACGGGCTCCGGGTCTGGACGTTGCTTAGCTGACCCAGGTGAGCCTGGGGTACTCAAGTGTTCCTGCGGGAATAGGGTGCCCAGGCTAGCCTCCTAGGTGTCCAGAAAACTGTGCTGCCGTTCACGGAACGCAGAGCAGAGGCCAGCGCCTCATGGAAACTGCTGCACGCCTCTGCTTCTGCACGGCAAATCAGGGCCTTACTTCAGGCATGTGTTCATGCTGGGTGTGCCGGTAGCGGTATAGCATGGTAAGATGCTGACTTTCTCCTCGAGCAGAGTGACTTCACGTACGAGGGCCTCGAAGTACTCCAAGCACAGTGTTCTCTCATGGCAGCTCTCACAAGGACCATGAGAAGTTTTCTGTGCACTTCGGACTCACCAGCAAAGTTGTCCTGAGGCCGTTCGAGGACTCTGGAAATGTAGCTCTCCTCAAGGAACGTACAGTGTGTTGCCCATCACTGGGCACGCACAGAGGGTCTCCGAGGGATGCACCAATGGGCCTCGAAGTTGCTCAGCCGGCCCACAGGGGTCTGGATGTACTCAGTGAACGTGCAGGGAAACCGAGGCCTACCCGAGAGGCCTAGGAGCCCTCAGGCGTGTGATTCCTTTAAAATAAAGCATATAAGGGACTAAGAACTCATGGAAACAGCTGCATGCCTCCCTTTCTGCACGGCTACTAAGGGCCTAACCTGGAGGCAAGTTTTCACGTTGAGGTTCCCTTTAGCTCTAGAGCTTGTCAGGCTGACCACCACCGCGGCCACGGAAGCCCCTGGTTTAGACACGGCAAACTCATTTTCTCCCCACAAGCATTCTTACAGTGTTTACAGGCCTGTCAAGAGGAGGGAATGGCAGGCACTTTCAATGCAGCGTGAACGCTGCCTTCAAAATGGGAAAGCAAGGCTAGCTTCAGCAGGTCCCCTTTTCAAGGGGCACACTCAGCATGCACCCCTGTGGCTTCTAAGAAGTCCGAGGAGACACAGGTTACCCTGCGTTTCCTTCCCTGACTCAACTTCTCGAAGTAGGGTGTTCTGCATCATGCAAACTGCCTCAACCAAGGAACGCCGTAAGCTGCTCCTCTGGGCCTGTGTCTATTCGAAAGCCTGCAGTGCCACAGGAAGAACAGGACTTCAACTGCAGTAAGAACGCAAGCTGACTTCCTCTAGGAGGCACGGTGACTTCAGGCAGGACGTCTTAGATGGAATGCGAAGACGAGGGTTACCCTGAGTGCAGCTCAGGCTAGGGCAACGCGTAAGACTTGCACGCCGTGTGGGACGTGCCAGAACGGTGTTCGTGAACGTGTGCGAGGGCTCAGGAAATGAAGCTGCTCCAAAAGAGAGGGCAGTGCGTTTCCCTACACCCGGCATGCACAGAGGGGCTGTAACGGGCTCCGGGTCTGGACGTTGCTTAGCTGACCCAGGTGAGCCTGGGGTACTCAAGTGTTCCTGCGGGAATAGGGTGCCCAGGCTAGCCTCCTAGGTGTCCAGAAAACTGTGCTGCCGTTCAAGGAACGCAGAGCAGAGGCCAGCGTCTCATGGAAACTGCTGCACGCCTCTGCTTCTGCACGGCAAATCAGGGCCTTACTTCCAGGCATGTGTTCATGCTGGGTGTGCCGGTAGCGACATAGCAGTGTAAGATGCTGACTTTCTCCTCGAGCAGAGTGACTTTACGGACGAGGGCCTCGAAGTACTCCAAGCACAGTGTACTCTCACGGCAGCTCACACAGGGGCCGTGACAAAGTCTTCCTGGGCACTTCGGACGCACCAGCAATATTGTCCTGAGGCCGTTCGAGGACTCTGGAAATGTAGCTCTCCTCAAGGAACGCACAGTGTGTTGCCCATCCCTGGGCACGCACAGAGGGCCTCCGAGGGATGCACCAATGGGCCTCGAAGTTGCTCAGCCGGCCCACAGGGGTCTGGATGTACTCAGTGAACGTGCAGGGAAACCGAGGCCTACCCGAGGGCCCTAGGAGTCCTCAGACGTGTGCTTCCTTTAAAATAAAGCATATAAGGGACTGAGAACTCATGGAAACAGCTGCATGCCTCCCTTTCTGTACGGCTACTTAGGGCCTAACTTGGAGGCAAGTTTTCACGTTGCGATTCCCTTTAGCTCTAGAGCTTGTCAGGCTGACCACCACCGCGGCCACGGTAGCCCCTGGTTTAGACACGGCAAACTCATTTTCGCCCCACAAGCATGCTTACAGGGTTTACAGGCCTTCAAGAGCAGGGAATGGCCGGCACCTTCAACGCAGCGTGAACGCTGCCTTCAAAATGGGAAAGCAAGGCTAGCTCCAGCAGGTCCCCTCTTCCAGGGGCACACTCAGCATGCACCCCTTTGGTTTCTAACAAGTCCGAGGAGACACAGGTTACCCTGTATTTCTATCCCTGACTCAACTTCTCGAGGTGGGGTGTTGTGCATCATGCGAACTGCCTCAACGAATCAACGCCGTAAGCTGCTCCTCTGGGCCTGTGGCTCTTCGAAAGCCTGCAGTGCCACAGGAAGAACAGGACTTCAACTGCAGTAAGAACGCAAGCTGACTTCCTCTAGGAGGCACGGTGACTTCAGGCAGGACGTCGTAGATGGAATGCGGAGACGAGGGTTACCCTGAGTGCAGCTCGGGCTAGGGCAACACGTAAGACTTGCACGCCGTGTGGGACGTGCCAGAACGGTGTTCGTGAACGTGTGCGAGGGCTGAGGAAATGAAGCTGCTCCAAAAGAGAGGGCAGTGCGTTTCCCTACACCCGGCAAGCACAGAGGGGCTCTAACGGGCTCCGGGTCTGAACGTTGCTTAGGTTGCCCAGGTGAGCCTGGGGTACTCAAGTGTCCCTGCCGGGAACAGGGTGCCCAGGCTAGCCTCCTAGGTGTCCAGAAAACTGTGCTGCCGTTCAAGGAACGCAGAGCAGAGGCCAGCGCCTCATGGAAACTGCTGCACGCCTCTGCTTCTGCACGGCAAATCAGGGCCTTACTTCCAGGCATGTGTTCATGCTGGGTGTGCCGGTAGCGACATAGCAGGGTAAGATGCTGACTTTCTCCTCGAGCAGAGTGACTTTACGGACGAGGGCCTCGAAGTACTCCAAGCACAGTGTACTCTCACGGCAGCTCCACAGGGGCCATGACAAAGTCTTCCTGGGCACTTCGGACGCACCAGCAATGTTGTCCTGAGGCCGTTCGAGGACTCTGGAAATGTAGCTCTCCTCAAGGAACGTACAGTGTGTTGCCCATCACTGGGCACGCACAGAGGGCCTCCGAGGGATGCACCAATGGGCCTCGAAGTGGCTCAGCCGGCCCACAGGGGTCTGGAGGTACTCAGTGAACTTGCAGGGAAAACGAGGCCTACCCGAGAGGCCTAGGAGTCCTCAGACGTGTACTTCCTTTAAAGTAAAGCATATAAGGGATAAGAACTCATGGAAATAGCTGCATGCCTCCCTTTCTGCACGGCTACTAAGGGCCAAACCTGGAGGCAAGTTTTCACGTTGAGATTCCCTTTAGCTCTAGAGCTTGTCAGGCTGACCACCACCGCGGCCATGGAAGCCCCTGGTTTAGACAGAGCAAACTCATTTTCTCCCCAGAAGCATTCTTACACGGTGTACAGGCCTGTCAAGAGCAGGGAATGGCAGGCACCTTCAACGAAGCATGAACGCTGCCTTCAAAATGGGAAAGCAAGGCTACTTCCAGCAGGACCCCTTTGCCAGAGGCATACACAGCATGCACCCCTGTGGTTTCTAACAAGTCCGAGGAGACACAGCTTACCCTGTGTTTCCTTCCCTGACTCAACTTCTCGAAGTAGGGTGTTCTGCATCATGCGAACTGCCTCAACCAAGGAGCGCCGTAAGCTGCTCCTCTGGGCCTGTGGCTATTCGAAAGCCTGCAGTGCCACAGGAAGATCAGAACTTCAACTGCAGTAAGAACGCAAGCTGGCTTCCTCTAGGAGGCACGGTGACTTCAGGCAGGACGTCTTAGATGGAATGCGAAGACGAGGGTTACCCTGAGTGCAGCTCAGGCTAGGGCAACGCGTAAGATTTCCACGCCGTGTGGGACGTGCCAGAACGGTGTTCGTGAACGTGTGCGAGGGCTCAGGAAATGAAGCTGCTCCAAAAGAGAGGGCAGTGCGTTTCCCTACACCCGGCATGCACAGAGGGGCTGTAACGGGCTCCGGGTCTGGACGTTGCTTAGCTGACCCAGGTGAGCCTGGGGTACTCAAGTGTTCCTGCGGGAATAGGGTGCCCAGGCTAGCCTCCTAGGTGTCCAGAAAACTGTGCTGCCGTTCACGGAACGCAGAGCAGAGGCCAGCGCCTCATGGAAACTGCTGCACGCCTCTGCTTCTGCACGGCAAATCAGGGCCTTACTTCAGGCATGTGTTCATGCTGGGTGTGCCGGTAGCGATATAGCATGGTAAGATGCTGACTTTCTCCTCGAGCAGAGTGACTTCACGTACGAGGGCCTCGAAGTATTCCAAGCACAGTGTTCTCTCACGGCAGCTCACACAGGGGCCGTGTCAAAGTCTTCCTGGGCACTTCGGACGCACCAGCAATGTTGTCCTGAGGCCGTTCGGGGACTCTGGAAATGTAGCTCTCCTCAAACAACGTACAGTGTGTTGCCCATCACTGGGCACGCACAGAGGGCCTCCGAGGGATGCACCAATGGGCCTCGAAGTTGCTCAGCCGGCCCACAGGGGTCTGTAGGTACTCAGTGAACTTGCAGAGTAACCCAGGCCTACCCGAGAGGCCTAGGAGTCCTCAGACGTGTGCTTCCTTTAAAATAAAGCATATAAGGGACTAAGAACTCATGGAAACAGCTGCATGCCTCCCTTTCTGCACGGCTACTAAGGGCCTAACCTGGAGGCAAGTTTTCACGTTGAGATTCCCTTTAGCTCTAGAGCTTGTCAGGCTGACCACCACCGCGGCCACGGAAGCCCCTGGTTTACACACGGCAAACTCATTTTCGCCCCGCAAGCATGCATACAGGGTTTACAGGCCTGTCAAGAGCAGGGAATGGCAGACACTTTCAATGCAGCGTGAACGCTGCCTTCAAAACGGGAAAGCAAGGCTAGTTTCAGCAGGTCCCCTTTTCAAGGGGCACACTCAGCATGCACCCCTGTGGCTTCTAAGAAGTCCGAGGAGACACAGGTTACCCTGCGTTTCCTTCCCTGACTCAACTTCTCGAAGTAGGGTGTTCTGCATCATGCAAACTGCCTCAACCAAGGAACGCCGTAAGCTGCTCCTCTGGGCCTGGGTCTATTCGAAAGCCTGCAGTGCCACAGGAAGAACAGGACTTCAACTGCAGTAAGAACGCAAGCTGACTTCCTCTAGGAGGCACGGTGACTTCAGGCAGGACGTCTTAGATGGAATGCGAAGACGAGGGTTACCCTGAGTGCAGCTCAGGCTAGGGCAACGCGTAAGACTTCCACGCCGTGTGGGACGTGCCAGAACGCTGTTCGTGAACGTGTGCGAGGGCTGAGGAAATGAAGCTGCTCCAAAAGAGAGGGCAGTGCGTTTCCCTACACCCGGCATGCACAGAGGGGCTGTAACGGGCTCAGGGTCTGGACGTTGCTTAGCTGACCCAGGTGAGCCTGGGGTACTCAAGTGTTCCTGCGGGAATAGGGTGCCCAGGCTAGCCTCCTAGGTGTCCAGAAAACTGTGCTGCCGTTCAAGGAACGCAGAGCAGAGGCCAGCGTCTCATGGAAACTGCTGCACGCCTCTGCTTCTGCACGGCAAATCAGGGCCTTACTTCCAGGCATGTGTTCATGCTGGGTGTGCCGGTAGCGACATAGCAGGGTAAGATGCTGACTTTCTCCTCGAGCAGAGTGACTTCACGGACGAGGGCCTCGAAGTATTCCAAGCACACTGTTCTCTCACGGCAGCTCACACAGGGGCCGTGACAAAGTCTTCCTGGGCACTTCGGACGCACCAGCAATATTGTCCTGAGGCCGTTCGAGGACTCTGGAAATGTAGCTCTCCTCAAGGAACGTACAGTGTGTTGCCCATCCCTGGGCACGCACAGAGGGCCTCCGAGGGATGCACCAATGGGCCTCGAAGTTGCTCAGCCGGCCCACAGGGGTCTGGATGTACTCAGTGAACGTGCAGGGAAACCGAGGCCTACCCGAGGGCCCTAGGAGTCCTCAGACGTGTGCTTCCTTTAAAATAAAGCATATAAGGGACTGAGAACTCATGGAAACAGCTGCATGCCTCCCTTTCTGTACGGCTACTTAGGGCCTAACTTGGAGGCAAGTTTTCACGTTGCGATTCCCTTTAGCTCTAGAGCTTGTCAGGCTGACCACCACCGCGGCCACGGTAGCCCCTGGTTTAGACACGGCAAACTCATTTTCGCCCCACAAGCATGCTTACAGGGTTTACAGGCCTTCAAGAGCAGGGAATGGCCGGCACCTTCAACGCAGCGTGAACGCTGCCTTCAAAATGGGAAAGCAAGGCTAGCTCCAGCAGGTCCCCTCTTCCAGGGGCACACTCAGCATGCACCCCTTTGGTTTCTAACAAGTCCGAGGAGACACAGGTTACCCTGTATTTCTATCCCTGACTCAACTTCTCGAGGTGGGGTGTTGTGCATCATGCGAACTGCCTCAACGAATCAACGCCGTAAGCTGCTCCTCTGGGCCTGTGGCTCTTCGAAAGCCTGCAGTGCCACAGGAAGAACAGGACTTCAACTGCAGTAAGAACGCAAGCTGACTTCCTCTAGGAGGCACGGTGACTTCAGGCAGGACGTCGTAGATGGAATGCGGAGACGAGGGTTACCCTGAGTGCAGCTCGGGCTAGGGCAACACGTAAGACTTGCACGCCGTGTGGGACGTGCCAGAACGGTGTTCGTGAACGTGTGCGAGGGCTGAGGAAATGAAGCTGCTCCAAAAGAGAGGGCAGTGCGTTTCCCTACACCCGGCAAGCACAGAGGGGCTCTAACGGGCTCCGGGTCTGAACGTTGCTTAGGTTGCCCAGGTGAGCCTGGGGTACTCAAGTGTCCCTGCCGGGAACAGGGTGCCCAGGCTAGCCTCCTAGGTGTCCAGAAAACTGTGCTGCCGTTCAAGGAACGCAGAGCAGAGGCCAGCGCCTCATGGAAACTGCTGCACGCCTCTGCTTCTGCACGGCAAATCAGGGCCTTACTTCCAGGCATGTGTTCATGCTGGGTGTGCCGGTAGCGACATAGCAGGGTAAGATGCTGACTTTCTCCTCGAGCAGAGTGACTTTACGGACGAGGGCCTCGAAGTACTCCAAGCACAGTGTACTCTCACGGCAGCTCCACAGGGGCCATGACAAAGTCTTCCTGGGCACTTCGGACGCACCAGCAATGTTGTCCTGAGGCCGTTCGAGGACTCTGGAAATGTAGCTCTCCTCAAGGAACGTACAGTGTGTTGCCCATCACTGGGCACGCACAGAGGGCCTCCGAGGGATGCACCAATGGGCCTCGAAGTGGCTCAGCCGGCCCACAGGGGTCTGGAGGTACTCAGTGAACTTGCAGGGAAAACGAGGCCTACCCGAGAGGCCTAGGAGTCCTCAGACGTGTACTTCCTTTAAAGTAAAGCATATAAGGGATAAGAACTCATGGAAATAGCTGCATGCCTCCCTTTCTGCACGGCTACTAAGGGCCAAACCTGGAGGCAAGTTTTCACGTTGAGATTCCCTTTAGCTCTAGAGCTTGTCAGGCTGGCCACCACCGCGGCCATGGAAGCCCCTGGTTTAGACAGAGCAAACTCATTTTCTCCCCGGAAGCATTCTTACACGGTGTACAGGCCTGTCAAGAGCAGGGAATGGCAGGCACCTTCAACGAAGCGTGAACGCTGCCTTCAAAATGGGAAAGCAAGGCTACTTCCAGCAGGACCCCTTTGCCAGAGGCATACACAGCATGCACCCCTGTGGTTTCTAACAAGTCCGAGGAGACACAGCTTACCCTGTGTTTCCTTCCCTGACTCAACTTCTCGAAGTAGGGTGTTCTGCATCATGCGAACTGCCTCAACCAAGGAGCGCCGTAAGCTGCTCCTCTGGGCCTGTGGCTATTCGAAAGCCTGCAGTGCCACAGGAAGATCAGAACTTCAACTGCAGTAAGAACGCAAGCTGGCTTCCTCTAGGAGGCACGGTGACTTCAGGCAGGACGTCTTAGATGGAATGCGAAGACGAGGGTTACCCTGAGTGCAGCTCGGGCTAGGGCAAAGCGTAAGACTTGCACGCCGTGTGGGACGTGCCAGAAAGGTGTTCGTGAACGTGTGCGAGGGCTCAGGAAATGAAGCTGCTCCAAAAGAGAGGGCAGTGCGTTTCCCTACACCCGGCATGCACAGAGGGGCTGTAACGGGCTCCGGGTCTGGACGTTGCTTAGCTGACCCAGGTGAGCCTGGGGTACTCAAGTGTTCCTGCGGGAATAGGGTGCCCAGGCTAGCCTCCTAGGTGTCCAGAAAACTGTGCTGCCGTTCACGGAACGCAGAGCAGAGGCCAGCGCCTCATGGAAACTGCTGCACGCCTCTGCTTCTGCACGGCAAATCAGGGCCTTACTTCAGGCATGTGTTCATGCTGGGTGTGCCGGTAGCGATATAGCATGGTAAGATGCTGACTTTCTCCTCGAGCAGAGTGACTTCACGTACGAGGGCCTCGAAGTACTCCAAGCACAGTGTTCTCTCATGGCAGCTCACACAAGGACCATGAGAAGTTTTCTGTGCACTTCGGACTCACCAGCAATGTTGTCCTGAGGCCGTTCAAGGGCTCTGGAAATGTAGCTCTCCTCAAGGATCGTACAGTGTGTTGCCCATCACTGGGCACGCACAGAGGGCCTCCGAGGGATGCACCAATGGGCCTCGAAGTTGCTCAGCCGGCCCACAGGGGTCTGGAGGTACTCGGTGAGCTTGCAGGGAAACCGAGGCCTACCCTAGAGGCCTTGGAGTCCTCAGACGTGTGCTTCCTTTAAAATAAAGCATATAAGGGACTGAGAACTCATGGAAACAGCTGCATGCCTCCCTTTCTGTACGGCTACTAAGGGCCTAACCTGGAGGCAAGTTTTCACGTTGAGATTCCCTTTAGCTCTAGAGTTGGTCAGGCTGACCACCACCGCGGCCATGGAAACCCCTGGTTTAGACAGAGCAAACTCATTTTCTCCCCAGAAGCATTCTTACAGTGTTTACAGGCCTGTCAAGAGGAGGGAATGGCAGGCACTTTCAATGCAGCGTGAACGCTGCCTTCAAAATGGGAAAGCAAGGCTAGATCCAGCAGGTCCCCTTTTCCAGGGGCATACACAGCATGCACCCTGTGGTTTCTAACAAGTCCGAGGAGACACAGATTACCCTGTGTTTCCTTCCCTGAATCAACTTCTCGAAGTAGGGTGTTCTGCATCATGCGAACTGCCTCAACCAAGGAGCGCCGTAAGCTGCTCCTCTGGGCCTGTGGCTATTCGAAAGCCTGCAGTGCCACAGGAAGAACAGGACTTCAACTGCAGTAAGAACGCAAGCTGGCTTCCTCTAGGAGGCACAGTGACTTCAGGCAGGACGTCTTAGATGGAATGCAAAGACGAGGGTTACCCTGAGTGCAGCTCAGGCTAGGGCAACGCGTAAGACTTCCACGCCGTGTGGGACGTGTCAGAACTGTGTTCGTGAACGTGTGCGAGGGCTGAGGAAATGAAGCTGCTCCAAAAGAGAGGGCAGTGCGTTTCCCTACACCCGGCATGCACAGATGGGCTGTAACGGGCTCCGGGTCCGGACGTTGCTTAGCTGACCCAGGTGAGCCTGTGGTACTCAAGTGTTCCTGCGGGAATAGAGTGCCCAGGCTAGCCTCCTAGGTGTCCAGAAAAATGTGCTGCCGTTCACGGAACGCAGAGCAGAGGCCAGCGCCTCATGGAAACTGCTGCACGCCTCTGCTTCTGCACGGCAAATCAGGGCCTTACTTCCAGGCATGTGTTCATGCTGGGTGTGCCGGTAGCGACATAGCAGGGTAAGATGCTGACTTTCTCCTCGAGCAGAGTGACTTTACGGACGAGGGCCTCGAAGTACTCCAAGCACAGTGTACTCTCACGGCAGCTCCACAGGGGCCATGACAAAGTCTTCCTGGGCACTTCGGACGCACCAGCAATGTTGTCCTGAGGCCGTTCGAGGACTCTGGAAATGTAGCTCTCCTCAAGGAACGTACAGTGTGTTGCCCATCACTGGGCACGCACAGAGGGCCTCTGAGGGATGCACCAATGGGCCTCGAAGTGGCTCAGCCGGCCCACAGGGGTCTGGATGTACTCAGTGAACTTGCAGGGAAAACGAGGCCTACCCGAGAGGCCTAGGAGTCCTCAGACGTGTACTTCCTTTAAAGTAAAGCATATAAGGGATAAGAACTCATGGAAATAGCTGCATGCCTCCCTTTCTGCACGGCTACTAAGGGCCTAACCTGGAGGCAAGTTTTCACGTTGAGATTCCCTTTAGCTCTAGAGCTTGTCAGGCTGACCACCACCGCGGCCACGGAAGCCCCTGGTTTACACACGGGAAACTCATTTTCGCCCCGCAAGCATGCTTACAGGGTTTACAGGCCTGTCAAGAGCAGGGAATGGCAGGCACCTTCAACGCAGCGTGAACTCTGCCTTCAAAATGGGAAAGCAAGGCTAGTTCCAGCAGCTCCCCTCTTCCAGGGGCACACTCAGCATGCACCCCTGTGGTTTCTAACAAGTCCGAGGAGACACAGCTTACCCTGTGTTTCCTTCCCTGAGTCAACTTCTCGAAGTAGGGTGTTCTGCATCATGCGAACTGCCTCAACCAAGGAGCGCCGTAAGCTGCTCCTCTGGGCCTGTGGCTATTCGAAAGCCTGCAGTGCCACAGGAAGAACAAGACTTCAACTGCAGTAAGAACGCAAGCTGACTTCCTCTAGGAGGCACAGTGACTTCAGGCAGGTTGTCTTAGATGGAATGCAAAGACGAGGGTTACCCTGAGTGCAGCTCAGGCTAGGGCAACGCGTAAGACTTCCACGCCGTGTGGGACGTGCCAGAACGCTGTTCGTGAACGTGTGCGAGGGCTCAGGAAATGAACCTGCTCCACAAGAGAGGGCAGTGCGTTTCCCTACACCCGGCTTGCACAGAGGGGCTGTAAAGGGCTCCGGGTCTGGACGTTGCTTAGCTGACCCAGGTGAGCCTGGGGTACTCAAGTGTTCCTGCGGGAATAGGGTGCCCAGGCTAGCCTCCTAGGTGTCCAGAAAACTGTGCTGCCGTTCAAGGAACGCAGAGCAGAGGCCAGCGCCTCATGGAAACTGCTGCACGCCTCTGCTTCTGCACGGCAAATCAGGGCCTTACTTCAGGCATGTGTTCATGCTGGGTGTGCCGGTAGCGATATAGCATGGTAAGATGCTGACTTTCTCCTCGAGCAGAGTGACTTCACGTACGAGGGCCTCGAAGTACTCCAAGCACAGTGTTCTCTCATGGCAGCTCACACAAGGACCATGAGAAGTTTTCTGTGCACTTCGGACTCACCAGCAATGTTGTCCTGAGGCCGTTCGAGGACTCTGGAAATGTAGCTCTCCTCAAGGAACGCACAGTGTGTTGCCCATCACTGGGCACGCACAGAGGGCCTCCGAGGGATGCACCAATGGGCCTCGAAGTTGCTCAGCCGGCCCACAGGGGTCTGGATGTACTCAGTGAACGTGCAGGGAAACCGAGGCCTACCCGAGGGCCCTAGGAGTCCTCAGACGTGTGCTTCCTTTAAAATAAAGCATATAAGGGACTGAGAACTCATGGAAACTGCTGCATGCCTCCCTTTCTGTACGGCTACTTAGGGCCTAACTTGGAGGCAAGTTTTCACGTTGCGATTCCCTTTAGCTCTAGAGCTTGTCAGGCTGACCACCACCGCGGCTACGGTAGCCCCTGGTTTAGACACGGCAAACTCATTTTCGCCCCACAAGCATGCTTACAGGGTTTACAGGCCTTCAAGAGCAGGGAATGGCCGGCACCTTCAACGCAGCGTGAACGCTGCCTTCAAAATGGGAAAGCAAGGCTAGCTCCAGCAGGTCCCCTCTTCCAGGGGCACACTCAGCATGCACCCCTTTGGTTTCTAACAAGTCCGAGGAGACACAGGTTACCCTGTATTTCTATCCCTGACTCAACTTCTCGAGGTGGGGTGTTGTGCATCATGCGAACTGCCTCAACCAAGGAACGCCGTAAGCTGCTCCTCTGGGCCTGTGGCTCTTCGAAAGCCTGCAGTGCCACAGGAAGAACAGGACTTCAACTGCCGTAAGAACGCAAGCTGACTTCCTCTAGGAGGCACGGTGACTTCAGGCAGGACGTCGTAGATGGAATGCGAAGACGAGGGTTACCCTGAGTGCAGCTCGGGTTAGGGCAACGCGTAAGACTTCACGCCGTGTGGGACGTGCCAGAACGGTGTTCGTGAACGTGTGCGAGGGCTGAGGAAATGAAGCTGCTCCAAAAGAGAGGGCAGTGCGTTTCCCTACACCCGGCAAGCACAGAGGGGCTCTAACGGGCTCCGGGTCTGGACGTTGCTGAGCTGGCCCAGGTGAGCCTGGGGTACTCAAGTGTCCCTGCCGGGAACAGGGTGCCCAGGCTAGCCTCCTAGGTGTCCAGAAAACTGTGCTGCCGTTCAGGGAACGCAGAGCAGATGCCAGCGCCTCATGGAAACTGCTGCACGCCTCTGCTTCTGCACGGCAAATCAGGGCCTTACTTCCAGGCATGTGTTCATGCTGGGTGTGCCGGTAGCGACATAGCAGGGTAAGATGCTGACTTTCTCCTCGAGCAGAGTGACTTTACGGACGAGGGCCTCGAAGTACTCCAAGCACAGTGTACTCTCACGGCAGCTCCACAGGGGCCATGACAAAGTCTTCCTGGACACTTCGGACGCACCAGCAATGTTGTCCTGAGGCCGTTCGAGGACTCTGGAAATGTAGCTCTCCTCAAGGAACGTACAGTGTGTTGCCCATCACTGGGTACGCACAGTGGGTCTCCGAGGGATGCACCAATGGGCCTCGAAGTGGCTCAGCCGGCCCACAGGGGTCTGGAGGTGCTCAGTGAACTTGCAGGGAAAACGAGGCCTACCCGAGAGGCCTAGGAGTCCTTAGACGTGTACTTCCTTTAAAATAAAGCATATAAGGGACTAAGAACTCATGGAAACAGCTGCATGCCTTCCTTTCTGCACGGCTACTAAGGGCCTAACCTGGAGGCAAGTTTTCACGTTGAGGTTCCCTTTAGCTCTAGAGCTTGTCAGGCTGACCACCACCGCGGCCACGGAAGTCCCTGGTTTAGACAGAGCAAACTCATTTTCTCCCCAGAAGCATTCTTACACTGTTTACAGGCCTGTCAAGAGGAGGGAATGGCAGGCACTTTCAATGCAGCGTGAACGCTGCCTTCAAAATGGGAAAGCAAGGCTAGCTCCAGCAGGTCCCCTTTTCCAGGGGCACACTCAGCATGCACCCCTGTGGCTTCTAACAAGTCCGAGGAGACACAGGTTACCCTGTGTTTCCTTCCCTGACTCAACTTCTCGAAGTAGGGTGTTCTGCATCATGCGAACTGCCTCAACCAAGGAACGCCGTAAGCTGCTCCTCTGGGCCTGTGGCTATTCGAAAGCCTGCAGTGCCACAGGAAGAACAGGACTTCAACTGCAGTAAGAACGCAAGCGGACTTCCTCTAGGAGGCACGGTGACTTCAGGCAGGACGTCTTAGATGGAATGCGAAGACGAGGGTTACCCTGAGTGCAGCTCAGGCTAGGGTAACGCGTAAGACTTGCACACCGTGTGGGACGTGCCAGAACGGTGTTCGTGAACGTGTGCGAGGGCTCAGGAAATGAAGCTGCTCCAAAAGAGAGGGCAGTGCGTTTCCCTACACCCGGCATGCACAGAGGGGCTGTAACGGGCTCCGGGTCTGGACGTTGCTTAGCTGACCCAGGTGAGCCTGGGGTACTCAAGTGTTCCTGCGGGAATAGGGTGCCCAGGCTAGCCTCCTAGGTGTCCAGAAAACTGTGCTGCCGTTCACGGAACGCAGAGCAGAGGCCAGCGCCTCATGGAAACTGCTGCACGCCTCTGCTTCTGCACGGCAAATCAGGGCCTTACTTCAGGCATGTGTTCATGCTGGGTGTGCCGGTAGCGATATAGCATGGTAAGATGCTGACTTTCTCCTCGAGCAGAGTGACTTCACGTACGAGGGCCTCGAAGTACTCCAAGCACAGTGTTCTCTCATGGCAGCTCACACAAGGACCATGAGAAGTTTTCTGTGCACTTCGGACTCACCAGCAATGTTGTCCTGAGGCCGTTCGAGGACTCTGGAAATGTAGCTCTCCTCAAGGAACGTTCATTGTGTTGCCCATCACTGGGCACGCACAGAGGGCCTCCGAGGGATGCACCAATGGGCCTCGAAGTTGCTCAGCCGGCCCACAGGGGTCTGGATGTACTCAGTGAACTTGCAGGGAAAACGAGGCCTACCCGAGAGGCCTAGGAGTCCTCAGACGTGTACTTCCTTTAAAGTAAAGCATATAAGGGATAAGAACTCATGGAAATAGCTGCATGCCTCCCTTTCTGCACGGCTACTAAGGGCCAAACCTGGAGGCAAGTTTTCACGTTGAGATTCCCTTTAGCTCTAGAGCTTGTCAGGCTGACCACCACCGCGGCCATGGAAGCCCCTGGTTTAGACAGAGCAAACTCATTTTCTCCCCGAAAGCATTCTTAAAGGGTGTACAGGCCTGTCAAGAGCAGGGAATGGCAGGCACCTTCAACGAAGCGTGAACGCTGCCTTCAAAATGGGAAAGCAAGGCTACTTCCAGCAGGACCCCTTTGCCAGAGGCATACACAGCATGCACCCCTGTGGTTTCTAACAAGTCCGAGGAGACACAGCTTACCCTGTGTTTCCTTCCCTGACTCAACTTCTCGAAGTAGGGTGTTCTGCATCATGCGAACTGCCTCAACCAAGGAGCGCCGTAAGCTGCTCCTCTGGGCCTGTGGCTATTCGAAAGCCTGCAGTGCCACAGGAAGATCAGAACTTCAACTGCAGTAAGAACGCAAGCTGGCTTCCTCTAGGAGGCACGGTAACTTCAGGCAGGACGTCTTAGATGGAATGCGAAGACGAGGGTTACCCTGAGTGCAGCTCAGGCTAGGGCAACGCGTAAGATTTACACGCCGTGTGGGACGTGCCAGAACGGTGTTCGTGAACGTGTGCGAGGGCTCAGGAAATGAAGCTGCTCCAAAAGAGAGGGCAGTGCGTTTCCCTACACCCGGCATGCACAGAGGGGCTGTAACGGGCTCCGGGTCTGGACGTTGCTTAGCTGACCCAGGTGAGCCTGGGGTACTCAAGTGTTCCTGCGGGAATAGGGTGCCCAGGCTAGCCTCCTAGGTGTCCAGAAAACTGTGCTGCCGTTCACGGAACGCAGAGCAGAGGCCAGCGCCTCATGGAAACTGCTGCACGCCTCTGCTTCTGCACGGCAAATCAGGGCCTTACTTCAGGCATGTGTTCATGCTGGGTGTGCCGGTAGCGATATAGCATGGTAAGATGCTGACTTTCTCCTCGAGCAGAGTGACTTCACGTACGAGGGCCTCGAAGTACTCCAAGCACAGTGTTCTCTCATGGCAGCTCTAACAAGGACCATGAGAAGTTTTCTGTGCACTTCGGACTCACCAGCAAAGTTGTCCTGAGGCCGCTCGAGGACTCCGGAAATGTAGCTCTCCTCAAGGATCGTACAGTGTGTTGCCCATCACTGGGCACGCACAGAGGGCCTCCGAGGGATGCACCAATGGGCCTCGAAGTTGCTCAGCCGGCCCACAGGGGTGTGGAGGTGCTCAGTGAACTTGCAGGAAAACGAGGCCTACCCGAGAGGCTTAGGAGTCCTCAGACGTGTGCTTCCTTTAAAATAAAGCATATAAGGGACTAAGAACTCATGGAAACAACTGCATGCCTTCCTTTCTGCACGGCTACTAAGGGCCTAACCTGGAGGCAAGTTTTCACGTTGAGGTTCCCTTTAGCTCTAGAGCTTGTCAGGCTGACCACCACCGCGGCCACGGAAGCCCCTGGTTTAGACAGAGCAAACTCATTTTCTCCCCAGAAGCATTCTTACACTGTTTACAGGCCTGTCAAGAGGAGGGAATGGCAGGCACTTTCAATGCAGCGTGAACGCTGCCTTCAAAATGGGAAAGCAAGGCTAGCTCCAGCAGGTCCCCTTTTCCAGGGGCACACTCAGCATGCACCCCTGTGGCTTCTAACAAGTCCGAGGAGACACAGGTTACCCTGTGTTTCCTTCCCTGACTCAACTTCTCGAAGTAGGGTGTTCTGCATCATGCGAACTGCCTCAACAAAGGAGCGCCGTAAGCTGCTCCTCTGGGCCTGTGGCTATTCGAAAGCCTGCAGTGCCACAGGAAGATCAGAACTTCAACTGCAGTAAGAACGCAAGCTGGCTTCCTCTAGGAGGCACGGTAACTTCAGGCAGGACGTCTTAGATGGAATGCGAAGACGAGGGTTACCCTGAGTGCAGCTCAGGCTAGGGCAACGCGTAAGACTTCCACGCCGTGTGGGACGTGTCAGAACTGTGTTCGTGAACGTGTGCGAGGGCTGAGGAAATGAAGCTGCTCCAAAAGAGAGGGCAGTGCGTTTCCCTACACCCGGCATGCACAGATGGGCTGTAACGGGCTCCGGGTCCGGACGTTGCTTAGCTGACCCAGGTGAGCCTGTGGTACTCAAGTGTTCCTGCGGGAATAGAGTGCCCAGGCTAGCCTCCTAGGTGTCCAGAAAAATGTGCTGCCGTTCACGGAACGCAGAGCAGAGGCCAGCGCCTCATGGAAACTGCTGCACGCCTCTGCTTCTGCACGGCAAATCAGGGCCTTACTTCCAGGCATGTGTTCATGCTGGGTGTGCCGGTACGACATAGCAGGGTAAGATGCTGACTTTCTCCTCGAGCAGAGTGACTTTACGGACGAGGGCCTCGAAGTACTCCAAGCACAGTGTACTCTCACGGCAGCTCCACAGGGGCCATGACAAAGTCTTCCTGGGCACTTCGGACTCACCAGCAATGTTGTCCTGAGGCCGTTCGAGGACTCTGGAAATGTAGCTCTCCTCAAGGAACGTACAGTGTGTTGCCCATCACTGGGCACGCACAGAGGGCCTCCGAGGGATGCACCAATGGGCCTCGAAGTGGCTCAGCCGGCCCACAGGGGTCTGGATGTACTCAGTGAACTTGCAGGGAAAACGAGGCCTACCCGAGAGGCCTAGGAGTCCTCAGACGTGTACTTCCTTTAAAGTAAAGCATATAAGGGATAAGAACTCATGGAAATAGCTGCATGCCTCCCTTTCTGCACGGCTACTAAGGGCCTAACCTGGAGGCAAGTTTTCACGTTGAGATTCCCTTTAGCTCTAGAGCTTGTCAGGCTGACCACCACCGCGGCCACGGAAGCCCCTGGTTTACACACGGGAAACTCATTTTCGCCCCGCAAGCATGCTTACAGGGTTTACAGGCCTGTCAAGAGCAGGGAACGGCAGGCACCTTCAACGCAGCGTGAACTCTGCCTTCAAAATGGGAAAGCAAGGCTAGATCCAGCAGCTCCCCTCTTCCAGGGGCACACTCAGCATGCACCCCTGTGGTTTCTAACAAGTCCGAGGAGACACAGCTTACCCTGTGTTTCCTTCCCTGACTCAACTTCTCGAAGTAGGGTGTTCTGCATCATGCGAACTGCCTCAACCAAGGAGCGCCGTAAGCTGCTCCTCTGGGCCTGTGGCTATTCGAAAGCCTGCAGTGCCAAGGGAAGAACAAGACTTCAACTGCAGTAAGAACGCAAGCTGACTTCCTCTAGGAGGCACAGTGACTTCAGGCAGGTTGTCTTAGATGGAATGCAAAGACGAGGGTTACCCTGAGTGCAGCTCAGGCTAGGGCAACGCGTAAGACTTCCACGCCGTGTGGGACGTGCCAGAACGCTGTTCGTGAACGTGTGCGAGGGCTCAGGAAATGAACCTGCTCCACAAGAGAGGGCAGTGCGTTTCCCTACACCCGGCTTGCACAGAGGGGCTGTAAAGGGCTCCGGGTCTGGACGTTGCTTAGCTGACCCAGGTGAGCCTGGGGTACTCAAGTGTTCCTGCGGGAATAGGGTGCCCAGGCTAGCCTCCTAGGTGTCCAGAAAACTGTGCTGCCGTTCAAGGAACGCAGAGCAGAGGCCAGCGCCTCATGGAAACTGCTGCACGCCTCTGCTTCTGCACGGCAAATCAGGGCCTTACTTCCAGGCATGTGTTCATGCTGGGTGTGCCGGTAGCGATATAGCATGGTAAGATGCTGACTTTCTCCTCGAGCAGAGTGACTTCACGTACGAGGGCCTCGAAGTACTCCAAGCACAGTGTTCTCTCATGGCAGCTCACACAAGGACCATGAGAAGTTTTCTGTGCACTTCGGACTCACCAGCAATGTTGTCCTGAGGCCGCTCGAGGACTCTGGAAATGTAGCTCTCCTCAAGGAACGCACAGTGTGTTGCCCATCACTGGGCACGCACAGAGGGCCTCCGAGGGATGCACCAATGGGCTTCGAAGTTGCTCAGCCGGCCCACAGGGGTCTGGATGTACTCAGTGAACGTGCAGGGAAACCGAGGCCTACCCGAGGGCCCTAGGAGTCCTCAGACGTGTGCTTCCTTTAAAATAAAGCATATAAGGGACTGAGAACTCATGGAAACTGCTGCATGCCTCCCTTTCTGTACGGCTACTTAGGGCCTAACTTGGAGGCAAGTTTTCACGTTGCGATTCCCTTTAGCTCTAGAGCTTGTCAGGCTGACCACCACCGCGGCTACGGTAGCCCCTGGTTTAGACACGGCAAACTCATTTTCGCCCCGCAAGCATGCTTACAGGGTTTACAGGCCTTCAAGAGCAGGGAATGGCCGGCACCTTCAACGCAGCGTGAACGCTGCCTTCAAAATGGGAAAGCAAGGCTAGCTCCAGCAGGTCCCCTCTTCCAGGGGCACACTCAGCATGCACCCCTTTGGTTTCTAACAAGTCCGAGGAGACACAGGTTACCCTGTATTTCTATCCCTGACTCAACTTCTCGAGGTGGGGTGTTGTGCATCATGCGAACTGCCTCAACCAAGGAACGCCGTAAGCTGCTCCTCTGGGCCTGTGGCTCTTCGAAAGCCTGCAGTGCCACAGGAAGAACAGGACTTCAACTGCCGTAAGAACGCAAGCTGACTTCCTCTAGGAGGCACGGTGACTTCAGGCAGGACGTCGTAGATGGAATGCGAAGACGAGGGTTACCCTGAGTGCAGCTCGGGTTAGGGCAACGCGTAAGACTTCACGCCGTGTGGGACGTGCCAGAACGGTGTTCGTGAACGTGTGCGAGGGCTGAGGAAATGAAGCTGCTCCAAAAGAGAGGGCAGTGCGTTTCCCTACACCCGGCATGCACAGATGGGCTGTAACGGGCTCCGGGTCCGGACGTTGCTTAGCTGACCCAGGTGAGCCTGTGGTACTCAAGTGTTCCTGCGGGAATAGAGTGCCCAGGCTAGCCTCCTAGGTGTCCAGAAAAATGTGCTGCCGTTCACGGAACGCAGAGCAGAGGCCAGCGCCTCATGGAAACTGCTGCACGCCTCTGCTTCTGCACGGCAAATCAGGGCCTTACTTCCAGGCATGTGTTCATGCTGGGTGTGCCGGTACGACATAGCAGGGTAAGATGCTGACTTTCTCCTCGAGCAGAGTGACTTTACGGACGAGGGCCTCGAAGTACTCCAAGCACAGTGTACTCTCACGGCAGCTCCACAGGGGCCATGACAAAGTCTTCCTGGGCACTTCGGACTCACCAGCAATGTTGTCCTGAGGCCGTTCGAGGACTCTGGAAATGTAGCTCTCCTCAAGGAACGTACAGTGTGTTGCCCATCACTGGGCACGCACAGAGGGCCTCCGAGGGATGCACCAATGGGCCTCGAAGTGGCTCAGCCGGCCCACAGGGGTCTGGATGTACTCAGTGAACTTGCAGGGAAAACGAGGCCTACCCGAGAGGCCTAGGAGTCCTCAGACGTGTACTTCCTTTAAAGTAAAGCATATAAGGGATAAGAACTCATGGAAATAGCTGCATGCCTCCCTTTCTGCACGGCTACTAAGGGCCTAACCTGGAGGCAAGTTTTCACGTTGAGATTCCCTTTAGCTCTAGAGCTTGTCAGGCTGACCACCACCGCGGCCACGGAAGCCCCTGGTTTACACACGGGAAACTCATTTTCGCCCCGCAAGCATGCTTACAGGGTTTACAGGCCTGTCAAGAGCAGGGAACGGCAGGCACCTTCAACGCAGCGTGAACTCTGCCTTCAAAATGGGAAAGCAAGGCTAGATCCAGCAGCTCCCCTCTTCCAGGGGCACACTCAGCATGCACCCCTGTGGTTTCTAACAAGTCCGAGGAGACACAGCTTACCCTGTGTTTCCTTCCCTGACTCAACTTCTCGAAGTAGGGTGTTCTGCATCATGCGAACTGCCTCAACCAAGGAGCGCCGTAAGCTGCTCCTCTGGGCCTGTGGCTATTCGAAAGCCTGCAGTGCCAAGGGAAGAACAAGACTTCAACTGCAGTAAGAACGCAAGCTGACTTCCTCTAGGAGGCCCAGTGACTTCAGGCAGGTTGTCTTAGATGGAATGCAAAGACGAGGGTTACCCTGAGTGCAGCTCAGGCTAGGGCAACGCGTAAGACTTCCACGCCGTGTGGGACGTGCCAGAACGCTGTTCGTGAACGTGTGCGAGGGCTCAGGAAATGAACCTGCTCCACAAGAGAGGGCAGTGCGTTTCCCTACACCCGGCTTGCACAGAGGGGCTGTAAAGGGCTCCGGGTCTGGACGTTGCTTAGCTGACCCAGGTGAGCCTGGGGTACTCAAGTGTTCCTGCGGGAATAGGGTGCCCAGGCTAGCCTCCTAGGTGTCCAGAAAACTGTGCTGCCGTTCAAGGAACGCAGAGCAGAGGCCAGCGCCTCATGGAAACTGCTGCACGCCTCTGCTTCTGCACGGCAAATCAGGGCCTTACTTCCAGGCATGTGTTCATGCTGGGTGTGCCGGTAGCGATATAGCATGGTAAGATGCTGACTTTCTCCTCGAGCAGAGTGACTTCACGTACGAGGGCCTCGAAGTACTCCAAGCACAGTGTTCTCTCATGGCAGCTCACACAAGGACCATGAGAAGTTTTCTGTGCATTTCGGACTCACCAGCAATGTTGTCCTGAGGCCGCTCGAGGACTCTGGAAATGTAGCTCTCCTCAAGGAACGCACAGTGTGTTGCCCATCACTGGGCACGCACAGAGGGCCTCCGAGGGATGCACCAATGGGCTTCGAAGTTGCTCAGCCGGCCCACAGGGGTCTGGATGTACTCAGTGAACGTGCAGGGAAACCGAGGCCTACCCGAGGGCCCTAGGAGTCCTCAGACGTGTGCTTCCTTTAAAATAAAGCATATAAGGGACTGAGAACTCATGGAAACTGCTGCATGCCTCCCTTTCTGTACGGCTACTTAGGGCCTAACTTGGAGGCAAGTTTTCACGTTGCGATTCCCTTTAGCTCTAGAGCTTGTCAGGCTGACCACCACCGCGGCTACGGTAGCCCCTGGTTTAGACACGGCAAACTCATTTTCGCCCCGCAAGCATGCTTACAGGGTTTACAGGCCTTCAAGAGCAGGGAATGGCCGGCACCTTCAACGCAGCGTGAACGCTGCCTTCAAAATGGGAAAGCAAGGCTAGCTCCAGCAGGTCCCCTCTTCCAGGGGCACACTCAGCATGCACCCCTTTGGTTTCTAACAAGTCCGAGGAGACACAGGTTACCCTGTATTTCTATCCCTGACTCAACTTCTCGAGGTGGGGTGTTGTGCATCATGCGAACTGCCTCAACCAAGGAACGCCGTAAGCTGCTCCTCTGGGCCTGTGGCTCTTCGAAAGCCTGCAGTGCCACAGGAAGAACAGGACTTCAACTGCCGTAAGAACGCAAGCTGACTTCCTCTAGGAGGCACGGTGACTTCAGGCAGGACGTCGTAGATGGAATGCGAAGACGAGGGTTACCCTGAGTGCAGCTCGGGTTAGGGCAACGCGTAAGACTTCACGCCGTGTGGGACGTGCCAGAACGGTGTTCGTGAACGTGTGCGAGGGCTGAGGAAATGAAGCTGCTCCAAAAGAGAGGGCAGTGCGTTTCCCTACACCCGGCAAGCACAGAGGGGCTCTAACGGGCTCCGGGTCTGGACGTTGCTGAGCTGGCCCAGGTGAGCCTGGGGTACTCAAGTGTCCCTGCCGGGAACAGGGTGCCCAGGCTAGCCTCCTAGGTGTCCAGAAAACTGTGCTGCCGTTCAGGGAACGCAGAGCAGATGCCAGCGCCTCATGGAAACTGCTGCACGCCTCTGCTTCTGCACGGCAAATCAGGGCCTTACTTCAGGCATGTGTTCATGCTGGGTGTGCCGGTAGCGACATAGCAGGGTAAGATGCTGACTTTCTCCTCGAGCAGAGTGACTTTACGGACGAGGGCCTCGAAGTACTCCAAGCACAGTGTACTCTCACGGCAGCTCCACAGAGGCCATGACAAAGTCTTCCTGGACACTTCGGACGCACCAGCAATGTTGTCCTGAGGCCGTTCGAGGACTCTGGAAATGTAGCTCTCCTCAAGGAACGTACAGTGTGTTGCCCATCACTGGGTACGCACAGTGGGTCTCCGAGGGATGCACCAATGGGCCTCGAAGTGGCTCAGCCGGCCCACAGGGGTCTGGAGGTGCTCAGTGAACTTGCAGGGAAAACGAGGCCTACCCGAGAGGCCTAGGAGTCCTTAGACGTGTACTTCCTTTAAAATAAAGCATATAAGGGACTAAGAACTCATGGAAACAGCTGCATGCCTTCCTTTCTGCACGGCTACTAAGGGCCTAACCTGGAGGCAAGTTTTCACGTTGAGGTTCCCTTTAGCTCTAGAGCTTGTCAGGCTGACCACCACCGCGGCCACGGAAGTCCCTGGTTTAGACAGAGCAAACTCATTTTCTCCCCAGAAGCATTCTTACACTGTTTACAGGCCTGTCAAGAGGAGGGAATGGCAGGCACTTTCAATGCAGCGTGAACGCTGCCTTCAAAATGGGAAAGCAAGGCTAGCTCCAGCAGGTCCCCTTTTCCAGGGGCACACTCAGCATGCACCCCTGTGGCTTCTAACAAGTCCGAGGAGACACAGGTTACCCTGTGTTTCCTTCCCTGACTCAACTTCTCGAAGTAGGGTGTTCTGCATCATGCGAACTGCCTCAACCAAGGAACGCCGTAAGCTGCTCCTCTGGGCCTGTGGCTATTCGAAAGCCTGCAGTGCCACAGGAAGAACAGGACTTCAACTGCAGTAAGAACGCAAGCGGACTTCCTCTAGGAGGCACGGTGTCTTCAGGCAGGACGTGTTAGATGGAATGCGAAGACGAGGGTTACCCTGAGTGCAGCTCAGGCTAGGGTAACGCGTAAGACTTGCACACCGTGTGGGACGTGCCAGAACGGTGTTCGTGAACGTGTGCGAGGGCTCAGGAAATGAAGCTGCTCCAAAAGAGAGGGCAGTGCGTTTCCCTACACCCGGCATGCACAGAGAGGCTGTAACGGGCTCCGGGTCTGGACGTTGCTTAGCTGACCCAGGTGAGCCTGGGGTACTCAAGTGTTCCTGCGGGAATAGGGTGCCCAGGCTAGCCTCCTAGGTGTCCAGAAAACTGTGCTGCCGTTCAAGGAACGCAGAGCAGAGGCCAGCGCCTCATGGAAACTGCTGCACGCCTCTGCTTCTGCACGGCAAATCAGGGCCTTACTTCCAGGCATGTGTTCATGCTGGGTGTGCCGGTAGCGACATAGCAGTGTAAGATGCTGACTTTCTCCTCGAGCAGAGTGACTTTACGGACGAGGGCCTCGAAGTACTCCAAGCACAGTGTACTCTCAGGGCAGCTCCACAGGGGCCATGACAAAGTCTTCCTGGGCACTTCGGACGCACCAGCAATGTTGTCCTGAGGCCGTTCGAGGACTCTGGAAATGTAGCTCTCCTCAAGGAACGTTCATTGTGTTGCCCATCACTGGGCACGCACAGAGGGCCTCCGAGGGATGCACCAATGGGCCTCGAAGTTGCTCAGCCGGCCCACAGGGGTCTGGATGTACTCAGTGAACTTGCAGGGAAAACGAGGCCTACCCGAGAGGCCTAGGAGTCCTCAGACGTGTACTTCCTTTAAAGTAAAGCATATAAGGGATAAGAACTCATGGAAATAGCTGCATGCCTCCCTTTCTGCACGGCTACTAAGGGCCAAACCTGGAGGCAAGTTTTCACGTTGAGATTCCCTTTAGCTCTAGAGTTTGTCAGGCTGACCACCACCGCGGCCATGGAAGCCCCTGGTTTAGACAGAGCAAACTCATTTTCTCCCCGAAAGCATTCTTAAAGGGTGTACAGGCCTGTCAAGAGCAGGGAATGGCAGGCACCTTCAACGAAGCATGAACGCTGCCTTCAAAATGGGAAAGCAAGGCTACTTCCAGCAGGACCCCTTTGCCAGAGGCATACACAGCATGCACCCCTGTGGTTTCTAACAAGTCCGAGGAGACACAGCTTACCCTGTGTTTCCTTCCCTGACTCAACTTCTCGAAGTAGGGTGTTCTGCATCATGCGAACTGCCTCAACCAAGGAGCGCCGTAAGCTGCTCCTCTGGGCCTGTGGCTATTCGAAAGCCTGCAGTGCCACAGGAAGATCAGAACTTCAACTGCAGTAAGAACGCAAGCTGGCTTCCTCTAGGAGGCACGGTAACTTCAGGCAGGACGTCTTAGATGGAATGCGAAGACGAGGGTTACCCTGAGTGCAGCTCAGGCTAGGGCAACGCGTAAGATTTCCACGCCGTGTGGGACGTGCCAGAACGGTGTTCGTGAACGTGTGCGAGGGCTCAGGAAATGAAGCTGCTCCAAAAGAGAGGGCAGTGCGTTTCCCTACACCCGGCATGCACAGAGGGGCTGTAACGGGCTCCGGGTCTGGACGTTGCTTAGCTGACCCAGGTGAGCCTGGGGTACTCAAGTGTTCCTGCGGGAATAGGGTGCCCAGGCTAGCCTCCTAGGTGTCCAGAAAACTGTGCTGCCGTTCACGGAACGCAGAGCAGAGGCCAGCGCCTCATGGAAACTGCTGCACGCCTCTGCTTCTGCACGGCAAATCAGGGCCTTACTTCAGGCATGTGTTCATGCTGGGTGTGCCGGTAGCGATATAGCATGGTAAGATGCTGACTTTCTCCTCGAGCAGAGTGACTTCACGTACGAGGGCCTCGAAGTACTCCAAGCACAGTGTTCTCTCATGGCAGCTCTCACAAGGACCATGAGAAGTTTTCTGTGCACTTCGGACTCACCAGCAAAGTTGTCCTGAGGCCGCTCGAGGACTCCGGAAATGTAGCTCTCCTCAAGGATCGTACAGTGTGTTGCCCATCACTGGGCACGCACAGAGGGCCTCCGAGGGATGCACCAATGGGCCTCGAAGTTGCTCAGCCGGCCCACAGGGGTCTGGAGGTGCTCAGTGAACTTGCAGGAAAACGAGGCCGACCCGAGAGGCCTAGGAGTCCTCAGACGTGTGCTTCCTTTAAAATAAAGCATATAAGGGACTAAGAACTCATGGAAACAACTGCATGCCTTCCTTTCTGCACGGCTACTAAGGGCCTAACCTGGAGGCAAGTTTTCACGTTGAGGTTCCCTTTAGCTCTAGAGCTTGTCAGGCTGACCACCACCGCGGCCACGGAAGCCCCTGGTTTAGACAGAGCAAACTCATTTTCTCCCCAGAAGCATTCTTACACTGTTTACAGGCCTGTCAAGAGGAGGGAATGGCAGGCACTTTCAATGCAGCGTGAACGCTGCCTTCAAAATGGGAAAGCAAGGCTAGCTCCAGCAGGTCCCCTTTTCCAGGGGCACACTCAGCATGCACCCCTGTGGCTTCTAACAAGTCCGAGGAGACACAGGTTACCCTGTGTTTCCTTCCCTGACTCAACTTCTCGAAGTAGGGTGTTCTGCATCATGCGAACTGCCTCAACCAAGGAGCGCCGTAAGCTGCTCCTCTGGGCCTGTGGCTATTCGAAAGCCTGCAGTGCCACAGGAAGATCAGAACTTCAACTGCAGTAAGAACGCAAGCTGGCTTCCTCTAGGAGGCACGGTAACTTCAGGCAGGACGTCTTAGATGGAATGCGAAGACGAGGGTTACCCTGAGTGCAGCTCAGGCTAGGGCAACGCGTAAGATTTCCACGCCGTGTGGGACGTGCCAGAACGGTGTTCGTGAACGTGTGCGAGGGCTCAGGAAATGAAGCTGCTCCAAAAGAGAGGGCAGTGCGTTTCCCTACACCCGGCATGCACAGAGGGGCTGTAACGGGCTCCGGGTCTGGACGTTGCTTAGCTGACCCAGGTGAGCCTGGGGTACTCAAGTGTTCCTGCGGGAATAGGGTGCCCAGGCTAGCCTCCTAGGTGTCCAGAAAACTGTGCTGCCGTTCACGGAACGCAGAGCAGAGGCCAGCGCCTCATGGAAACTGCTGCACGCCTCTGCTTCTGCACGGCAAATCAGGGCCTTACTTCAGGCATGTGTTCATGCTGGGTGTGCCGGTAGCGATATAGCATGGTAAGATGCTGACTTTCTCCTCGAGCAGAGTGACTTCACGTACGAGGGCCTCGAAGTATTCCAAGCACAGTGTTCCCTCACGGCAGCTCACACAGGGGCCGTGTCAAAGTCTTCCTGGGCACTTCGGACGCACCAGCAATGTTGTCCTGAGGCCGTTCGGGGACTCTGGTAATGTAGCTCTCCTCAAACAACGTACAGTGTGTTGCCCATCACTGGGCACGCACAGAGGGCCTCCGAGGGATGCACCAATGGGCCTCGAAGTTCCTCAGCCGGCCCACAGGGGTCTGGAGGTGCTCAGTGAACTTGCAGAGTAACCCAGGCCTACCCGAGAGGCCTAGGAGTCCTCAGACGTGTGCTTCCTTTAAAATAAAGCATATAAGGGACTGAGAACTCATGGAAACAGCTGCATGCCTCCCTTTCTGCACGGCTACTAAGGGCCTAACCTGGAGGCAAGTTTTCACGTTGAGATTCCCTTTAGCTCTAGAGCTTGTCAGGCTGACCACCACCGCGGCCACGGAAGCCCCTGGTTTACACACGGCAAACTCATTTTCGCCCCGCAAGCATGCATACAGGGTTTACAGGCCTGTCAAGAGCAGGGAATGGCAGACACTTTCAATGCAGCGTGAACGCTGCCTTCAAAACGGGAAAGCAAGGCTAGTTTCAGCAGGTCCCCTTTTCAAGGGGCACACTCAGCATGCACCCCTGTGGCTTCTAAGAAGTCCGAGGAGACACAGGTTACCCTGCGTTTCCTTCCCTGACTCAACTTCTCGAAGTAGGGTGTTCTGCATCATGCAAACTGCCTCAACCAAGGAACGCCGTAAGCTGCTCCTCTGGGCCTGGGTCTATTCGAAAGCCTGCAGTGCCACAGGAAGAACAGGACTTCAACTGCAGTAAGAACGCAAGCTGACTTCCTCTAGGAGGCACGGTGACTTCAGGCAGGACGTCTTAGATGGAATGCGAAGACGAGGGTTACCCTGAGTGCAGCTCAGGCTAGGGCAACGCGTAAGACTTCCACGCCGTGTGGGACGTGCCAGAACGCTGTTCGTGAACGTGTGCGAGGGCTGAGGAAATGAAGCTGCTCCAAAAGAGAGGGCAGTGCGTTTCCCTACACCCGGCATGCACAGAGGGGCTGTAACGGGCTCAGGGTCTGGACGTTGCTTAGCTGACCCAGGTGAGCCTGGGGTACTCAAGTGTTCCTGCGGGAATAGGGTGCCCAGGCTAGCCTCCTAGGTGTCCAGAAAACTGTGCTGCCGTTCAAGGAACGCAGAGCAGAGGCCAGCGCCTCATGGAAACTGCTGCACGCCTCTGCTTCTGCACGGCAAATCAGGGCCTTACTTCCAGGCATGTGTTCATGCTGGGTGTGCCGGTAGCGACATAGCAGGGTAAGATGCTGACTTTCTCCTCGAGCAGAGTGACTTCACGGACGAGGGCCTCGAAGTATTCCAAGCACACTGTTCTCTCACGGCAGCTCACACAGGGGCCGTGACAAAGTCTTCCTGGGCACTTCGGACGCACCAGCAATATTGTCCTGAGGCCGTTCGAGGACTCTGGAAATGTAGCTCTCCTCAAGGAACGCACAGTGTGTTGCCCATCCCTGGGCACGCACAGAGGGCCTCCGAGGGATGCACCAATGGGCCTCGAAGTTGCTCAGCCGGCCCACAGGGGTCTGGATGTACTCAGTGAACGTGCAGGGAAACCGAGGCCTACCCGAGGGCCCTAGGAGTCCTCAGACGTGTGCTTCCTTTAAAATAAAGCATATAAGGGACTGAGAACTCATGGAAACAGCTGCATGCCTCCCTTTCTGTACGGCTACTTAGGGCCTAACTTGGAGGCAAGTTTTCACGTTGCGATTCCCTTTAGCTCTAGAGCTTGTCAGGCTGACCACCACCGCGGCCACGGTAGCCCCTGGTTTAGACACGGCAAACTCATTTTCGCCCCACAAGCATGCTTACAGGGTTTACAGGCCTTCAAGAGCAGGGAATGGCCGGCACCTTCAACGCAGCGTGAACGCTGCCTTCAAAATGGGAAAGCAAGGCTAGCTCCAGCAGGTCCCCTCTTCCAGGGGCACACTCAGCATGCACCCCTTTGGTTTCTAACAAGTCCGAGGAGACACAGGTTACCCTGTATTTCTATCCCTGACTCAACTTCTCGAGGTGGGGTGTTGTGCATCATGCGAGCTGCCTCAACGAATCAACGCCGTAAGCTGCTCCTCTGGGCCTGTGGCTCTTCGAAAGCCTGCAGTGCCACAGGAAGAACAGGACTTCAACTGCAGTAAGAACGCAAGCTGACTTCCTCTAGGAGGCACGGTGACTTCAGGCAGGACGTCGTAGATGGAATGCGGAGACGAGGGTTACCCTGAGTGCAGCTCGGGCTAGGGCAACACGTAAGACTTGCACGCCGTGTGGGACGTGCCAGAATGGTGTTCGTGAACGTGTGCGAGGGCTGAGGAAATGAAGCTGCTCCAAAAGAGAGGGCAGTGCGTTTCCCTACACCCGGCAAGCACAGAGGGGCTCTAACGGGCTCCGCGTCTGAACGTTGCTTAGGTTGCCCAGGTGAGCCTGGGGTACTCAAGTGTCCCTGCCGGGAACAGGGTGCCCAGGCTAGCCTCCTAGGTGTCCAGAAAACTGTGCTGCCGTTCAAGGAACGCAGAGCAGAGGCCAGCGCCTCATGGAAACTGCTGCACGCCTCTGCTTCTGCACGGCAAATCAGGGCCTTACTTCCAGGCATGTGTTCATGCTGGGTGTGCCGGTAGCGACATAGCAGGGTAAGATGCTGACTTTCTCCTCGAGCAGAGTGACTTTACGGACGAGGGCCTCGAAGTACTCCAAGCACAGTGTACTCTCACGGCAGCTCCACAGGGGCCATGACAAAGTCTTCCTGGGCACTTCGGACGCACCAGCAATGTTGTCCTGAGGCCGTTCGAGGACTCTGGAAATGTAGCTCTCCTCAAGGAACGTACAGTGTGTTGCCCATCACTGGGCACGCACAGAGGGCCTCCGAGGGATGCACCAATGGGCCTCGAAGTGGCTCAGCCGGCCCACAGGGGTCTGGAGGTACTCAGTGAACTTGCAGGGAAAACGAGGCCTACCCGAGAGGCCTAGGAGTCCTCAGACGTGTACTTCCTTTAAAGTAAAGCATATAAGGGATAAGAACTCATGGAAATAGCTGCATGCCTCCCTTTCTGCACGGCTACTAAGGGCCAAACCTGGAGGCAAGTTTTCACGTTGAGATTCCCTTTAGCTCTAGAGCTTGTCAGGCTGACCACCACCGCGGCCATGGAAGCCCCTGGTTTAGACAGAGCAAACTCATTTTCTCCCCGGAAGCATTCTTACACGGTGTACAGGCCTGTCAAGAGCAGGGAATGGCAGGCACCTTCAACGAAGCGTGAACGCTGCCTTCAAAATGGGAAAGCAAGGCTACTTCCAGCAGGACCCCTTTGCGAGAGGCATACACAGCATGCACCCCTGTGGTTTCTAACAAGTCCGAGGAGACACAGCTTACCCTGTGTTTCCTTCCCTGACTCAACTTCTCGAAGTAGGGTGTTCTGCATCATGCGAACTGCCTCAACCAAGGAGCGCCGTAAGCTGCTCCTCTGGGCCTGTGGCTATTCGAAAGCCTGCAGTGCCACAGGAAGATCAGAACTTCAACTGCAGTAAGAACGCAAGCTGGCTTCCTCTAGGAGGCACGGTAACTTCAGGCAGGACGTCTTAGATGGAATGCGAAGACGAGGGTTACCCTGAGTGCAGCTCAGGCTAGGGCAACGCGTAAGATTTCCACGCCGTGTGGGACGTGCCAGAACGGTGTTCGTGAACGTGTGCGAGGGCTCAGGAAATGAAGCTGCTCCAAAAGAGAGGGCAGTGCGTTTCCCTACACCCGGCATGCACAGAGGGGCTGTAACGGGCTCCGGGTCTGGACGTTGCTTAGCTGACCCAGGTGAGCCTGGGGTACTCAAGTGTTCCTGCGGGAATAGGGTGCCCAGGCTAGCCTCCTAGGTGTCCAGAAAACTGTGCTGCCGTTCACGGAACGCAGAGCAGAGGCCAGCGCCTCATGGAAACTGCTGCACGCCTCTGCTTCTGCACGGCAAATCAGGGCCTTACTTCAGGCATGTGTTCATGCTGGGTGTGCCGGTAGCGATATAGCATGGTAAGATGCTGACTTTCTCCTCGAGCAGAGTGACTTCACGTACGAGGGCCTCGAAGTATTCCAAGCACAGTGTTCCCTCACGGCAGCTCACACAGGGGCCGTGTCAAAGTCTTCCTGGGCACTTCGGACGCACCAGCAATGTTGTCCTGAGGCCGTTCGGGGACTCTGGTAATGTAGCTCTCCTCAAACAACGTACAGTGTGTTGCCCATCACTGGGCACGCACAGAGGGCCTCCGAGGGATGCACCAATGGGCCTCGAAGTTCCTCAGCCGGCCCACAGGGGTCTGGAGGTGCTCAGTGAACTTGCAGAGTAACCCAGGCCTACCCGAGAGGCCTAGGAGTCCTCAGACGTGTGCTTCCTTTAAAATAAAGCATATAAGGGACTGAGAACTCATGGAAACAGCTGCATGCCTCCCTTTCTGCACGGCTACTAAGGGCCTAACCTGGAGGCAAGTTTTCACGTTGAGATTCCCTTTAGCTCTAGAGCTTGTCAGGCTGACCACCACCGCGGCCACGGAAGCCCCTGGTTTACACACGGCAAACTCATTTTCGCCCCGCAAGCATGCATACAGGGTTTACAGGCCTGTCAAGAGCAGGGAATGGCAGACACTTTCAATGCAGCGTGAACGCTGCCTTCAAAACGGGAAAGCAAGGCTAGTTTCAGCAGGTCCCCTTTTCAAGGGGCACACTCAGCATGCACCCCTGTGGCTTCTAAGAAGTCCGAGGAGACACAGGTTACCCTGCGTTTCCTTCCCTGACTCAACTTCTCGAAGTAGGGTGTTCTGCATCATGCAAACTGCCTCAACCAAGGAACGCCGTAAGCTGCTCCTCTGGGCCTGGGTCTATTCGAAAGCCTGCAGTGCCACAGGAAGAACAGGACTTCAACTGCAGTAAGAACGCAAGCTGACTTCCTCTAGGAGGCACGGTGACTTCAGGCAGGACGTCTTAGATGGAATGCGAAGACGAGGGTTACCCTGAGTGCAGCTCAGGCTAGGGCAACGCGTAAGACTTCCACGCCGTGTGGGACGTGCCAGAACGCTGTTCGTGAACGTGTGCGAGGGCTGAGGAAATGAAGCTGCTCCAAAAGAGAGGGCAGTGCGTTTCCCTACACCCGGCATGCACAGAGGGGCTGTAACGGGCTCAGGGTCTGGACGTTGCTTAGCTGACCCAGGTGAGCCTGGGGTACTCAAGTGTTCCTGCGGGAATAGGGTGCCCAGGCTAGCCTCCTAGGTGTCCAGAAAACTGTGCTGCCGTTCAAGGAACGCAGAGCAGAGGCCAGCGCCTCATGGAAACTGCTGCACGCCTCTGCTTCTGCACGGCAAATCAGGGCCTTACTTCCAGGCATGTGTTCATGCTGGGTGTGCCGGTAGCGACATAGCAGGGTAAGATGCTGACTTTCTCCTCGAGCAGAGTGACTTCACGGACGAGGGCCTCGAAGTATTCCAAGCACACTGTTCTCTCACGGCAGCTCACACCGGGGCCGTGACAAAGTCTTCCTGGGCACTTCGGACGCACCAGCAATATTGTCCTGAGGCCGTTCGAGGACTCTGGAAATGTAGCTCTCCTCAAGGAACGCACAGTGTGTTGCCCATCCCTGGGCACGCACAGAGGGCCTCCGAGGGATGCACCAATGGGCCTCGAAGTTGCTCAGCCGGCCCACAGGGGTCTGGATGTACTCAGTGAACGTGCAGGGAAACCGAGGCCTACCCGAGGGCCCTAGGAGTCCTCAGACGTGTGCTTCCTTTAAAATAAAGCATATAAGGGACTGAGAACTCATGGAAACAGCTGCATGCCTCCCTTTCTGTACGGCTACTTAGGGCCTAACTTGGAGGCAAGTTTTCACGTTGCGATTCCCTTTAGCTCTAGAGCTTGTCAGGCTGACCACCACCGCGGCCACGGTAGCCCCTGGTTTAGACACGGCAAACTCATTTTCGCCCCACAAGCATGCTTACAGGGTTTACAGGCCTTCAAGAGCAGGGAATGGCCGGCACCTTCAACGCAGCGTGAACGCTGCCTTCAAAATGGGAAAGCAAGGCTAGCTCCAGCAGGTCCCCTCTTCCAGGGGCACACTCAGCATGCACCCCTTTGGTTTCTAACAAGTCCGAGGAGACACAGGTTACCCTGTATTTCTATCCCTGACTCAACTTCTCGAGGTGGGGTGTTGTGCATCATGCGAACTGCCTCAACGAATCAACGCCGTAAGCTGCTCCTCTGGGCCTGTGGCTCTTCGAAAGCCTGCAGTGCCACAGGAAGAACAGGACTTCAACTGCAGTAAGAACGCAAGCTGACTTCCTCTAGGAGGCACGGTGACTTCAGGCAGGACGTCGTAGATGGAATGCGGAGACGAGGGTTACCCTGAGTGCAGCTCGGGCTAGGGCAACACGTAAGACTTGCACGCCGTGTGGGTCGTGCCAGAACGGTGTTCGTGAACGTGTGCGAGGGCTGAGGAAATGAAGCTGCTCCAAAAGAGAGGGCAGTGCGTTTCCCTACACCCGGCAAGCACAGAGGGGCTCTAACGGGCTCCGGGTCTGAACGTTGCTTAGGTTGCCCAGGTGAGCCTGGGGTACTCAAGTGTCCCTGCCGGGAACAGGGTGCCCAGGCTAGCCTCCTAGGTGTCCAGAAAACTGTGCTGCCGTTCAAGGAACGCAGAGCAGAGGCCAGCGCCTCATGGAAACTGCTGCACGCCTCTGCTTCTGCACGGCAAATCAGGGCCTTACTTCCAGGCATGTGTTCATGCTGGGTGTGCCGGTAGCGACATAGCAGGGTAAGATGCTGACTTTCTCCTCGAGCAGAGTGACTTTACGGACGAGGGCCTCGAAGTACTCCAAGCACAGTGTACTCTCACGGCAGCTCCACAGGGGCCATGACAAAGTCTTCCTGGGCACTTCGGACGCACCAGCAATGTTGTCCTGAGGCCGTTCGAGGACTCTGGTAATGTAGCTCTCCTCAAGGAACGTACAGTGTGTTGCCCATCACTGGGCACGCACAGAGGGCCTCCGAGGGATGCACCAATGGGCCTCGAAGTGGCTCAGCCGGCCCACAGGGGTCTGGAGGTACTCAGTGAACTTGCAGAGTAACCCAGGCCTACCCGAGAGGCCTAGGAGTCCTCAGACGTGTGCTTCCTTTAAAATAAAGCATATAAGGGACTGAGAACTCATGGAAACAGCTGCATGCCTCCCTTTCTGCACGGCTACTAAGGGCCTAACCTGGAGGCAAGTTTTCACGTTGAGATTCCCTTTAGCTCTAGAGCTTGTCAGGCTGACCACCACCGCGGCCACGGAAGCCCCTGGTTTACACACGGCAAACTCATTTTCGCCCCACAAGCATGCATACAGGGTTTACAGGCCTGTCAAGAGCAGGGAATGGCAGACACTTTCAATGCAGCGTGAACGCTGCCTTCAAAACGGGAAAGCAAGGCTAGTTTCAGCAGGTCCCCTTTTCAAGGGGCACACTCAGCATGCACCCCTGTGGCTTCTAAGAAGTCCGAGGAGACACAGGTTACCCTGCGTTTCCTTCCCTGACTCAACTTCTCGAAGTAGGGTGTTCTGCATCATGCAAACTGCCTCAACCAAGGAACGCCGTAAGCTGCTCCTCTGGGCCTGGGTCTATTCGAAAGCCTGCAGTGCCACAGGAAGAACAGGACTTCAACTGCAGTAAGAACGCAAGCTGACTTCCTCTAGGAGGCACGGTGACTTCAGGCAGGACGTCTTAGATGGAATGCGAAGACGAGGGTTACCCTGAGTGCAGCTCAGGCTAGGGCAACGCGTAAGACTTGCACGCCGTGTGGGACGTGCCAGAACGCTGTTCGTGAACGTGTGCGAGGGCTGAGGAAATGAAGCTGCTCCAAAAGAGAGGGCAGTGCGTTTCCCTACACCCGGCATGCACAGAGGGGCTGTAACGGGCTCAGGGTCTGGACGTTGCTTAGCTGACCCAGGTGAGCCTGGGGTACTCAAGTGTTCCTGCGGGAATAGGGTGCCCAGGCTAGCCTCCTAGGTGTCCAGAAAACTGTGCTGCCGTTCAAGGAACGCAGAGCAGAGGCCAGCGCCTCATGGAAACTGCTGCACGCCTCTGCTTCTGCACGGCAAATCAGGGCCTTACTTCCAGGCATGTGTTCATGCTGGGTGTGCCGGTAGCGACATAGCAGGGTAAGATGCTGACTTTCTCCTCGAGCAGAGTGACTTCACGGACGAGGGCCTCGAAGTATTCCAAGCACACTGTTCTCTCACGGCAGCTCACACAGGGGCCGTGACAAAGTCTTCCTGGGCACTTCGGACGCACCAGCAATATTGTCCTGAGGCCGTTCGAGGACTCTGGAAATGTAGCTCTCCTCAAGGAACGCACAGTGTGTTGCCCATCCCTGGGCACGCACAGAGGGCCTCCGAGGGATGCACCAATGGGCCTCGAAGTTGCTCAGCCGGCCCACAGGGGTCTGGATGTACTCAGTGAACGTGCAGGGAAACCGAGGCCTACCCGAGGGCCCTAGGAGTCCTCAGACGTGTGCTTCCTTTAAAATAAAGCATATAAGGGACTGAGAACTCATGGAAACAGCTGCATGCCTCCCTTTCTGTACGGCTACTTAGGGCCTAACTTGGAGGCAAGTTTTCACGTTGCGATTCCCTTTAGCTCTAGAGCTTGTCAGGCTGACCACCACCGCGGCCACGGTAGCCCCTGGTTTAGACACGGCAAACTCATTTTCGCCCCACAAGCATGCTTACAGGGTTTACAGGCCTTCAAGAGCAGGGAATGGCCGGCACCTTCAACGCAGCGTGAACGCTGCCTTCAAAATGGGAAAGCAAGGCTAGCTCCAGCAGGTCCCCTCTTCCAGGGGCACACTCAGCATGCACCCCTTTGGTTTCTAACAAGTCCGAGGAGACACAGGTTACCCTGTATTTCTATCCCTGACTCAACTTCTCGAGGTGGGGTGTTGTGCATCATGCGAACTGCCTCAACGAATCAACGCCGTAAGCTGCTCCTCTGGGCCTGTGGCTCTTCGAAAGCCTGCAGTGCCACAGGAAGAACAGGACTTCAACTGCAGTAAGAACGCAAGCTGACTTCCTCTAGGAGGCACGGTGACTTCAGGCAGGACGTCGTAGATGGAATGCGGAGACGAGGGTTACCCTGAGTGCAGCTCGGGCTAGGGCAACACGTAAGACTTGCACGCCGTGTGGGACGTGCCAGAACGGTGTTCGTGAACGTGTGCGAGGGCTGAGGAAATGAAGCTGCTCCAAAAGAGAGGGCAGTGCGTTTCCCTACACCCGGCAAGCACAGAGGGGCTCTAACGGGCTCCGGGTCTGAACGTTGCTTAGGTTGCCCAGGTGAGCCTGGGGTACTCAAGTGTCCCTGCCGGGAACAGGGTGCCCAGGCTAGCCTCCTAGGTGTCCAGAAAACTGTGCTGCCGTTCAAGGAACGCAGAGCAGAGGCCAGCGCCTCATGGAAACTGCTGCACGCCTCTGCTTCTGCACGGCAAATCAGGGCCTTACTTCCAGGCATGTGTTCATGCTGGGTGTGCCGGTAGCGACATAGCAGGGTAAGATGCTGACTTTCTCCTCGAGCAGAGTGACTTTACGGACGAGGGCCTCGAAGTACTCCAAGCACAGTGTACTCTCACGGCAGCTCCACAGGGGCCATGACAAAGTCTTCCTGGGCACTTCGGACGCACCAGCAATGTTGTCCTGAGGCCGTTCGAGGACTCTGGAAATGTAGCTCTCCTCAAGGAACGTACAGTGTGTTGCCCATCACTGGGCACGCACAGAGGGCCTCCGAGGGATGCACCAATGGGCCTCGAAGTGGCTCAGCCGGCCCACAGGGGTCTGGAGGTACTCAGTGAACTTGCAGGGAAAACGAGGCCTACCCGAGAGGCCTAGGAGTCCTCAGACGTGTACTTCCTTTAAAGTAAAGCATATAAGGGATAAGAACTCATGGAAATAGCTGCATGCCTCCCTTTCTGCACGGCTACTAAGGGCCAAACCTGGAGGCAAGTTTTCACGTTGAGATTCCCTTTAGCTCTAGAGCTTGTCAGGCTGACCACCACCGCGGCCATGGAAGCCCCTGGTTTAGACAGAGCAAACTCATTTTCTCCCCGGAAGCATTCTTACACGGTGTACAGGCCTGTCAAGAGCAGGGAATGGCAGGCACCTTCAACGAAGCGTGAACGCTGCCTTCAAAATGGGAAAGCAAGGCTACTTCCAGCAGGACCCCTTTGCCAGAGGCATACACAGCATGCACCCCTGTGGTTTCTAACAAGTCCGAGGAGACACAGCTTACCCTGTGTTTCCTTCCCTGACTCAACTTCTCGAAGTAGGGTGTTCTGCATCATGCGAACTGCCTCAACCAAGGAGCGCCGTAAGCTGCTCCTCTGGGCCTGTGGCTATTCGAAAGCCTGCAGTGCCACAGGAAGATCAGAACTTCAACTGCAGTAAGAACGCAAGCTGGCTTCCTCTAGGAGGCACGGTAACTTCAGGCAGGACGTCTTAGATGGAATGCGAAGACGAGGGTTACCCTGAGTGCAGCTCAGGCTAGGGCAACGCGTAAGATTTCCACGCCGTGTGGGACGTGCCAGAACGGTGTTCGTGAACGTGTGCGAGGGCTCAGGAAATGAAGCTGCTCCAAAAGAGAGGGCAGTGCGTTTCCCTACACCCGGCATGCACAGAGGGGCTGTAACGGGCTCCGGGTCTGGACGTTGCTTAGCTGACCCAGGTGAGCCTGGGGTACTCAAGTGTTCCTGCGGGAATAGGGTGCCCAGGCTAGCCTCCTAGGTGTCCAGAAAACTGTGCTGCCGTTCACGGAACGCAGAGCAGAGGCCAGCGCCTCATGGAAACTGCTGCACGCCTCTGCTTCTGCACGGCAAATCAGGGCCTTACTTCAGGCATGTGTTCATGCTGGGTGTGCCGGTAGCGATATAGCATGGTAAGATGCTGACTTTCTCCTCGAGCAGAGTGACTTCACGTACGAGGGCCTCGAAGTATTCCAAGCACAGTGTTCCCTCACGGCAGCTCACACAGGGGCCGTGTCAAAGTCTTCCTGGGCACTTCGGACGCACCAGCAATGTTGTCCTGAGGCCGTTCGGGGACTCTGGTAATGTAGCTCTCCTCAAACAACGTACAGTGTGTTGCCCATCACTGGGCACGCACAGAGGGCCTCCGAGGGATGCACCAATGGGCCTCGAAGTTGCTCAGCCGGCCCACAGGGGTCTGGAGGTACTCAGTGAACTTGCAGAGTAACCCAGGCCTACCCGAGAGGCCTAGGAGTCCTCAGACGTGTGCTTCCTTTAAAATAAAGCATATAAGGGACTGAGAACTCATGGAAACAGCTGCATGCCTCCCTTTCTGCACGGCTACTAAGGGCCTAACCTGGAGGCAAGTTTTCACGTTGAGATTCCCTTTAGCTCTAGAGCTTGTCAGGCTGACCACCACCGCGGCCACGGAAGCCCCTGGTTTACACACGGGAAACTCATTTTCGCCCCGCAAGCATGCTTACAGGGTTTACAGGCCTGTCAAGAGCAGGGAACGGCAGACACCTTCAACGAAGCGTGAACGCTGCCTTCAAAATGGGAAAGCAAGGCTAGCTCCAGCAGGACCCCTCTTCCAGGGGCACACTCAGCATGCACCCCTGTGGTTTCTAACAAGTCCGAGGAGACACAGGTTACCCTGTGTTTCCTTCCTTGACTCAACTTCCCGAGGTAGGGTGTTCTGCATCATGCGAACTGCCTCAACCAAGGAACGCCGTAAGCTGCTCCTCTGGGCCTGTGGCTCTTCGAAAGCCTGCAGTGCCACAGGAAGAACAGGACTTCAACTGCAGTAAGTACGCAAGCCGACTTCCTCTAGGAGGCACGGTGACTTCAGGCAGGACGTCTTAGATGGAATGCGAAGACGAGGGTTACCCTGAGTGCCGCTCGGGCTAGGGCAAAGCGTAAGACTTGCACGCCGTGTGGGACGTGCCAGAACGGTGTTCGTGAACGTGTGCGAGGGCTGAGGAAATGAAGCTGCTCCAAAAGAGAGGGCAGTGCGTTTCCCTACACCCGGCAAGCACAGAGGGGCTCTAACGGGCTCCGGGTCTGGACGTTGCTGAGCTGGCCCAGGTGAGCCTGGGGTACTCAAGTGTCCCTGCCGGGAATAGGCTGCCCAGACTAGCCTCCTAGGTGTCCAGAAAACTGTGCTGCCGTTCAAGGAACGCAGAGCAGATGCCAGCGCGTCATGGAAACTGCTGCACGCTTCTGCTTCTGCACGGCAAATCAGGGCCTTAATTCCAGGCATGTGTTCATGCTGGGTGTGCCGGTAGCGACATAGCAGGGTAAGATGCTGACTTTCTCCTCGAGCAGAGTGACTTTACGGACGAGGGCCTCGAAGTACTCCAAGCACAGTGTACTCTCACGGCAGCTCCACAGGGGCCATGACAAAGTCTTCCTGGGCACTTCGGACGCACCAGCAATGTTGTCCTGAGGCCGTTCGAGGACTCTGGAAATGTAGCTCTCCTCAAGGAACGTACAGTGTGTTGCCCATCACTGGGCACGCACAGAGGGCCTCCGAGGGATGCACCAATGGGCCTCGAAGTGGCTCAGCCGGCCCACAGGGGTCTGGAGGTACTCAGTGAACTTGCAGGGAAAACGAGGCCTACCCGAGAGGCCTAGGAGTCCTCAGACGTGTACTTCCTTTAAAGTAAAGCATATAAGGGATAAGAACTCATGGAAACAGCTGCATGCCTCGCTTTCTGCACGGCTACTAAGGGCCTAACCTGGAGGCAAGTTTTCACGTTGAGATTCCCTTTAGCTCTAGAGCTTGTCAGGCTGACCACCACCGCGGCCATGGAAGCCCCTGGTTTAGACAGAGCAAACTCATTTTCTCCCCGGAAGCATTCTTACAGGGTGTACAGGCCTGTCAAGAGCAGGGAATGGCAGGCACCTTCAACGAAGCGTGAACGCTGCCTTCAAAATGGGAAAGCAAGGCTACTTCCAGCAGGACCCTTTGCCAGAGGCATACACAGCATGCACCCCTGTGGTTTCTAACAAGTCCGAGGAGACACAGGTTACCCTGTGTTTCCTTCCCTGACTCAACTTCTCGAAGTAGGGTGTTCTGCATCATGCGAACTGCCTCAACCAAGGAGCGCCGTAAGCTGCTCCTCTGGGCCTGTGGCTATTCGAAAGCCTGCAGTGCCACAGGAAGATCAGGACTTCAACTGCAGTAAGAACGCAAGCTGGCTTCCTCTAGGAGGCACAGTAACTTCAGGCAGGACGTCTTAGGTGGAATGCAAAGACGAGGGTTACCCTGAGTGCAGCTAAGGCTAGGGCAACGCGTAAGATTTCCACGCCGTGTGGGACGTGCCAGAACGGTGTTCGTGAACGTGTGCGAGGGCTGAGGAAATGAAGCTGCTCCAAAAGAGAGGGCAGTGCGTTTCCCTACACCCGGCATGCACAGAGGGGCTCTAACGGGCTCCGGGTCTGGACGTTGCTTAGCTGACCCAGATGAGCCTGGGGTACTCAAGTGTTCCTGCGGGAATAGGGTGCCCAGGCTAGCCTCCTAGGTGTCCAGAAAACTGTGCTGCCGTTCACGGAACGCAGAGCAGAGGCCAGCGCCTCATGGAAACTGCTGCACGCCTCTGCTTCTGCACGGCAAATCAGGGCCTTACTTCAGGCATGTGTTCATGCTGGGTGTGCCGGTAGCGATATAGCATGGTAAGATGCTGACTTTCTCCTCGAGCAGAGTGACTTCACGTACGAGGGCCTCGAAGTACTCCAAGCACAGTGTTCTCTCATGGCAGCTCACACAAGGACCATGAGAAGTTTTCTGTGCACTTCGGACTCACCAGCAAAATTGTCCTGAGGCCGTTCGAGGACTCTGGAAATGTAGCTCTCCTCAAGGAACGTACAGTGTGTTGCCCATCACTGGGCACGCCCAGAGGGCCTCCGAGGGATGCACCAATGGGCCTCGAAGTGGCTCAGCCGGCCCACAGGGGTCTGGAGGTACTCAGTGAACTTGCAGGGTAACCGAGGCCTACGCGAGAGGCCTAGGAGTCCTCAGACGTGTGCTTCCTTTAAAATAAAGCATATAAGGGACTGAGAACTCATGGAAACAGCTGCATGCCTCCCTTTCTGCACGGCTACTAAGGGCCAAACCTGGAGGCAAGTTTTCACGTTGAGATTCCCTTTAGCTCTAGAGCTTGTCAGGCTGACCACCACCGCGGCCACGGAAGCCCCTGGTTTACACACGGCAAACTCATTTTCGCCCCGCAAGCATGCATACAGGGTTTACAGGCCTTCAAGAGCAGGGAATGGCCGGCACCTTCAACGCAGCGTGAACGCTGCATTCAAAATGGGAAAGCAAGGCTAGCTCCAGCAGGTCCCCTCTTCCAGGGGCACACTCAGCATGCACCCCTTTGGTTTCTAACAAGTCCGAGGAGACACAGGTTACCCTGTATTTCTATCCCTGACTCAACTTCTCGAGGTGGGGTGTTGTGCATCATGCGAACTGCCTCAACGAATCAACGCCGTAAGCTGCTCCTCTGGGCCTGTGGCTCTTCGAAAGCCTGCAGTGCCACAGGAAGAACAGGACTTCAACTGCAGTAAGAACGCAAGCTGACTTCCTCTAGGAGGCACGGTGACTTCAGGCAGGACGTCTTAGATGGAATGCGAAGACGAGGGTTACCCTGAGTGCAGCTCGGGCTAGGGCAAAGCGTAAGACTTGCACGCCGTGTGGGACGTGCCAGAAAGGTGTTCGTGAACGTGTGCGAGGGCTGAGGAAATGAAGCTGCTCCAAAAGAGAGGGCAGTGCGTTTCCCTACACCCGGCATGCACAGAGGGGCTGTAACGGGCTCCGGGTCTGGACGTTGCTTAGCTGACCCAGGTGAGCCTGGGGTACTCAAGTGTTCCTGCGGGAATAGGGTAACCAGGCTAGCCTCCTAGGTGTCCAGAAAACTGTGCTGCCGTTCACGGAACGCAGAGCAGAGGCCAGCGCCTCATGGAAACTGCTGCACGCCTCTGCTTCTGCACGGCAAATCAGGGCCTTACTTCAGGCATGTGTTCATGCTGGGTGTGCCGGTAGCGATATAGCATGGTAAGATGCTGACTTTCTCCTCGAGCAGAGTGACTTCACGTACGAGGGCCTCGCAGTACTCCAAGCACAGTGTTCTCTCATGGCAGCTCACACAAGGACCATGAGAAGTTTTCTGTGCACTTCGGACTCACCAGCAATGTTGTCCTGAGGCCGTTCGAGGACTCTGGAAATGTAGCTCTCCTCAAGGATCGTACAGTGTGTTGCCCATCCCTGGGCATGCACAGAGGGCCTCCGAGGGATGCACCAATGGGCCTCGAAGTTGCTCAACCGGCCCACAGGGGTCTGGAGGTGCTCAGTGAACTTGCAGGAAAACGAGGCCTACCCGAGAGGCCTAGGAGTCCTCAGACGTGTGCTTCCTTTAAAATAAAGCATATAAGGGACTAAGAACTCATGGAAACAGCTGCATGCCTCCCTTTCTGCACGGCTACTAAGGGCCTAACCTGGAGGCAAGTTTTCACGTTGAGGTTCCCTTTAGCTCTAGAGCTTGTCAGGCTGACCACCACCGCGGCCACGGAAGACCCTGATTTAGACAGAGCAAACTCATTTTCTCCCCAGAAGCATTCTTACAGTGTTTAAAGGCCTGTCAAGAGGAGGGAATGGCAGGCACTTTCAATGCAGCGTGAACGCTGCCTTCAAAATGGGAAAGCAAGGCTAGCTCCAGCAGGACCCCTCTTCCAGGGGCACACTCAGCATGCACCCCTGTGGTTTCTAACAAGTCCGAGGAGACACAGGTTACCCTGTGTTTCCTTCCCTGACTCAACTTCCCGAGGTGGGGTGTTCTGCATCATGCGAACTGCCTCAACCAAAGAACGCCGTAAGCTGCTCCTCTGGGCCTGTGGCTCTTCGAAAGCCTGCAGTGCCACAGGAAGAACAGGACTTCAACTGCAGTAAGTACGCAAGCCGACTTCCTCTAGGAGGCACGGTGACTTCAGGCAGGACGTCTTAGATGGAATGCGAAGACGAGGGTTACCCTGAGTGCAGCTCAGGCCAGGGTAACGCGTAAGACTTGCACAGCGTGTGGGACGTGCCAGAACGGTGTTCGTGAACGTGTGCGAGGGCTCAGGAAATGAAGCTGCTCCAAAAGAGAGGGCAGTGCGTTTCCCTACACCCGGCATGCACAGAGAGGCTGTAACGGGCTACGGGTCTGGACGTTGCTTAGCTGACCCAGGTGAGCCTGGGGTACTCAAGTGTTCCTGCGGGAATAGAGTGCCCAGGCTAGCCTCCTAGGTGTCCAGAAAACTGTGCTGCCGTTCAAGGAACGCAGAGCAGAGGCCAGCGCCTCATGGAAACTGCTGCACGCCTCTGCTTCTGCACGGCAAATCAGGGCCTTACTTCCAGGCATGTGTTCATGCTGGGTGTGCCGGTAGCGACATAGCAGGGTAAGATGCTGACTTTCTCCTCGAGCAGAGTGACTTTACGGACGAGGGCCTCGAAGTACTCCAAGCACAGTGTACTCTCACGGCAGCTCCACAGGGGCCATGACAAAGTCTTCCTGGGCACTTCGGACGCACCAGCAAAGTTGTCCTGAGGCCGTTCGAGGACTCTGGAAATGTAGCTCTCCTCAAGGAACGTACAGTGTGTTGCCCATCACTGGGCACGCACAGAGGGCCTCCGAGGGATGCACCAATGGGCCTCGAAGTTGCTCAGCCGGCCCACAGGGGTCTGGAGGTGCTCAGTGAACTTGCAGGAAAACGAGGCCTACCCGAGAGTCCTAGGAGTCCTCAGACGTGTACTTCCTTTAAAGTAAAGCATATAAGGGACAAAGAACTCATGGAAACAGCTGCATGCCTCCCTTTCTGCACGGCTACTAAGGGCCTAACCTGGAGGCAAGTTTTCACGTTGAGATTCCCTTTAGCTCTAGAGCTTGCCAGGCTGACCACCACCGCGGGCATGGAAGCCCCTGGTTTAGACAGAGCCAACTCATTTTCTCCCCAGAAGCATTCTTACAGTGTTTACAGGCCTGTCAAGAGGAGGGAATGGCAGGCACTTTCAATGCAGCGTGAACGCTGCCTTCAAAACGGGAAAGCAAGGCTAGTTCCAGCAGGTCCCCTGTTCCAGGGGCACACTCAGCATGCACCCCTGTGGCTTCTAAGAAGTCCGAGGAGATACAGGTTACCCGGTGTTTCCTTCCCTGACTCAACTTCTCGAAGTAGGGTGTTCTGCATCATGCGAACTGCCTCAACCAAGGAACGCCGTAAGCTGCTCCTCTGGGCCTGTGGCTATTCGAAAGCCTGCAGTGCCACAGGAAGAACAGGACTTCAACTGCAGTAAGAACGCAAGCTGACTTCCTCTAGGAGGCACGGTGACTTCAGGCAGGACGTCTTAGATGGAATGCGAAGACGAGGGTTACCCTGAGTGCAGCTCAGGCTAGGGCAACGCGTAAGACTTGCACGCCGTGTGGGACGTGCCAGAACGCTGTTCGTGAACGTGTGCGAGGGCTGAGGAAATGAAGCTGCTCCCAAAGAGAGGGCAGTGCGTTTCCCTACACCCGGCATGCACAGAGGGGCTGTAACGGGCTCCGGGTCTGGACGTTGCTTAGCTGGCCCAGGTGAGCCTGGGGTAGTCAAGTGTCCCTGCCGGAAACAGGGTGCCCAGGCTAGCCTCCTAGGTGTCCAGAAAACTGTGCTGCCGTTCAAGGAACGCAGAGCAGAGGCCACCGCCTCATGGAAACTGCTGCACGCCTCTGCTTCTGCACGGCAAATCAGGGCCTTACTTCTAGGCATGTGTTCATGCTGGGTGTGCCGGTAGCGATATAGCAGGGTAAGATGCTGACTTTCTCCTCGAGCAGAGTGACTTCACGTACGAGGGCCTCGAAGTACTCCAAGCACAGTGTTCTCTCATGGCAGCTCACACAAGGACCATGAGAAGTTTTCTGTGCACTTCGGACTCACCAGCAATGTTGTCCTGAGGCCGTTCGAGGACTCTGGAAATGTAGCTCTCCTCAAGGAACGTACAGTGTGTTGCCCATCACTGGGCACGCACAGAGGGCCTCCGAGGGATGCACCAATGGGCCTCGAAGTTGCTCAGCCGGCCCACAGGGGTCTGGAGGTGCTCAGTGAACTTGCAGGGAAAACGAGGCCTACCCGAGAGGACTAGGAGTCCTCAGACGTGTACTTCCTTTCAAGTAAAGCATATAAGGGACTAAGAACTCATGGAAACAGCTGCATGCCTCCCTTTCTGCACGGCTACTAAGGGCCTAACCTGGAGGCAATTTTCACATTGAGATTCCCTTTAGCTCTAGAGCTTGTCAGGCTGACCACCACCGCGGCCATGGAAGCCCCTGGTTTAGACAGAGCCAACTCATTTTCTCCCCAGAAGCATTCTTACAGTGTTTACAGGCCTGTCAAGAGGAGGGAATGGCAGGCACTTTCAATGCAGCGTGAACGCTGCCTTCAAAATGGGAAAGCAAGGCTAGTTCCAGCAGGTCCCCTGTTCCAGGGGCACACTCAGCATGCACCCCTGTGGCTTCTAAGAAGTCCGAGGAGACACAGGTTACCCTGTGTTTCCTTCCCTGACTCAACTTCTCGAAGTAGGGTGTTCTGCATCATGCGAACTGCCTCAACCAAGGAACGCCGTAAGCTGCTCCTCTGGGCCTGTGGCTATTCGAAAGCCTGCAGTGCCACAGGAAGAACAGGACTTCAACTGCAGTAAGAACGCAAGCTGACTTCCTCTAGGAGGCACGGTGACTTCAGGCAGGACGTCTTAGATGGAATGCGAAGACGAGGGTTACCCTGAGTGCAGCTCAGGCTAGGGCAACGCGTAAGACTTCCACGCCGTGTGGGACGTGCCAGAACGGTGTTCGTGAACGTGTGCGAGGGCTGAGGAAATGAAGCTGCTCCAAAAGAGAGGGCAGTGCGTTTCCCTACACCCGGCATGCACAGAGGGGCTGTAACGGGCTCCGGGTCTGGACGTTGCTTAGCTGACCCAGGTGAGCCTGGGGTACTCAAGTGTTCCTGCGGGAATAGGGTGCCCAGGCTTGCGTCCTAGGTGTCCAGAAAACTGTGCTGCCGTTCAAGGAACGCAGAGCAGAGGCCAGCGCCTCATGGAAACTGCTGCACGCCTCTGCTTCTGCACGGCAAATCAGGGCCTTACTTCCAGGCATGTGTTCATGCTGGGTGTGCCGGTAGCGATATAGCAGGTTAAGATGCTGACTTTCTCCTCGAGCAGAGTGACTTCACGTACGAGGGCCTCGAAGTACTCCAAGCACAGTGTTCTCTCATGGCAGCCTCACACAAGGACCATAAGAAGTTTTCTGTGCACTTCGGACTCACCAGCAAAGTTGTCCTGAGGCCGTTCGAGGACTCTGGAAATGTAGCTCTCCTCAAGGAACGTACAGTGTGTTGACCATCACTGGGCACGCACAGAGGGCCTCCGAGGGATGCACCAATGGGCCTCGAAGTTGCTCAGCCGGCCCACAGGGGTCTGGAGGTGCTCAGTGAACTTTCAGGAAAACGAGGCCTACCCGAGAGTCCTAGGAGTCCTCATACGTGTACTTCCTTTAAAGTAAAGCATATAAGGGACAAAGAACTCATGGAAACAGCTGCATGCCTCCCTTTCTGCACGGCTACTAAGGGCCTAACCTGGAGGCAAGTTTTCACGTTGAGATTCCCTTTAGCTCTAGAGCTTGTCAGGCTGACCACCACCGCGGCCATGGAAGCCCCTGGTTTAGACAGAGCCAACTCATTTTCTCCCCAGAAGCATTCTTACAGTGTTTACAGGCCTGTCAAGAGGAGGGAATGGCAGGCACTTTCAATGCAGCGTGAACGCTGCTTCAAAATGGGAAAGCAAGGCTAGTTCCAGCAGGTCCCCTTTTCCAGGGGCACACTCAGCATGCACCCCTGTGGCTTCTAACAAGTCCGAGGAGACACAGGTTACCCTGTGTTTCCTTCCCTGACTCAACTCCTCGAAGTAGGCTGTTCTGCATCATGCGAACTGCCTCAACCAAGGAACGCCGTAAGCTGCTCCTCTGGGCCTGTGGCTATTCGAAAGCCTGCAGTGCCACAGGAAGAACAGGACTTCAACTGCAGTAAGAACGCAAGCTGACTTCCTCTAGGAGGCACGGTGACTTCAGGCAGGACGTCTTAGATGGAATGCGAAGACGAGGGTTACCCTGAGTGCAGCTCAGGCTAGGGCAACGCGTAAGACTTGCACGCCGTGTGGGACGTGCCAGAACGCTGTTCGTGAACGTGTGCGAGGGCTGAGGAAATGAAGCTGCTCCAAAAGAGAGGGCAGTGCGTTTCCCTACACCCGGCATGCACAGAGGGGCTGTAACGGGCTCCGGGTCTGGACGTTGCTTAGCTGACCCAGGTGAGCCTGGGGTACTCAAGTGTTCCTGCGGGAATAGGGTGCCGAGGCTAGCGTCCTAGGTGTCCAGAAAACTGTGATGCCGTTTAAGGAACGCAGAGCAGAGGCCAGCGCCTCATGGAAACTGCTGCACGCCTCTGCTTCTGCACGGCAAATCAGGGCCTTACTTCCAGGCATGTGTTCATGCTGGGTGTGCCGGTAGCGATATAGCAGGGTAAGATGCTGACTTTCTCCTCGAGCAGAGTGACTTCACGTACGAGGGCCTCGAAGTACTCCAAGCACAGTGTTCTCTCATGGCAGCTCACACAAGGACCATGAGAAGTTTTCTGTGCACTTCGGACTCACCAGCAATGTTGTCCTGAGGCCGTTCGAGGACTCTGGAAATGTAGCTCTCCTCAAGGAACGCACAATGTGTTGCCCATCACTGGGCACGCACAGAGGGCCTCCGAGGGATGCACCAATGGGCCTCGAAGTTGCTCAGCCGGCCCACAGGGGTCTGGATGTACTCAGTGAACGTGCAGGGAAACCGAGGCCTACCCGAGGGCCCTAGGAGTCCTCAGACGTGTGCTTCCTTTAAAATAAAGCATATAAGGGACTGAGAACTCATGGAAACTGCTGCATGCCTCCCTTTCTGTACGGCTACTTAGGGCCTAACTTGGAGGCAAGTTTTCACGTTGCGATTCCCTTTAGCTCTAGAGCTTGTCAGGCTGACCACCACCGCGGCTACGGTAGCCCCTGGTTTAGACACGGCAAACTCATTTTCGCCCCACAAGCATGCTTACAGGGTTTACAGGCCTTCAAGAGCAGGGAATGGCCGGCACCTTCAACGCAGCGTGAACGCTGCCTTCAAAATGGGAAAGCAAGGCTAGCTCCAGCAGGTCCCCTCTTCCAGGGGCACACTCAGCATGCACCCCTTTGGTTTCTAACAAGTCCGAGGAGACACAGGTTACCCTGTATTTCTATCCCTGACTCAACTTCTCGAGGTGGGGTGTTGTGCATCATGCGAACTGCCTCAACCAAGGAACGCCGTAAGCTGCTCCTCTGGGCCTGTGGCTCTTCGAAAGCCTGCAGTGCCACAGGAAGAACAGGACTTCAACTGCCGTAAGAACGCAAGCTGACTTCCTCTAGGAGGCACGGTGACTTCAGGCAGGACGTCGTAGTTGGAATGCGAAGACGAGGGTTACCCTGAGTGCAGCTCGGGTTAGGGCAACGCGTAAGACTTCACGCCGTGTGGGACGTGCCAGAACGGTGTTCGTGAACGTGTGCGAGGGCTGAGGAAATGAAGCTGCTCCAAAAGAGAGGGCAGTGCGTCTCCCTACACCCGGCAAGCACAGAGGGGCTCTAACGGGTTCCGGGTCTGGACGTTGCTGAGCTGGCCCAGGTGAGCCTGGGGTACTCAAGTGTCCCTGCCGTGAACAGGGTGCCCAGGCTAGCCTCCTAGGTGTCCAGAAAACTGTGCTGCCGTTCAGGGAACGCAGAGCAGATGCCAGCGCCTCATGGAAACTGCTGCACGCCTCTGCTTCTGCACGGCAAATCAGGGCCTTACTTCCAGGCATGTGTTCATGCTGGGTGTGCCGGTAGCGACATAGCAGGGTAAGATGCTGACTTTCTCCTCGAGCAGAGTGACTTTACGGACGAGGGCCTCGAAGTACTCCAAGCACAGTGTACTCTCACGGCAGCTCCACAGAGGCCATGACAAAGTCTTCCTGGACACTTCGGACGCACCAACAATGTTGTCCTGAGGCCGTTCGAGGACTCTGGAAATGTAGCTCTCCTCAAGGAACGTACAGTGTGTTGCCCATCACTGGGTACGCACAGTGGGTCTCCGAGGGATGCACCAATGGGCCTCGAAGTGGCTCAGCCGGCCCACAGGGGTCTGGAGGTGCTCAGTGAACTTGCAGGGAAAACGAGGCCTACCCGAGAGGCCTAGGAGTCCTTAGACGTGTACTTCCTTTAAAATAAAGCATATAAGGGACTAAGAACTCATGGAAACAGCTGCATGCCTTCCTTTCTGCACGGCTACTAAGGGCCTAACCTGGAGGCAAGTTTTCACGTTGAGGTTCCCTTTAGCTCTAGAGCTTGTCAGGCTGACCACCACCGCGGCCACGGAAGTCCCTGGTTTAGACAGAGCAAACTCATTTTCTCCCCAGAAGCATTCTTACACTGTTTACAGGCCTGTCAAGAGGAGGGAATGGCAGGCACTTTCAATGCAGCGTGAACGCTGCCTTCAAAATGGGAAAGCAAGGCTAGCTCCAGCAGGTCCCCTTTTCCAGGGGCACACTCAGCATGCACCCCTGTGGCTTCTAACAAGTCCGAGGAGACACAGGTTACCCTGTGTTTCCTTCCCTGACTCAACTTCTCGAAGTAGGGTGTTCTGCATCATGCGAACTGCCTCAACCAAGGAACGCCGTAAGCTGCTCCTCTGGGCCTGTGGCTATTCGAAAGCCTGCAGTGCCACAGGAAGAACAGGACTTCAACTGCAGTAAGAACGCAAGCGGACTTCCTCTAGGAGGCACGGTGACTTCAGGCAGGACATCTTAGATGGAATGCGAAGACGAGGGTTACCCTGAGTGCAGCTCAGGCTAGGGTAACGCGTAAGACTTGCACACCGTGTGGGACGTGCCAGAACGGTGTTCGTGAACGTGTGCGAGGGCTCAGGAAATGAAGCTGCTCCAAAAGAGAGGGCAGTGCGTTTCCCTACACCCGGCATGCACAGAGAGGCTGTAACGGGCTCCGGGTCTGGACGTTGCTTAGCTGACCCAGGTGAGCCTGGGGTACTCAAGTGTTCCTGCGGGAATAGGGTGCCCAGGCTAGCCTCCTAGGTGTCCAGAAAACTGTGCTGCCGTTCACGGAACGCAGAGCAGAGGCCAGCGCCTCATGGAAACTGCTGCACGCCTCTGCTTCTGCACGGCAAATCAGGGCCTTACTTCCAGGCATGTGTTCATGCTGGGTGTGCCGGTAGCGACATAGCAGTGTAAGATGCTGACTTTCTCCTCGAGCAGAGTGACTTTACGGACGAGGGCCTCGAAGTACTCCAAGCACAGTGTACTCTCAGGGCAGCTCCACAGGGGCCATGACAAAGTCTTCCTGGGCACTTCGGACGCACCAGCAATGTTGTCCTGAGGCCGTTCGAGGACTCTGGAAATGTAGCTCTCCTCAAGGAACGTTCATTGTGTTGCCCATCACTGGGCACGCACAGAGGGCCTCCGAGGGATGCACCAATGGGCCTCGAAGTTGCTCAGCCGGCCCACAGGGGTCTGGATGTACTCAGTGAACTTGCAGGGAAAACGAGGCCTACCCGAGAGGCCTAGGAGTCCTCAGACGTGTACTTCCTTTAAAGTAAAGCATATAAGGGATAAGAACTCATGGAAATAGCTGCATGCCTCCCTTTCTGCACGGCTACTAAGGGCCAAACCTGGAGGCAAGTTTTCACGTTGAGATTCCCTTTAGCTCTAGAGCTTGTCAGGCTGACCACCACCGCGGCCATGGAAGCCCCTGGTTTAGACAGAGCAAACTCATTTTCTCCCCGGAAGCATTCTTACACGGTGTACAGGCCTGTCAAGAGCAGGGAATGGCAGGCACCTTCAACGAAGCGTGAACGCTGCCTTCAAAATGGGAAAGCAAGGCTACTTCCAGCAGGACCCCTTTGCCAGAGGCATACACAGCATGCACCCCTGTGGTTTCTAACAAGTCCGAGGAGACACAGCTTACCCTGTGTTTCCTTCCCTGACTCAACTTCTCGAAGTAGGGTGTTCTGCATCATGCGAACTGCCTCAACCAAGGAGCGCCGTAAGCTGCTCCTCTGGGCCTGTGGCTATTCGAAAGCCTGCAGTGCCACAGGAAGATCAGAACTTCAACTGCAGTAAGAACGCAAGCTGGCTTCCTCTAGGAGGCACGGTAACTTCAGGCAGGACGTCTTAGATGGAATGCGAAGACGAGGGTTACCCTGAGTGCAGCTCAGGCTAGGGCAACGCGTAAGATTTACACGCCGTGTGGGACGTGCCAGAACGGTGTTCGTGAACGTGTGCGAGGGCTCAGGAAATGAAGCTGCTCCAAAAGAGAGGGCAGTGCGTTTCCCTACACCCGGCATGCACAGAGGGGCTGTAACGGGCTCCGGGTCTGGACGTTGCTTAGCTGACCCAGGTGAGCCTGGGGTACTCAAGTGTTCCTGCGGGAATAGGGTGCCCAGGCTAGCCTCCTAGGTGTCCAGAAAACTGTGCTGCCGTTCACGGAACGCAGAGCAGAGGCCAGCGCCTCATGGAAACTGCTGCACGCCTCTGCTTCTGCACGGCAAATCAGGGCCTTACTTCAGGCATGTGTTCATGCTGGGTGTGCCGGTAGCGATATAGCATGGTAAGATGCTGACTTTCTCCTCGAGCAGAGTGACTTCACGTACGAGGGCCTCGAAGTACTCCAAGCACAGTGTTCTCTCATGGCAGCTCTCACAAGGACCATGAGAAGTTTTCTGTGCACTTCGGACTCACCAGCAAAGTTGTCCTGAGGCCGCTCGAGGACTCCGGAAATGTAGCTCTCCTCAAGGATCGTACAGTGTGTTGCCCATCACTGGGCACGCACAGAGGGCCTCCGAGGGATGCACCAATGGGCCTCGAAGTTGCTCAGCCGGCCCACAGGGGTCTGGAGGTGCTCAGTGAACTTGCAGGAAAACGAGGCCTACCCGAGAGGCCTAGGAGTCCTCAGACGTGTGCTTCCTTTAAAATAAAGCATATAAGGGACTAAGAACTCATGGAAACAACTGCATGCCTTCCTTTCTGCACGGCTACTAAGGGCCTAACCTGGAGGCAAGTTTTCACGTTGAGGTTCCCTTTAGCTCTAGAGCTTGTCAGGCTGACCACCACCGCGGCCACGGAAGCCCCTGGTTTAGACAGAGCAAACTCATTTTCTCCCCAGAAGCATTCTTACACTGTTTACAGGCCTGTCAAGAGGAGGGAATGGCAGGCACTTTCAATGCAGCGTGAACGCTGCCTTCAAAATGGGAAAGCAAGGCTAGCTCCAGCAGGTCCCCTTTTCCAGGGGCACACTCAGCATGCACCCCTGTGGCTTCTAACAAGTCCGAGGAGACACAGGTTACCCTGTGTTTCCTTCCCTGACTCAACTTCTCGAAGTAGGGTGTTCTGCATCATGCGAACTGCCTCAACCAAGGAGCGCCGTAAGCTGCTCCTCTGGGCCTGTGGCTATTCGAAAGCCTGCAGTGCCACAGGAAGATCAGAACTTCAACTGCAGTAAGAACGCAAGCTGGCTTCCTCTAGGAGGCACGGTAACTTCAGGCAGGACGTCTTAGATGGAATGCGAAGACGAGGGTTACCCTGAGTGCAGCTCAGGCTAGGGCAACGCGTAAGATTTCCACGCCGTGTGGGACGTGCCAGAACGGTGTTCGTGAACGTGTGCGAGGGCTCAGGAAATGAAGCTGCTCCAAAAGAGAGGGCAGTGCGTTTCCCTACACCCGGCATGCACAGAGGGGCTGTAACGGGCTCCGGGTCTGGACGTTGCTTAGCTGACCCAGGTGAGCCTGGGGTACTCAAGTGTTCCTGCGGGAATAGGGTGCCCAGGCTAGCCTCCTAGGTGTCCAGAAAACTGTGCTGCCGTTCACGGAACGCAGAGCAGAGGCCAGCGCCTCATGGAAACTGCTGCACGCCTCTGCTTCTGCACGGCAAATCAGGGCCTTACTTCAGGCATGTGTTCATGCTGGGTGTGCCGGTAGCGATATAGCATGGTAAGATGCTGACTTTCTCCTCGAGCAGAGTGACTTCACGTACGAGGGCCTCGAAGTATTCCAAGCACAGTGTTCCCTCACGGCAGCTCACACAGGGGCCGTGTCAAAGTCTTCCTGGGCACTTCGGACGCACCAGCAATGTTGTCCTGAGGCCGTTCGGGGACTCTGGTAATGTAGCTCTCCTCAAACAACGTACAGTGTGTTGCCCATCACTGGGCACGCACAGAGGGCCTCCGAGGGATGCACCAATGGGCCTCGAAGTTCCTCAGCCGGCCCACAGGGGTCTGGAGGTGCTCAGTGAACTTGCAGAGTAACCCAGGCCTACCCGAGAGGCCTAGGAGTCCTCAGACGTGTGCTTCCTTTAAAATAAAGCATATAAGGGACTGAGAACTCATGGAAACAGCTGCATGCCTCCCTTTCTGCACGGCTACTAAGGGCCTAACCTGGAGGCAAGTTTTCACGTTGAGATTCCCTTTAGCTCTAGAGCTTGTCAGGCTGACCACCACCGCGGCCACGGAAGCCCCTGGTTTACACACGGCAAACTCATTTTCGCCCCGCAAGCATGCATACAGGGTTTACAGGCCTGTCAAGAGCAGGGAATGGCAGACACTTTCAATGCAGCGTGAACGCTGCCTTCAAAACGGGAAAGCAAGGCTAGTTTCAGCAGGTCCCCTTTTCAAGGGGCACACTCAGCATGCACCCCTGTGGCTTCTAAGAAGTCCGAGGAGACACAGGTTACCCTGCGTTTCCTTCCCTGACTCAACTCCTCGAAGTAGGGTGTTCTGCATCATGCAAACTGCCTCAACCAAGGAACGCCGTAAGCTGCTCCTCTGGGCCTGGGTCTATTCGAAAGCCTGCAGTGCCACAGGAAGAACAGGACTTCAACTGCAGTAAGAACGCAAGCTGACTTCCTCTAGGAGGCACGGTGACTTCAGGCAGGACGTCTTAGATGGAATGCGAAGACGAGGGTTACCCTGAGTGCAGCTCAGGCTAGGGCAACGCGTAAGACTTCCACGCCGTGTGGGACGTGCCAGAACGCTGTTCGTGAACGTGTGCGAGGGCTGAGGAAATGAAGCTGCTCCAAAAGAGAGGGCAGTGCGTTTCCCTACACCCGGCATGCACAGAGGGGCTGTAACGGGCTCAGGGTCTGGACGTTGCTTAGCTGACCCAGGTGAGCCTGGGGTACTCAAGTGTTCCTGCGGGAATAGGGTGCCCAGGCTAGCCTCCTAGGTGTCCAGAAAACTGTGCTGCCGTTCAAGGAACGCAGAGCAGAGGCCAGCGCCTCATGGAAACTGCTGCACGCCTCTGCTTCTGCACGGCAAATCAGGGCCTTACTTCCAGGCATGTGTTCATGCTGGGTGTGCCGGTAGCGACATAGCAGGGTAAGATGCTGACTTTCTCCTCGAGCAGAGTGACTTCACGGACGAGGGCCTCGAAGTATTCCAAGCACACTGTTCTCTCACGGCAGCTCACACAGGGGCCGTGACAAAGTCTTCCTGGGCACTTCGGACGCACCAGCAATATTGTCCTGAGGCCGTTCGAGGACTCTGGAAATGTAGCTCTCCTCAAGGAACGCACAGTGTGTTGCCCATCCCTGGGCACGCACAGAGGGCCTCCGAGGGATGCACCAATGGGCCTCGAAGTTGCTCAGCCGGCCCACAGGGGTCTGGATGTACTCAGTGAACGTGCAGGGAAACCGAGGCCTACCCGAGGGCCCTAGGAGTCCTCAGACGTGTGCTTCCTTTAAAATAAAGCATATAAGGGACTGAGAACTCATGGAAACAGCTGCATGCCTCCCTTTCTGTACGGCTACTTAGGGCCTAACTTGGAGGCAAGTTTTCACGTTGCGATTCCCTTTAGCTCTAGAGCTTGTCAGGCTGACCACCACCGCGGCCACGGTAGCCCCTGGTTTAGACACGGCAAACTCATTTTCGCCCCACAAGCATGCTTACAGGGTTTACAGGCCTTCAAGAGCAGGGAATGGCCGGCACCTTCAACGCAGCGTGAACGCTGCCTTCAAAATGGGAAAGCAAGGCTAGCTCCAGCAGGTCCCCTCTTCCAGGGGCACACTCAGCATGCACCCCTTTGGTTTCTAACAAGTCCGAGGAGACACAGGTTACCCTGTATTTCTATCCCTGACTCAACTTCTCGAGGTGGGGTGTTGTGCATCATGCGAACTGCCTCAACGAATCAACGCCGTAAGCTGCTCCTCTGGGCCTGTGGCTCTTCGAAAGCCTGCAGTGCCACAGGAAGAACAGGACTTCAACTGCAGTAAGAACGCAAGCTGACTTCCTCTAGGAGGCACGGTGACTTCAGGCAGGACGTCGTAGATGGAATGCGGAGACGAGGGTTACCCTGAGTGCAGCTCGGGCTAGGGCAACACGTAAGACTTGCACGCCGTGTGGGACGTGCCAGAACGGTGTTCGTGAACGTGTGCGAGGGCTGAGGAAATGAAGCTGCTCCAAAAGAGAGGGCAGTGCGTTTCCCTACACCCGGCAAGCACAGAGGGGCTCTAACGGGCTCCGGGTCTGAACGTTGCTTAGGTTGCCCAGGTGAGCCTGGGGTACTCAAGTGTCCCTGCCGGGAACAGGGTGCCCAGGCTAGCCTCCTAGGTGTCCAGAAAACTGTGCTGCCGTTCAAGGAACGCAGAGCAGAGGCCAGCGCCTCATGGAAACTGCTGCACGCCTCTGCTTCTGCACGGCAAATCAGGGCCTTACTTCCAGGCATGTGTTCATGCTGGGTGTGCCGGTAGCGACATAGCAGGGTAAGATGCTGACTTTCTCCTCGAGCAGAGTGACTTTACGGACGAGGGCCTCGAAGTACTCCAAGCACAGTGTACTCTCACGGCAGCTCCACAGGGGCCATGACAAAGTCTTCCTGGGCACTTCGGACGCACCAGCAATGTTGTCCTGAGGCCGTTCGAGGACTCTGGAAATGTAGCTCTCCTCAAGGAACGTACAGTGTGTTGCCCATCACTGGGCACGCACAGAGGGCCTCCGAGGGATGCACCAATGGGCCTCGAAGTGGCTCAGCCGGCCCACAGGGGTCTGGAGGTACTCAGTGAACTTGCAGGGAAAACGAGGCCTACCCGAGAGGCCTAGGAGTCCTCAGACGTGTACTTCCTTTAAAGTAAAGCATATAAGGGATAAGAACTCATGGAAATAGCTGCATGCCTCCCTTTCTGCACGGCTACTAAGGGCCAAACCTGGAGGCAAGTTTTCACGTTGAGATTCCCTTTAGCTCTAGAGCTTGTCAGGCTGACCACCACCGCGGCCATGGAAGCCCCTGGTTTAGACAGAGCAAACTCATTTTCTCCCCGGAAGCATTCTTACACGGTGTACAGGCCTGTCAAGAGCAGGGAATGGCAGGCACCTTCAACGAAGCGTGAACGCTGCCTTCAAAATGGGAAAGCAAGGCTACTTCCAGCAGGACCCCTTTGCCAGAGGCATACACAGCATGCACCCCTGTGGTTTCTAACAAGTCCGAGGAGACACAGCTTACCCTGTGTTTCCTTCCCTGACTCAACTTCTCGAAGTAGGGTGTTCTGCATCATGCGAACTGCCTCAACCAAGGAGCGCCGTAAGCTGCTCCTCTGGGCCTGTGGCTATTCGAAAGCCTGCAGTGCCACAGGAAGATCAGAACTTCAACTGCAGTAAGAACGCAAGCTGGCTTCCTCTAGGAGGCACGGTAACTTCAGGCAGGACGTCTTAGATGGAATGCGAAGACGAGGGTTACCCTGAGTGCAGCTCAGGCTAGGGCAACGCGTAAGATTTCCACGCCGTGTGGGACGTGCCAGAACGGTGTTCGTGAACGTGTGCGAGGGCTCAGGAAATGAAGCTGCTCCAAAAGAGAGGGCAGTGCGTTTCCCTACACCCGGCATGCACAGAGGGGCTGTAACGGGCTCCGGGTCTGGACGTTGCTTAGCTGACCCAGGTGAGCCTGGGGTACTCAAGTGTTCCTGCGGGAATAGGGTGCCCAGGCTAGCCTCCTAGGTGTCCAGAAAACTGTGCTGCCGTTCACGGAACGCAGAGCAGAGGCCAGCGCCTCATGGAAACTGCTGCACGCCTCTGCTTCTGCACGGCAAATCAGGGCCTTACTTCAGGCATGTGTTCATGCTGGGTGTGCCGGTAGCGATATAGCATGGTAAGATGCTGACTTTCTCCTCGAGCAGAGTGACTTCACGTACGAGGGCCTCGAAGTATTCCAAGCACAGTGTTCCCTCACGGCAGCTCACACAGGGGCCGTGTCAAAGTCTTCCTGGGCACTTCGGACGCACCAGCAATGTTGTCCTGAGGCCGTTCGGGGACTCTGGTAATGTAGCTCTCCTCAAACAACGTACAGTGTGTTGCCCATCACTGGGCACGCACAGAGGGCCTCCGAGGGATGCACCAATGGGCCTCGAAGTTGCTCAGCCGGCCCACAGGGGTCTGGAGGTACTCAGTGAACTTGCAGAGTAACCCAGGCCTACCCGAGAGGCCTAGGAGTCCTCAGACGTGTGCTTCCTTTAAAATAAAGCATATAAGGGACTGAGAACTCATGGAAACAGCTGCATGCCTCCCTTTCTGCACGGCTACTAAGGGCCTAACCTGGAGGCAAGTTTTCACGTTGAGATTCCCTTTAGCTCTAGAGCTTGTCAGGCTGACCACCACCGCGGCCACGGAAGCCCCTGGTTTACACACGGCAAACTCATTTTCGCCCCGCAAGCATGCATACAGGGTTTACAGGCCTGTCAAGAGCAGGGAATGGCAGACACTTTCAATGCAGCGTGAACGCTGCCTTCAAAACGGGAAAGCAAGGCTAGTTTCAGCAGGTCCCCTTTTCAAGGGGCACACTCAGCATGCACCCCTGTGGCTTCTAAGAAGTCCGAGGAGACACAGGTTACCCTGCGTTTCCTTCCCTGACTCAACTTCTCGAAGTAGGGTGTTCTGCATCATGCAAACTGCCTCAACCAAGGAACGCCGTAAGCTGCTCCTCTGGGCCTGGGTCTATTCGAAAGCCTGCAGTGCCACAGGAAGAACAGGACTTCAACTGCAGTAAGAACGCAAGCTGACTTCCTCTAGGAGGCACGGTGACTTCAGGCAGGACGTCTTAGATGGAATGCGAAGACGAGGGTTACCCTGAGTGCAGCTCAGGCTAGGGCAACGCGTAAGACTTCCACGCCGTGTGGGACGTGCCAGAACGGTGTTCGTGAACGTGTGCGAGGGCTGAGGAAATGAAGCTGCTCCAAAAGAGAGGGCAGTGCGTTTCCCTACACCCGGCATGCACAGAGGGGCTGTAACGGGCTCCGGGTCTGGACGTTGCTTAGCTGACCCAGGTGAGCCTGGGGTACTCAAGTGTTCCTGCGGGAATAGGGTGCCCAGGCTAGCCTCCTAGGTGTCCAGAAAACTGTGCTGCCGTTCAAGGAACGCAGAGCAGAGGCCAGCGCCTCATGGAAACTGCTGCACGCCTCTGCTTCTGCACGGCAAATCAGGGCCTTACTTCCAGGCATGTGTTCATGCTGGGTGTGCCGGTAGCGACATAGCAGGGTAAGATGCTGACTTTCTCCTCGAGCAGAGTGACTTCACGGACGAGGGCCTCGAAGTATTCCAAGCACACTGTTCTCTCACGGCAGCTCACACAGGGGCCGTGACAAAGTCTTCCTGGGCACTTCGGACGCACCAGCAATATTGTCCTGAGGCCGTTCGAGGACTCTGGAAATGTAGCTCTCCTCAAGGAACGCACAGTGTGTTGCCCATCCCTGGGCACGCACAGAGGGCCTCCGAGGGATGCACCAATGGGCCTTGAAGTTGCTCAGCCGGCCCACAGGGGTCTGGATGTACTCAGTGAACGTGCAGGGAAACCGAGGCCTACCCGAGGGCCCTAGGAGTCCTCAGACGTGTGCTTCCTTTAAAATAAAGCATATAAGGGACTGAGAACTCATGGAAACAGCTGCATGCCTCCATTTCTGTACGGCTACTTAGGGCCTAACTTGGAGGCAAGTTTTCACGTTGCGATTCCCTTTAGCTCTAGAGCTTGTCAGGCTGACCACCACCGCGGCCACGGTAGCCCCTGGTTTAGACACGGCAAACTCATTTTCGCCCCACAAGCATGCTTACAGGGTTTACAGGCCTTCAAGAGCAGGGAATGGCCGGCACCTTCAACGCAGCGTGAACGCTGCCTTCAAAATGGGAAAGCAAGGCTAGCTCCAGCAGGTCCCCTCTTCCAGGGGCACGCTCAGCATGCACCCCTTTGGTTTCTGACAAGTCCGAGGAGACACAGGTTACCCTGTATTTCTATCCCTGACTCAACTTCTCGAGGTGGGGTGTTGTGCATCATGCGAACTGCCTCAACGAATCAACGCCGTAAGCTGCTCCTCTGGGCCTGTGGCTCTTCGAAAGCCTGCAGTGCCACAGGAAGAACAGGACTTCAACTGCAGTAAGAACGCAAGCTGACTTCCTCTAGGAGGCACGGTGACTTCAGGCAGGACGTCGTAGATGGAATGCGGAGACGAGGGTTACCCTGAGTGCAGCTCGGGCTAGGGCAACACGTAAGACTTGCACGCCGTGTGGGACGTGCCAGAACGGTGTTCGTGAACGTGTGCGAGGGCTGAGGAAATGAAGCTGCTCCAAAAGAGAGGGCAGTGCGTTTCCCTACACCCGGCATGCACAGAGGGGCTGTAACGGGCTCCGGTTCTGGACGTTGCTTAGCTGACCCAGGTGAGCCTGGGGTACTCAAGTGTTCCTGCGGGAATAGGGTGCCCAGGCTAGCCTCCTAGGTGTCCAGAAAACTGTGCTGCCGTTCACGGAACGCAGAGCAGAGGCCAGCGCCTCATGGAAACTGCTGCACGCCTCTGCTTCTGCACGGCAAATCAGGGCCTTACTTCAGGCATGTGTTCATGCTGGGTGTGCCGGTAGCGATATAGCATGGTAAGATGCTGACTTTCTCCTCGAGCAGAGTGACTTCACGTACGAGGGCCTCGAAGTATTCCAAGCACAGTGTTCCCTCACGGCAGCTCACACAGGGGCCGTGTCAAAGTCTTCCTGGGCACTTCGGACGCACCAGCAATGTTGTCCTGAGGCCGTTCGGGGACTCTGGTAATGTAGCTCTCCTCAAACAACGTACAGTGTGTTGCCCATCACTGGGCACGCACAGAGGGCCTCCGAGGGATGCACCAATGGGCCTCGAAGTGGCTCAGCCGGCCCACAGGGGTCTGGAGGTACTCAGTGAACTTGCAGAGTAACCCAGGCCTACCCGAGAGGCCTAGGAGTCCTCAGACGTGTGCTTCCTTTAAAATAAAGCATATAAGGGACTGAGAACTCATGGAAACAGCTGCATGCCTCCCTTTCTGCACGGCTACTAAGGGCCTAACCTGGAGGCAAGTTTTCACGTTGAGATTCCCTTTAGCTCTAGAGCTTGTCAGGCTGACCACCACCGCGGCCACGGAAGCCCCTGGTTTACACACGGCAAACTCATTTTCGCCCCGCAAGCATGCATACAGGGTTTACAGGCCTGTCAAGAGCAGGGAATGGCAGACACTTTCAATGCAGCGTGAACGCTGCCTTCAAAACGGGAAAGCAAGGCTAGTTTCAGCAGGTCCCCTTTTCAAGGGGCACACTCAGCATGCACCCCTGTGGCTTCTAAGAAGTCCGAGGAGACACAGGTTACCCTGCGTTTCCTTCCCTGACTCAACTTCTCGAAGTAGGGTGTTCTGCATCATGCAAACTGCCTCAACCAAGGAACGCCGTAAGCTGCTCCTCTGGGCCTGGGTCTATTCGAAAGCCTGCAGTGCCACAGGAAGAACAGGACTTCAACTGCAGTAAGAACGCAAGCTGACTTCCTCTAGGAGGCACGGTGACTTCAGGCAGGACGTCTTAGATGGAATGCGAAGACGAGGGTTACCCTGAGTGCAGCTCAGGCTAGGGCAACGCGTAAGACTTCCACGCCGTGTGGGACGTGCCAGAACGCTGTTCGTGAACGTGTGCGAGGGCTGAGGAAATGAAGCTGCTCCAAAAGAGAGGGCAGTGCGTTTCCCTACACCCGGCATGCACAGAGGGGCTGTAACGGGCTCAGGGTCTGGACGTTGCTTAGCTGACCCAGGTGAGCCTGGGGTACTCAAGTGTTCCTGCGGGAATAGGGTGCCCAGGCTAGCGTCCTAGGTGTCCAGAAAACTGTGCTGCCGTTCAAGGAACGCAGAGCAGAGGCCAGCGCCTCATGGAAACTGCTGCACGCCTCTGCTTCTGCACGGCAAATCAGGGCCTTACTTCCAGGCATGTGTTCATGCTGGGTGTGCCGGTAGCGACATAGCAGGGTAAGATGCTGACTTTCTCCTCGAGCAGAGTGACTTCACGGACGAGGGCCTCGAAGTATTCCAAGCACACTGTTCTCTCACGGCAGCTCACACAGGGGCCGTGACAAAGTCTTCCTGGGCACTTCGGACGCACCAGCAATATTGTCCTGAGGCCGTTCGAGGACTCTGGAAATGTAGCTCTCCTCAAGGAACGCACAGTGTGTTGCCCATCCCTGGGCACGCACAGAGGGCCTCCGAGGGATGCACCAATGGGCCTCGAAGTTGCTCAGCCGGCCCACAGGGGTCTGGATGTACTCAGTGAACGTGCAGGGAAACCGAGGCCTACCCGAGGGCTCTAGGAGTCCTCAGACGTGTGCTTCCTTTAAAATAAAGCATATAAGGGACTGAGAACTCATGGAAACAGCTGCATGCCTCCCTTTCTGTACGGCTACTTAGGGCCTAACTTGGAGGCAAGTTTTCACGTTGCGATTCCCTTTAGCTCTAGAGCTTGTCAGGCTGACCACCACCGCGGCCACGGTAGCCCCTGGTTTAGACACGGCAAACTCATTTTCGCCCCACAAGCATGCTTACAGGGTTTACAGGCCTTCAAGAGCAGGGAATGGCCGGCACCTTCAACGCAGCGTGAACGCTGCCTTCAAAATGGGAAAGCAAGGCTAGCTCCAGCAGGTCCCCTCTTCCAGGGGCACACTCAGCATGCACCCCTTTGGTTTCTAACAAGTCCGAGGAGACACAGGTTACCCTGTATTTCTATCCCTGACTCAACTTCTCGAGGTGGGGTGTTGTGCATCATGCGAACTGCCTCAACGAATCAACGCCGTAAGCTGCTCCTCTGGGCCTGTGGCTCTTCGAAAGCCTGCAGTGCCACAGGAAGAACAGGACTTCAACTGCAGTAAGAACGCAAGCTGACTTCCTCTAGGAGGCACGGTGACTTCAGGCAGGACGTCGTAGATGGAATGCGGAGACGAGGGTTACCCTGAGTGCAGCTCGGGCTAGGGCAACACGTAAGACTTGCACGCCGTGTGGGACGTGCCAGAACGGTGTTCGTGAACGTGTGCGAGGGCTGAGGAAATGAAGCTGCTCCAAAAGAGAGGGCAGTGCGTTTCCCTACACCCGGCAAGCACAGAGGGGCTCTAACGGGCTCCGGGTCTGAACGTTGCTTAGGTTGCCCAGGTGAGCCTGGGGTACTCAAGTGTCCCTGCCGGGAACAGGGTGCCCAGGCTAGCCTCCTAGGTGTCCAGAAAACTGTGCTGCCGTTCAAGGAACGCAGAGCAGAGGCCAGCGCCTCATGGAAACTGCTGCACGCCTCTGCTTCTGCACGGCAAATCAGGGCCTTACTTCCAGGCATGTGTTCATGCTGGGTGTGCCGGTAGCGACATAGCAGGGTAAGATGCTGACTTTCTCCTCGAGCAGAGTGACTTTACGGACGAGGGCCTCGAAGTACTCCAAGCACAGTGTACTCTCACGGCAGCTCCACAGGGGCCATGACAAAGTCTTCCTGGGCACTTCGGACGCACCAGCAATGTTGTCCTGAGGCCGTTCGAGGACTCTGGAAATGTAGCTCTCCTCAAGGAACGTACAGTGTGTTGCCCATCACTGGGCACGCACAGAGGGCCTCCGAGGGATGCACCAATGGGCCTCGAAGTGGCTCAGCCGGCCCACAGGGGTCTGGAGGTACTCAGTGAACTTGCAGGGAAAACGAGGCCTACCCGAGAGGCCTAGGAGTCCTCAGACGTGTACTTCCTTTAAAGTAAAGCATATAAGGGATAAGAACTCATGGAAATAGCTGCATGCCTCCCTTTCTGCACGGCTACTAAGGGCCAAACCTGGAGGCAAGTTTTCACGTTGAGATTCCCTTTAGCTCTAGAGCTTGTCAGGCTGACCACCACCGCGGCCATGGAAGCCCCTGGTTTAGACAGAGCAAACTCATTTTCTCCCCGGAAGCATTCTTACACGGTGTACAGGCCTGTCAAGAGCAGGGAATGGCAGGCACCTTCAACGAAGCGTGAACGCTGCCTTCAAAATGGGAAAGCAAGGCTACTTCCAGCAGGACCCCTTTGCCAGAGGCATACACAGCATGCACCCCTGTGGTTTCTAACAAGTCCGAGGAGACACAGCTTACCCTGTGTTTCCTTCCCTGACTCAACTTCTCGAAGTAGGGTGTTCTGCATCATGCGAACTGCCTCAACCAAGGAGCGCCGTAAGCTGCTCCTCTGGGCCTGTGGCTATTCGAAAGCCTGCAGTGCCACAGGAAGATCAGAACTTCAACTGCAGTAAGAACGCAAGCTGGCTTCCTCTAGGAGGCACGGTGACTTCAGGCAGGACGTCTTAGATGGAATGCGAAGACGAGGGTTACCCTGAGTGCAGCTCAGGCTAGGGCAACGCGTAAGATTTCCACGCCGTGTGGGACGTGCCAGAACGGTGTTCGTGAACGTGTGCGAGGGCTCAGGAAATGAGGCTGCTCCAAAAGAGAGGGCAGTGCGTTTCCCTACACCCGGCATGCACAGAGGGGCTGTAACGGGCTCCGGGTCTGGACGTTGCTTAGCTGACCCAGGTGAGCCTGGGGTACTCAAGTGTTCCTGCGGGAATAGGGTGCCCAGGCTAGCCTCCTAGGTGTCCAGAAAACTGTGCTGCCGTTCACGGAACGCAGAGCAGAGGCCAGCGCCTCATGGAAACTGCTGCACGCCTCTGCTTCTGCACGGCAAATCAGGGCCTTACTTCAGGCATGTGTTCATGCTGGGTGTGCCGGTAGCGATATAGCATGGTAAGATGCTGACTTTCTCCTCGAGCAGAGTGACTTCACGTACGAGGGCCTCGAAGTATTCCAAGCACAGTGTTCCCTCACGGCAGCTCACACAGGGGCCGTGTCAAAGTCTTCCTGGGCACTTCGGACGCACCAGCAATGTTGTCCTGAGGCCGTTCGGGGACTCTGGTAATGTAGCTCTCCTCAAACAACGTACAGTGTGTTGCCCATCACTGGGCACGCACAGAGGGCCTCCGAGGGATGCACCAATGGGCCTCGAAGTGGCTCAGCCGGCCCACAGGGGTCTGGAGGTACTCAGTGAACTTGCAGAGTAACCCAGGCCTACCCGAGAGGCCTAGGAGTCCTCAGACGTGTGCTTCCTTTAAAATAAAGCATATAAGGGACTGAGAACTCATGGAAACAGCTGCATGCCTCCCTTTCTGCACGGCTACTAAGGGCCTAACCTGGAGGCAAGTTTTCACGTTGAGATTCCCTTTAGCTCTAGAGCTTGTCAGGCTGACCACCACCGCAGCCACGGAAGCCCCTGGTTTACACACGGCAAACTCATTTTCGCCCCGCAAGCATGCATACAGGGTTTACAGGCCTGTCAAGAGCAGGGAATGGCAGACACTTTCAATGCAGCGTGAACGCTGCCTTCAAAACGGGAAAGCAAGGCTAGTTTCAGCAGGTCCCCTTTTCAAGGGGCACACTCAGCATGCACCCCTGTGGCTTCTAAGAAGTCCGAGGAGACACAGGTTACCCTGCGTTTCCTTCCCTGACTCAACTTCTCGAAGTAGGGTGTTCTGCATCATGCAAACTGCCTCAACCAAGGAACGCCGTAAGCTGCTCCCCTGGGCCTGGGTCTATTCGAAAGCCTGCAGTGCCACAGGAAGAACAGGACTTCCACTGCCGTAAGAACGCAAGCCGACTTCCTCTAGGAGGCACGGTGACTTCAGGCAGGACGTCTTAGATGGAATGCGAAGACGAGGGTTACCCCGAGTACAGCTCAGGCTAGGGCAACGCGTAAGACTTGCACGCCGTGTGAGAGGTGCCAGAACGGTGTTCGTGAACGTGTACGAGAGCTGAGGAAATGAAGCTGCTCCAAAAGAGAGGGCAGTGCGTTTCCCTACACCCGGCAAGCACAGAGGGGCTCTAACGGGCTCCGGGCCTGGACGTTGCTGAGATGGCCCAGGTGAGCCTGGGGTACTCAAGTGTCCCTGCCGGGAACAGGGTGCCCAGGCTAGCCTCCTAGGTGTCAAGAAATCTGTGCTGCCCTTCAAGGAACGAAGAGCAGAGGCCAGCGCCTCATGGAAACTGCTGCACGCCTCTGCTTCTGCACGGCTAATCAGGGCCTTACATCCAGGCATGTGTTCATCCTGGGTGTGCCGGCAGCGACGTAGCAGGATAAGATGCTGACTTTCTCCTCGAGCAGAGTGACTTCACGTACGAGGGCCTCGAAGTACTCCAAGCACAGTGTTCTCTCATGGCAGCTCACACAAGGACCATGAGAAGTTTTCTGTGCACTTCGGACTCACCAGCAAAGTTGTCCTGAGGCCGTTCGAGGACTCTGGAAATGTAGCTCTCCTCAAGGATCGTACAGTGTGTTGCCCATCACTGGGCACGCACAGAGGGCCTCCGAGGGATGCACCAATGGGCCTCGAAGTTGCTCAGCCGGCCCACAGGGGTCTGGAGGTACTCGGTGAGCTTGCAGGGAAACCGAGGCCTACCCTAGAGGCCTAGGAGTCCTCAGACGTGTGCTTCCTTTAAAATAAAGCATATAAGGGACTGAGAACTCATGGAAACAGCTGCATGCCTCCCTTTCTGTACGGCTACTAAGGGCCTAACCTGGAGGCAAGTTTTCACGTTGAGATTCCCTTTAGCTCTAGAGGTCAGGCTGACCACCACCGCGGCCATGGAAGCCCCTGGTTTAGACAGAGCAAACTCATTTTCTCCCCAGAAGCATACTTACAGTGTTTACAGGCCTGTCAAGAGGAGGGAATGGCAGGCACTTTCAATGCAGCGTGAACGCTGCCTTCAAAATGGGAAAGCAAGGCTAGCTCCAGCAGGTCCCCTGTTCCAGGGGCATACACAGCATGCACCCTGTGGTTTCTAACAAGTCCGAGGAGACACAGGTTACCCTGTGTTTCCTTCCCTGAATCAACTTCTCGAAGTAGGGTGTTCTGCATCATGCGAACTGCCTCAACCAAGGAGCGCCGTAAGCTGCTCCTCTGGGCCTGTGGCTATTCGAAAGCCTGCAGTGCCACTGGAAGAACAGGACTTCAACTGCAGTAAGAACGCAAGCTGGCTTCCTCTAGGAGGCACAGTGACTTCAGGCAGGACGTCTTAGATGGAATGCAAAGACGAGGGTTACCCTGAGTGCAGCTCAGGCTAGGGCAACGCGTAAGACTTCCACGCCGTGTGGGACGTGTCAGAACTGTGTTCGTGAACGTGTGCGAGGGCTGAGGAAATGAAGCTGCTCCAAAAGAGAGGGCAGTGCGTTTCCCTACACCCGGCATGCACAAAGAGGCTTAAACGGGCTCCGGGTCTGGACGTTGCTTAGGTGGCCCAGGTGAGCCTAGGGTACTCAAGTGTCCCTGCCGGGAACATGGTGCCCAGGCTAGCCTCCTAGGTGTCCAGAAAACTGTGCTGCCGTTCAAGGAACGCAGAGCAGAGGCCAGCGCCTCATGGAAACTGCTGCACGCCTCTGCTTCTGCACGGCAAATCAGGGCCTTATTTCCAGGCATGTGTTCATGCTGGGTGTGCCTGTAGCGACATAGCAGGGTAAGATGCTGACTTTCTCCTCGAGCAGAGTGACTTTACGGACGAGGGCCTCGAAGTATTCCAAGCACAGTGTACTCTCACGGCAGCTCCACAGGGGCCATGACAAAGTCTTCCTGGGCACTTCGGACGCACCAGCAATGTTGTCCTGAGGCCGTTCGAGGACTCTGGAAATGTAGCTCTCCTCAAGGAACGTACAGTGTGTTGCCCATCACTGGGTACGCACAGAGGGCCTCCGAGGGATGCACCAATGGGCCTCGAAGTTGCTCAGCCGGCCCACAGGGGTCTGGAGGTACTCAGTGAACTTGCAGGGAAACCGAGGCCTACCCGAGAGGCCTAGGAGTCCTCAGACTTGTGCTTCCTTTAAAATAAAGCATATAAGGGACTGAGAACTCATGGAAACAGCTGCATGCCTCCCTTTCTGCACGGCTACTAAGGGCCTAACCTGGAGGCAAGTTTTCACGTTGAGATTCCCTTTAGCTCTAGAGCTTGTCAGGGTGACCAGCACCGCGGCCACGGAAGCCCCTGGTTTACACACGGGAAACTCATTTTCGCCCCGCAAGCATGCTTACAGGGTTTACAGGCCTGTCAAGAGCAGGGAACGGCAGACACCTTCAACGAAGCGTGAACGCTGCCTTCAAAATGGGAAAGCAAGGCTAGCTCCAGCAGGACCCCTCTTCCAGGGGCACACTCAGCATGCACCCCTGTGGTTTCTAACAAGTCCGAGGAGACACAGGTTACCCTGTGTTTCCTTCCTTGACTCAACTTCCCGAGGTAGGGTGTTCTGCATCATGCGAACTGCCTCAACCAAGGAACGCCGTAAGCTGCTCCTCTGGGCCTGTGTCTCTTCGAAAGCCTGCAGTGCCACAGGAAGAACAGGACTTCAACTGCAGTAAGTACGCAAGCCGACTTCCTCTAGGAGGCACGGTGACTTCAGGCAGGACGTCTTAGATGGAATGCGAAGACGAGGGTTACCCTGAGTGCCGCTCGGGCTAGGGCAAAGCGTAAGACTTGCACGCCGTGTGGGACGTGCCAGAACGGTGTTCGTGAACGTGTGCGAGGGCTGAGGAAATGAAGCTGCTCCAAAAGAGAGGGCAGTGCGTTTCCCTACACCCGGCAAGCACAGAGGGGCTCTAACGGGCTCCGGGTCTGGACGTTGCTGAGCTGGCCCAGGTGAGCCTGGGGTACTCAAGTGTCCCTCCCGGGAATAGGCTGCCCAGACTAGCCTCCTAGGTGTCCAGAAAACTGTGCTGCCGTTCAAGGAACGCAGAGCAGATGCCAGCGCGTCATGGAAACTGCTGCACGCTTCTGCTTCTGCACGGCAAATCAGGGCCTTAATTCCAGGCATGTGTTCATGCTGGGTGTGCCGGTAGCGACATAGCAGGGTAAGATGCTGACTTTCTCCTCGAGCAGAGTGACTTTACGGACGAGGGCCTCGAAGTACTCCAAGCACAGTGTACTCTCACGGCAGCTCCACAGGGGCCATGACAAAGTCTTCCTGGGCACTTCGGACGCACCAGCAATGTTGTCCTGAGGCCGTTCGAGGACTCTGGAAATGTAGCTCTCCTCAAGGAACGTACAGTGTGTTGCCCATCACTGGGCACGCACAGAGGGCCTCCGAGGGATGCACCAATGGGCCTCGAAGTGGCTCAGCCGGCCCACAGGGGTCTGGAGGTACTCAGTGAACTTGCAGGGAAAACGAGGCCTACCCGAGAGGCCTAGGAGTCCTCAGACGTGTACTTCCTTTAAAGTAAAGCATATAAGGGATAAGAACTCATGGAAACAGCTGCATGCCTCGCTTTCTGCACGGCTACTAAGGGCCTAACCTGGAGGCAAGTTTTCACGTTGAGATTCCCTTTAGTTCTAGAGCTTGTCAGGCTGACCACCACCGCGGCCATGGAAGCCCCTGGTTTAGACAGAGCAAACTCATTTTCTCCCCGGAAGCATTCTTACAGGGTGTACAGGCCTGTCAAGAGCAGGGAATGGCAGGCACCTTCAACGAAGCGTGAACGCTGCCTTCAAAATGGGAAAGCAAGGCTACTTCCAGCAGGACCCTTTGCCAGAGGCATACACAGCATGCACCCCTGTGGTTTCTAACAAGTCCGAGGAGACACAGGTTACCCTGTGTTTCCTTCCCTGACTCAACTTCTCGAAGTAGGGTGTTCTGCATCATGCGAACTGCCTCAACCAAGGAGCGCCGTAAGCTGCTCCTCTGGGCCTGTGGCTCTTCGAAAGCCTGCAGTGCCACAGGAAGATCAGGACTTCAACTGCAGTAAGAACGCAAGCTGGCTTCCTCTAGGAGGCACAGTAACTTCAGGCAGGACGTCTTAGGTGGAATGCAAAGACGAGGGTTACCCTGAGTGCAGCTAAGGCTAGGGCAACGCGTAAGATTTCCACGCCGTGTGGGACGTGCCAGAACGGTGTTCGTGAACGTGTGCGAGGGCTGAGGAAATGAAGCTGCTCCAAAAGAGAGGGCAGTGCGTTTCCCTACACCCGGCATGCACAGAGGGGCTGTAACGGGCTCCGGGTCTGGACGTTGCTTAGCTGACCCAGATGAGCCTGGGGTACTCAAGTGTTCCTGCGGGAATAGGGTGCCCAGGCTAGCCTCCTAGGTGTCCAGAAAACTGTGCTGCCGTTCACGGAACGCAGAGCAGAGGCCAGCGCCTCATGGAAACTGCTGCACGCCTCTGCTTCTGCACGGCAAATCAGGGCCTTACTTCAGGCATGTGTTCATGCTGGGTGTGCCGGTAGCGATATAGCATGGTAAGATGCTGACTTTCTCCTCGAGCAGAGTGACTTCACGTACGAGGGCCTCGAAGTACTCCAAGCACAGTGTTCTCTCATGGCAGCTCACACAAGGACCATGAGAAGTTTTCTGTGCACTTCGGACTCACCAGCAAAATTGTCCTGAGGCCGTTCGAGGACTCTGGAAATGTAGCTCTCCTCAAGGAACGTACAGTGTGTTGCCCATCACTGGGCACGCCCAGAGGGCCTCCGAGGGATGCACCAATGGGCCTCGAAGTGGCTCAGCCGGCCGACAGGGGTCTGGAGGTACTCAGTGAACTTGCAGGGTAACCGAGGCCTACGCGAGAGGCCTAGGAGTCCTCAGACGTGTGCTTCCTTTAAAATAAAGCATATAAGGGACTGAGAACTCATGGAAACAGCTGCATGCCTCCCTTTCTGCACGGCTACTAAGGGCCAAACCTGGAGGCAAGTTTTCACGTTGAGATTCCCTTTAGCTCTAGAGCTTGTCAGGCTGACCACCACCGCGGCCACGGAAGCCCCTGGTTTACACACGGCAAACTCATTTTCGCCCCGCAAGCATGCATACAGGGTTTACAGGCCTTCAAGAGCAGGGAATGGCCGGCACCTTCAACGCAGCGTGAACGCTGCCTTCAAAATGGGAAAGCAAGGCTAGCTCCAGCAGGTCCCCTCTTCCAGGGGCACACTCAGCATGCACCCCTTTGGTTTCTAACAAGTCCGAGGAGACACAGGTTACCCTGTATTTCTATCCCTGACTCAACTTCTCGAGGTGGGGTGTTGTGCATCATGCGAACTGCCTCAACGAATCAACGCCGTAAGCTGCTCCTCTGGGCCTGTGGCTCTTCGAAAGCCTGCAGTGCCACAGGAAGAACAGGACTTCAACTGCAGTAAGAACGCAAGCTGACTTCCTCTAGGAGGCACGGTGACTTCAGGCAGGACGTCTTAGATGGAATGCGAAGACGAGGGTTACCCTGAGTGCAGCTCGGGCTAGGGCAAAGCGTAAGACTTGCACGCCGTGTGGGACGTGCCAGAAAGGTGTTCGTGAACGTGTGCGAGGGCTGAGGAAATGAAGCTGCTCCAAAAGAGAGGGCAGTGCGTTTCCCTACACCCGGCATGCACAGAGGGGTTGTAACGGGCTCCGGGTCTGGACGTTGCTTAGCTGACCCAGGTGAGCCTGGGGTACTCAAGTGTTCCTGCGGGAATAGGGTAACCAGGCTAGCCTCCTAGGTGTCCAGAAAACTGTGCTGCCGTTCACGGAACGCAGAGCAGAGGCCAGCGCCTCATGGAAACTGCTGCACGCCTCTGCTTCTGCACGGCAAATCAGGGCCTTACTTCAGGCATGTGTTCATGCTGGGTGTGCCGGTAGCGATATAGCATGGTAAGATGCTGACTTTCTCCTCGAGCAGAGTGACTTCACGTACGAGGGCCTCGCAGTACTCCAAGCACAGTGTTCTCTCATGGCAGCTCACACAAGGACCATGAGAAGTTTTCTGTGTACTTCGGACTCACCAGCAATGTTGTCCTGAGGCCGTTCGAGGACTCTGGAAATGTAGCTCTCCTCAAGGATCGTACAGTGTGTTGCCCATCACTGGGCATGCACAGAGGGCCTCCGAGGGATGCACCAATGGGCCTCGAAGTTGCTCAACCGGCCCACAGGGGTCTGGAGGTGCTCAGTGAACTTGCAGGAAAACGAGGCCTACCCGAGAGGCCTAGGAGTCCTCAGACGTGTGCTTCCTTTAAAATAAAGCATATAAGGGACTAAGAACTCATGGAAACAGCTGCATGCCTCCCTTTCTGCACGGCTACTAAGGGCCTAACCTGGAGGCAAGTTTTCACGTTGAGGTTCCCTTTAGCTCTAGAGCTTGTCAGGCTGACCACCACCGCGGCCACGGAAGACCCTGGTTTAGACAGAGCAAACTCATTTTCTCCCCAGAAGCATTCTTACAGTGTTTACAGGCCTGTCAAGAGGAGGGAATGGCAGGCACTTTCAATGCAGCGTGAACGCTGCCTTCAAAATGGGAAAGCAAGGCTAGCTCCAGCAGGACCCCTCTTCCAGGGGCACACTCAGCATGCACCCCTGTGGTTTCTAACAAGTCCGAGGAGACACAGGTTACCCTGTGTTTCCTTCCCTGATTCAACTTCCCGAGGTGGGGTGTTCTGCATCATGCGAACTGCCTCAACCAAAGAACGCCGTAAGCTGCTCCTCTGGGCCTGTGGCTCTTCGAAAGCCTGCAGTGCCACAGGAAGAACAGGACTTCAACTGCAGTAAGTACGCAAGCCGACTTCCTCTAGGAGGCACGGTGACTTCAGGCAGGACGTCTTAGATGGAATGCGAAGACGAGGGTTACCCTGAGTGCAGCTCAGGCCAGGGTAACGCGTAAGACTTGCACACCGTGTGGGACGTGCCAGAACGGTGTTCGTGAACGTGTGCGAGGGCTCAGGAAATGAAGCTGCTCCAAAAGAGAGGGCAGTGCGTTTCCCTACACCCGGCAAGCACAGAGAGGCTGTAACGGGCTACGGGTCTGGACGTTGCTTAGCTGACCCAGGTGAGCCTGGGGTACTCAAGTGTTCCTGCGGGAATAGAGTGCCCAGGCTAGCCTCCTAGGTGTCCAGAAAACTGTGCTGCCGTTCAAGGAACGCAGAGCAGAGGCCAGCGCCTCATGGAAACTGCTGCACGCCTCTGCTTCTGCACGGCAAATCAGGGCCTTACTTCCAGGCATGTGTTCATGCTGGGTGTGCCGGTAGCGACATAGCAGGGTAAGATGCTGACTTTCTCCTCGAGCAGAGTGACTTTACGGACGAGGGCCTCGAAGTACTCCAAGCACAGTGTACTCTCACGGCAGCTCCACAGGGGCCATGACAAAGTCTTCCTGGGCACTTCGGACGCACCAGCAAAGTTGTCCTGAGGCCGTTCGAGGACTCTGGAAATGTAGCTCTCCTCAAGGAACGTACAGTGTGTTGCCCATCACTGGGCACGCACAGAGGGCCTCCGAGGGATGCACCAATGGGCCTCGAAGTTGCTCAGCCGGCCCACAGGGGTCTGGAGGTGCTCAGTGAACTTGCAGGAAAACGAGGCCTACCCGAGAGTCCTAGGAGTCCTCAGACGTGTACTTCCTTTAAAGTAAAGCATATAAGGGACAAAGAACTCATGGAAACAGCTGCATGCCTCCCTTTCTGCACGGCTACTAAGGGCCTAACCTGGAGGCAAGTTTTCACGTTGAGATTCCCTTTAGCTCTAGAGCTTGCCAGGCTGACCACCACCGCGGGCATGGAAGCCCCTGGTTTAGACAGAGCCAACTCATTTTCTCCCCAGAAGCATTCTTACAGTGTTTACAGGCCTGTCAAGAGGAGGGAATGGCAGGCACTTTCAATGCAGCGTGAACGCTGCCTTCAAAACGGGAAAGCAAGGCTAGTTCCAGCAGGTCCCCTGTTCCAGGGGCACACTCAGCATGCACCCCTGTGGCTTCTAAGAAGTCCGAGGAGATACAGGTTACCCGGTGTTTCCTTCCCTGACTCAACTTCTCGAAGTAGGGTGTTCTGCATCATGCGAACTGCCTCAACCAAGGAACGCCGTAAGCTGCTCCTCTGGGCCTGTGGCTATTCGAAAGCCTGCAGTGCCACAGGAAGAACAGGACTTCAACTGCAGTAAGAACGCAAGCTGACTTCCTCTAGGAGGCACGGTGACTTCAGGCAGGACGTCTTAGATGGAATGCGAAGACGAGGGTTACCCTGAGTGCAGCTCAGGCTAGGGCAACGCGTAAGACTTGCACGCCGTGTGGGACGTGCCAGAACGCTGTTCGTGAACGTGTGCGAGGGCTGAGGAAATGAAGCTGCTCCCAAAGAGAGGGCAGTGCGTTTCCCTACACCCGGCATGCACAGAGGGGCTGTAACGGGCTCCGGGTCTGGACGTTGCTTAGCTGGCCCAGGTGATCCTGGGGTAGTCAAGTGTCCCTGCCGGAAACAGGGTGCCCAGGCTAGCCTCCTAGGTGTCCAGAAAACTGTGCTGCCGTTCAAGGAACGCAGAGCAGAGGCCACCGCCTCATGGAAACTGCTGCACGCCTCTGCTTCTGCACGGCAAATCAGGGCCTTACTTCTAGGCATGTGTTCATGCTGGGTGTGCCGGTAGCGATATAGCAGGGTAAGATGCTGACTTTCTCCTCGAGCAGAGTGACTTCACGTACGAGGGCCTCGAAGTACTCCAAGCACAGTGTTCTCTCATGGCAGCTCACACAAGGACCATGAGAAGTTTTCTGTGCACTTCGGACTCACCAGCAATGTTGTCCTGAGGCCGTTCGAGGACTCTGGAAATGTAGCTCTCCTCAAGGAACGTACAGTGTGTTGCCCATCACTGGGCACGCACAGAGGGCCTCCGAGGGATGCACCAATGGGCCTCGAAGTTGCTCAGCCGGCCCACAGGGGTCTGGAGGTGCTCAGTGAACTTGCAGGGAAAACGAGGCCTACCCGAGAGGACTAGGAGTCCTCAGACGTGTACTTCCTTTAAAGTAAAGCATATAAGGGACTAAGAACTCATGGAAACAGCTGCATGCCTCCCTTTCTGCACGGCTACTAAGGGCCTAACCTGGAGGCAATTTTCACATTGAGATTCCCTTTAGCTCTAGAGCTTGTCAGGCTGACCACCACCGCGGCCATGGAAGCCCCTGGTTTAGACAGAGCCAACTCATTTTCTCCCCAGAAGCATTCTTACAGTGTTTACAGGCCTGTCAAGAGGAGGGAATGGCAGGCACTTTCAATGCAGCGTGAACGCTGCCTTCAAAATGGGAAAGCAAGGCTAGTTCCAGCAGGTCCCCTGTTCCAGGGGCACACTCAGCATGCACCCCTGTGGCTTCTAAGAAGTCCGAGGAGACACAGGTTACCCTGTGTTTCCTTCCCTGACTCAACTTCTCGAAGTAGGGTGTTCTGCATCATGCGAACTGCCTCAACCAAGGAACGCCGTAAGCTGCTCCTCTGGGCCTGTGGCTATTCGAAAGCCTGCAGTGCCACAGGAAGAACAGGACTTCAACTGCAGTAAGAACGCAAGCTGACTTCCTCTAGGAGGCACGGTGACTTCAGGCAGGACGTCTTAGATGGAATGCGAAGACGAGGGTTACCCTGAGTGCAGCTCAGGCTAGGGCAACGCGTAAGACTTGCACGCCGTGTGGGACGTGCCAGAACGGTGTTCGTGAACGTGTGCGAGGGCTGAGGAAATGAAGCTGCTCCAAAAGAGAGGGCAGTGCGTTTCCCTACACCCGGCATGCACAGAGGGGCTGTAACGGGCTCCGGGTCTGGACGTTGCTTAGCTGACCCAGGTGAGCCTGGGGTACTCAAGTGTTCCTGCGGGAATAGGGTGCCCAGGCTTGCGTCCTAGGTGTCCAGAAAACTGTGCTGCCGTTCAAGGAACGCAGAGCAGAGGCCAGCGCCTCATGGAAACTGCTGCACGCCTCTGCTTCTGCACGGCAAATCAGGGCCTTACTTCCAGGCATGTGTTCATGCTGGGTGTGCCGGTAGCGATATAGCAGGGTAAGATGCTGACTTTCTCCTCGAGCAGAGTGACTTCACGTACGAGGGCCTCGAAGTACTCCAAGCACAGTGTTCTCTCATGGCAGCCTCACACAAGGACCATAAGAAGTTTTCTGTGCACTTCGGACTCACCAGCAAAGTTGTCCTGAGGCCGTTCGAGGACTCTGGAAATGTAGCTCTCCTCAAGGAACGTACAGTGTGTTGACCATCACTGGGCACGCACAGAGGGCCTCCGAGGGATGCACCAATGGGCCTCGAAGTTGCTCAGCCGGCCCACAGGGGTCTGGAGGTGCTCAGTGAACTTTCAGGAAAACGAGGCCTACCCGAGAGTCCTAGGAGTCCTCATACGTGTACTTCCTTTAAAGTAAAGCATATAAGGGACAAAGAACTCATGGAAACAGCTGCATGCCTCCCTTTCTGCACGGCTACTAAGGGCCTAACCTGGAGGCAAGTTTTCACGTTGAGATTCCCTTTAGCTCTAGAGCTTGTCAGGCTGACCACCACCGCGGCCATGGAAGCCCCTGGTTTAGACAGAGCCAACTCATTTTCTCCCCAGAAGCATTCTTACAGTGTTTACAGGCCTGTCAAGAGGAGGGAATGGCAGGCACTTTCAATGCAGCGTGAACGCTGCTTCAAAATGGGAAAGCAAGGCTAGTTCCAGCAGGTCCCCTTTTCCAGGGGCACACTCAGCATGCACCCCTGTGGCTTCTAAGAAGTCCGAGGAGACACAGGTTACCCTGTGTTTCCTTCCCTGACTCAACTCCTCGAAGTAGGCTGTTCTGCATCATGCGAACTGCCTCAACCAAGGAACGCCGTAAGCTGCTCCTCTGGGCCTGTGGCTATTCGAAAGCCTGCAGTGCCACAGGAAGAACAGGACTTCAACTGCAGTAAGAACGCAAGCTGACTTCCTCTAGGAGGCACGGTGACTTCAGGCAGGACGTCTTAGATGGAATGCGAAGACGAGGGTTACCCTGAGTGCAGCTCAGGCTAGGGCAACGCGTAAGACTTGCACGCCGTGTGGGACGTGCCAGAACGCTGTTCGTGAACGTGTGCGAGGGCTGAGGAAATGAAGCTGCTCCAAAAGAGAGGGCAGTGCGTTTCCCTACACCCGGCATGCACAGAGGGGCTGTAACGGGCTCCGGGTCTGGACGTTGCTTAGCTGACCCAGGTGAGCCTGGGGTACTCAAGTGTTCCTGCGGGAATAGGGTGCCCAGGCTAGCGTCCTAGGTGTCCAGAAAACTGTGATGCCGTTTAAGGAACGCAGAGCAGAGGCCAGCGCCTCATGGAAACTGCTGCACGCCTCTGCTTCTGCACGGCAAATCAGGGCCTTACTTCCAGGCATGTGTTCATGCTGGGTGTGCCGGTAGCGATATAGCAGGGTAAGATGCTGACTTTCTCCTCGAGCAGAGTGACTTCACGTACGACGGCCTCGAAGTACTCCAAGCACAGTGTTCTCTCATGGCAGCTCACACAAGGACCATGAGAAGTTTTCTGTGCACTACGGACTCACCAGCAAAGTTGTCCTGAGGCCGTTCGAGGACTCTGGAAATGTAGCTCTCCTCAAAGAACGTACAGTGTGTTGCCCATCACTGGGCACGCACAGAGGACCTCCGAGGGATGCACCAATGGGCCTCGAAGTTGCTCAGCCGGCCCACAGGGGTGTGGAGGTACTCAGTGAACTTGCAGGGAAAACGAGGCCTACCCGAGAGGCCTAGGAGTCCTCAGACGTGTACTTCCTTTAAAGTAAAGCATATAAGGGACTAAGAACTCATGGAAACAGCTGCATGCCTCCCTTTCTGCACGGCTACTAAGGGCCTAACCTGGAGGCAAGTTTTCACGTTGAGATTCCCTTTAGCTCTAGAGCTTGTCAGGCTGACCACCACCGCGGCCATGGAAGCCCCTGGTTTAGACAGAGCCAACTCATTTTCTCCCCAGAAGCATTCTTACAGTGTTTACAGGCCTGTCAAGAGGAGGGAATGGCAGGCACTTTCAATGCAGCGTGAACGCTGCCTTCAAAACGGGAAAGCAAGGCTAGTTCCAGCAGGTCCCCTGTTCCAGGGGCACACTCAGCATGCACCCCTGTGGCTTCTAAGAAGTCCGAGGAGATACAGGTTACCCGGTGTTTCCTTCCCTGACTCAACTTCTCGAAGTAGGGTGTTCTGCATCATGCGAACTGCCTCAACCAAGGAACGCCGTAAGCTGCTCCTCTGGGCCTGTGGCTATTCGAAAGCCTGCAGTGCCACAGGAAGAACAGGACTTCAACTGCAGTAAGATCGCAAGCTGATTCCTCTAGGAGGCACGGTGACTTCAGGCAGGACGTCTTAGATGGAATGCGAAGACGAGGGTTACCCTGAGTGCAGCTCAGGCTAGGGCAACGCGTAAGACTTGCACGCCGTGTGGGACGTGCCAGAACGCTGTTCGTGAACGTGTGCGAGGGCTGAGGAAATGAAGCTGCTCCCAAAGAGAGGGCAGTGCGTTTCCCTACACCCGGCATGCACAGAGGGGCTGTAACGGGCTCCGGGTCTGGACGTTGCTTAGCTGGCCCAGGTGAGCCTGGGGTACTCAAGTGTCCCTGCCGGAAACAGGGTGCCCAGGCTAGCGTCCTAGGTGTCCAGAAAACTGTGCTCCCGTTCAAGGAACGCAGAGCAGAGGCCACCGCCTCATGGAAACTGCTGCACGCCTCTGCTTCTGCACGGCAAATCAGGGCCTTACTTCTAGGCATGTGTTCATGCTGGGTGTGCCGGTAGCGATATAGCAGGGTAAGATGCTGACTTTCTCCTCGAGCAGAGTGACTTCACGTACGAGGGCCTCGAAGTACTCCAAGCACAGTGTTCTCTCATGGCAGCTCACACAAGGACCATGAGAAGTTTTCTGTGCACTTCGGACTCACCAGCAATGTTGTCCTGAGGCCGTTCGAGGATTCTGGAAATGTAGCTCTCCTCAAGGAACGTACAGTGTGTTGCCCATCACTGGGCACGCACAGAGGGCCTCCGAGGGATGCACCAATGGGCCTCGAAGTTGCTCAGCCGGCCCACAGGGGTCTGGAGGTGCTCAGTGAACTTGCAGGGAAAACGAGGCCTACCCGAGAGGACTAGGAGTCCTCAGACGTGTACTTCCTTTAAAGTAAAGCATATAAAGGACTAAGAACTCATGGAAACAGCTGCATGCCTCCCTTTCTGCACGGCTACTAAGGGCCTAACCTGGAGGAAATTTTCACATTGAGATTCCCTTTAGCTCTAGAGCTTGTCAGGCTGACCACCACCGCGGCCATGGAAGCCCCTGGTTTAGACAGAGCCAACTCATTTTCTCCCCAGAAGCATTCTTACAGTGTTTACAGGCCTGTCAAGAGGAGGGAATGGCAGGCACTTTCAATGCAGCGTGAACGCTGCCTTCAAAATGGGAAAGCAAGGCTAGTTCCAGCAGGTCCCCTGTTCCAGGGGCACACTCAGCATGCACCCCTGTGGCTTCTAAGAAGTCCGAGGAGACACAGGTTACCCTGTGTTTCCTTCCCTGACTCAACTTCTCGAAGTAGGGTGTTCTGCATCATGCGAACTGCCTCAACCAAGGAACGCCGTAAGCTGCTCCTCTGGGCCTGTGGCTATTCGAAAGCCTGCAGTGCCACAGGAAGAACAGGACTTCAACTGCAGTAAGAACGCAAGCTGACTTCCTCTAGGATGCACGGTGATTACAGGCCTGTCAAGAGGAGGGAATGGCAGGCACTTTCAATGCAGCGTGAACGCTGCCTTCAAAATGGGAAAGCAAGGCTAGTTCCAGCAGGTCCCCTTTTCCAGGGGCACACTCAGCATGCACCCCTGTGGCTTCTAACAAGTCCGAGGAGACACAGGTTACCCTGTGTTTCCTTCCCTGACTCAACTTCTCGAAGTAGGCTGTTCTGCATCATGCGAACTGCCTCAACCAAGGAACGCCGTAAGCTGCTCCTCTGGGCCTGTGGCTATTCGAAAGCCTGCAGTGCCACAGGAAGAACAGGACTTCAACTGCAGTAAGAACGCAAGCTGACTTCCTCTAGGAGGCATGGTGACTTCAGGCAGGACGTCTTAGATGGAATGCGAAGACGAGGGTTACCCTGAGTGCAGCTCAGGCTAGGGCAACGCGTAAGACTTGCACGCCGTGTGGGACGTGCCAGAACGGTGTTCGTGAACGTGTGCGAGCGCTGAGGAAGTGAAGCTGCTCCAAAAGAGAGGGCAGTGCGTTTCCCTACACCCGGCATGCACAGAGGGGCTGTAACGGGCTCCGGGTCTGGACGTTGCTTAGCTGACCCAGGTGAGCCTGGGGTACTCAAGTGTTCCTGCGGGAATAGGGTGCCCAGGCTAGCGTCCTAGGTGTCCAGAAAACTGTGCTGCCGTTCAAGGAACGCAGAGCAGAGGCCAGCGCCTCATGGAAACTGCTGCACGCCTCTGCTCCTGCACGGCAAATCAGGGCCTTACTTCCAGGCATGTGTTCATGCTGAGTGTGCCGGTAGCGATATAGCAGGGTAAGATGCTGACTTTCTCCTCGAGCAGAGTGACTTCACGTACGAGGGCCTCGAAGTACTCCAAGCACAGTGTTCTCTCATGGCAGCTCACACAAGGACCATGAGAAGTTTTCTGTGCACTTCGGACTCACCAGCAAAGTTGTCCTGAGGCCGTTCGAGGACTCTGGAAATGTAGCTCTCCTCAAGGATCGTACAGTGTGTTGCCCATCCCTGGGCACGCACAGAGGGCCTCCGAGGGATGCACCAATGGGACTCGAGGTTCCTCAGCCTGCCCACAGGGGTCTGGAGGTACTCAGTGAACATGCAGGGAAAACGAGGCCTACCCGAGAGACCTAGGAGTCCTCAGACGTGTACTTCCTTTAAAGTAAAGCATATAAGGGAGTAAGAACTCATGGAAACAGCTGCATGCCTCCCTTTCTGCACGGCTACTAAGGGCCTAACCTGGAGGCAAGTTTTCACGTTGAGATTCCCTTTAGCTCTAGAGCTTGTCAGGCTGACCACCACCGCGGCCATGGAAGCCCCTGGTTTAGACAGAGCAAACTCATTTTCTCCCCAGAAGCATTCTTACAGTGTTTACAGGCCTGTCAAGAGGAGGGAATGGCAGGCACTTTCAATGCAGCGTGAACGCTGCCTTCAAAATGGGAAAGCAAGGTTAGTTCCAACAGGGCCCCTTTTCCAGGGGCACACTCAGCATGCACCCCTGTGGCTTCTAAGAAGTCCGAGGAGACACAGGTTACCCTGTGTTTCCTACCCTGACTCAAATTCTCGAAGTAGGCTGTTCTGCATCATGCGAACTGCCTCAACCAAGGAACGCCGTAAGCTGCTCCTCTGGGCCTGTGGCTATTCGAAAGCCTGCAGTGCCACAGGAAGAACAGGACTTCAACTGCAGTAAGAACGCAAGCTGACTTGTTCTCGGAGGCCCGGTGACTTCAGGCAGGACGTCTTATATGGAATGCGAAGACGAGGGTTACCCTGAGTGCAGCACAGGCTAGGGCAACGCGTAAGACTTGCACGCCGTGTGGGACGTGCCAGAACGCTGTTCGTGAACGTGTGCGAGGGCTGAGGAAATGAAGCTGCTCCAAAAGAGAGGGCAGTGCGTTTCCCTACACCCGGCATGCACAGAGGGGCTGTAACGGGCTCCGGGTCTGGACGTTGCTTAGCTGACCCAGGTGAGCCTGGGGTACTCAAGTGTTCCTGCGGGAATAGGGTGCCCAGGCTAGCGTCCTAGGTGTCCAGAAAACTGTGCTGCCGTTCAAGGAACGCAGAGCAGAGGCCAGCGCCTCATGGAAACTGCTGCACGCCTCTGCTTCTGCACGGCAAATCAGGGCCTTACTTCCAGGCATGTGTTCATGCTGGGTGTGCCGGTAGCGACATAGCAGGGTAAGATGCTGACTTTCTCCTCGAGCAGAGTGACTTCACGGACGAGGGCCTCGAAGTATTCCAAGCACACTGTTCTCTCACGGCAGCTCACACAGGGGCCGTGACAAAGTCTTCCTGGGCACTTCGGACGCACCAGCAATATTGTCCTGAGGCCGTTCGAGGACTCTGGAAATGTAGCTCTCCTCAAGGAACGCACAGTGTGTTGCCCATCCCTGGGCACGCACAGAGGGCCTCCGAGGGATGCACCAATGGGCCTCGAAGTTGCTCAGCCGGCCCACAGGGGTCTGGAGGTACTCAGTGAACTTGCAGGGAAACCGAGGCCTACCCGAGAGGCCTAGGAGTCCTCAGACTTGTGCTTCCTTTAAAATAAAGCATATAAGGGACTGAGAACTCATGGAAACAGCTGCATGCCTCCCTTTCTGCACGGCTACTAAGGGCCTAACCTGGAGGCAAGTTTTCACGTTGAGATTCCCTTTAGCTCTAGAGCTTGTCAGGGTGACCAGCACCGCGGCCACGGAAGCCCCTGGTTTACACACGGGAAACTCATTTTCGCCCCGCAAGCATGCTTACAGGGTTTACAGGCCTGTCAAGAGCAGGGAACGGCAGACACCTTCAACGAAGCGTGAACGCTGCCTTCAAAATGGGAAAGCAAGGCTAGCTCCAGCAGGACCCCTCTTCCAGGGGCACACTCAGCATGCACCCCTGTGGTTTCTAACAAGTCCGAGGAGACACAGGTTACCCTGTGTTTCCTTCCTTGACTCAACTTCCCGAGGTAGGGTGTTCTGCATCATGCGAACTGCCTCAACCAAGGAACGCCGTAAGCTGCTCCTCTGGGCCTGTGGCTCTTCGAAAGCCTGCAGTGCCACAGGAAGAACAGGACTTCAACTGCAGTAAGTACGCAAGCCGACTTCCTCTAGGAGGCACGGTGACTTCAGGCAGGACGTCTTAGATGGAATGCGAAGACGAGGGTTACCCTGAGTGCCGCTCGGGCTAGGGCAAAGCGTAAGACTTGCACGCCGTGTGGGACGTGCCAGAACGGTGTTCGTGAACGTGTGCGAGGGCTGAGGAAATGAAGCTGCTCCAAATGAGAGGGCAGTGCGTTTCCCTACACCCGGCAAGCACAGAGGGGCTCTAACGGGCTCCGGGTCTGGACGTTGCTGAGCTGGCCCAGGTGAGCCTGGGGTACTCAAGTGTCCCTGCCGGGAATAGGCTGCCCAGACTAGCCTCCTAGGTGTCCAGAAAACTGTGCTGCCGTTCAAGGAACGCAGAGCAGATGCCAGCGCGTCATGGAAACTGCTGCACGCTTCTGCTTCTGCACGGCAAATCAGGGCCTTAATTCCAGGCATGTGTTCATGCTGGGTGTGCCGGTAGCGACATAGCAGGGTAAGATGCTGACTTTCTCCTCGAGCAGAGTGACTTTACGGACGAGGGCCTCGAAGTACTCCAAGCACAGTGTACTCTCACGGCAGCTCCACAGGGGCCATGACAAAGTCTTCCTGGGCACTTCGGACGCACCAGCAATGTTGTCCTGAGGCCGTTCGAGGACTCTGGAAATGTAGCTCTCCTCAAGGAACGTACAGTGTGTTGCCCATCACTGGGCACGCACAGAGGGCCTCCGAGGGATGCACCAATGGGCCTCGAAGTGGCTCAGCCGGCCCACAGGGGTCTGGAGGTACTCAGTGAACTTGCAGGGAAAACGAGGCCTACCCGAGAGGCCTAGGAGTCCTCAGACGTGTACTTCCTTTAAAGTAAAGCATATAAGGGATAAGAACTCATGGAAACAGCTGCATGCCTCGCTTTCTGCACGGCTACTAAGGGCCTAACCTGGAGGCAAGTTTTCACGTTGAGATTCCCTTTAGCTCTAGAGCTTGTCAGGCTGACCACCACCGCGGCCATGGAAGCCCCTGGTTTAGACAGAGCAAACTCATTTTCTCCCCGGAAGCATTCTTACAGGGTGTACAGGCCTGTCAAGAGCAGGGAATGGCAGGCACCTTCAACGAAGCGTGAACGCTGCCTTCAAAATGGGAAAGCAAGGCTACTTCCAGCAGGACCCTTTGCCAGAGGCATACACAGCATGCACCCCTGTGGTTTCTAACAAGTCCGAGGAGACACAGGTTACCCTGTGTTTCCTTCCCTGACTCAACTTCTCGAAGTAGGGTGTTCTGCATCATGCGAACTGCCTCAACCAAGGAGCGCCGTAAGCTGCTCCTCTGGGCCTGTGGCTATTCGAAAGCCTGCAGTGCCACAGGAAGATCAGGACTTCAACTGCAGTAAGAACGCAAGCTGGCTTCCTCTAGGAGGCACAGTAACTTCAGGCAGGACGTCTTAGGTGGAATGCAAAGACGAGGGTTACCCTGAGTGCAGCTAAGGCTAGGGCAACGCGTAAGATTTCCACGCCGTGTGGGACGTGCCAGAACGGTGTTCGTGAACGTGTGCGAGGGCTGAGGAAATGAAGCTGCTCCAAAAGAGAGGGCAGTGCGTTTCCCTACACCCGGCATGCACAGAGGGGCTCTAACGGGCTCCGGGTCTGGACGTTGCTTAGCTGACCCAGATGAGCCTGGGGTACTCAAGTGTTCCTGCGGGAATAGGGTGCTCAGGCTAGCCTCCTAGGTGTCCAGAAAACTGTGCTGCCGTTCACGGAACGCAGAGCAGAGGCCAGCGCCTCATGGAAACTGCTGCACGCCTCTGCTTCTGCACGGCAAATCAGGGCCTTACTTCAGGCATGTGTTCATGCTGGGTGTGCCGGTAGCGATATAGCATGGTAAGATGCTGACTTTCTCCTCGAGCAGAGTGACTTCACGTACGAGGGCCTCGAAGTACTCCAAGCACAGTGTTCTCTCATGGCAGCTCACACAAGGACCATGAGAAATTTTCTGTGCACTTCGGACTCACCAGCAAAATTGTCCTGAGGCCGTTCGAGGACTCTGGAAATGTAGCTCTCCTCAAGGAACGTACAGTGTGTTGCCCATCACTGGGCACGCCCAGAGGGCCTCCGAGGGATGCACCAATGGGCCTCGAAGTGGCTCAGCCGGCCCACAGGGGTCTGGAGGTACTCAGTGAACTTGCAGGGTAACCGAGGCCTACGCGAGAGGCCTAGGAGTCCTCAGACGTGTGCTTCCTTTAAAATAAAGCATATAAGGGACTGAGAACTCATGGAAACAGCTGCATGCCTCCCTTTCTGCACGGCTACTAAGGGCCAAACCTGGAGGCAAGTTTTCACGTTGAGATTCCCTTTAGCTCTAGAGCTTGTCAGGCTGACCACCACCGCGGCCACGGAAGCCCCTGGTTTACACACGGCAAACTCATTTTCGCCCCGCAAGCATGCATACAGGGTTTACAGGCCTTCAAGAGCAGGGAATGGCCGGCACCTTCAACGCAGCGTGAACGCTGCATTCAAAATGGGAAAGCAAGGCTAGCTCCAGCAGGTCCCCTCTTCCAGGGGCACACTCAGCATGCACCCCTTTGGTTTCTAACAAGTCCGAGGAGACACAGGTTACCCTGTATTTCTATCCCTGACTCAACTTCTCGAGGTGGGGTGTTGTGCATCATGCGAACTGCCTCAACGAATCAACGCCGTAAGCTGCTCCTCTGGGCCTGTGGCTCTTCGAAAGCCTGCAGTGCCACAGGAAGAACAGGACTTCAACTGCAGTAAGAACGCAAGCTGACTTCCTCTAGGAGGCACGGTGACTTCAGGCAGGACGTCTTAGATGGAATGCGAAGACGAGGGTTACCCTGAGTGCCGCTCGGGCTAGGGCAAAGCGTAAGACTTGCACGCCGTGTGGGACGTGCCAGAAAGGTGTTCGTGAACGTGTGCGAGGGCTGAGGAAATGAAGCTGCTCCAAAAGAGAGGGCAGTGCGTTTCCCTACACCCGGCATGCACAGAGGGGCTGTAACGGGCTCCGGGTCTGGACGTTGCTTAGCTGACCCAGGTGAGCCTGGGGTACTCAAGTGTTCCTGCGGGAATAGGGTAACCAGGCTAGCCTCCTAGGTGTCCAGAAAACTGTGCTGCCGTTCACGGAACGCAGAGCAGAGGCCAGCGCCTCATGGAAACTGCTGCACGCCTCTGCTTCTGCACGGCAAATCAGGGCCTTACTTCAGGCATGTGTTCATGCTGGGTGTGCCGGTAGCGATATAGCATGGTAAGATGCTGACTTTCTCCTCGAGCAGAGTGACTTCACGTACGAGGGCCTCGCAGTACTCCAAGCACAGTGTTCTCTCATGGCAGCTCACACAAGGACCATGAGAAGTTTTCTGTGCACTTCGGACTCACCAGCAATGTTGTCCTGAGGCCGTTCGAGGACTCTGGAAATGTAGCTCTCCTCAAGGATCGTACAGTGTGTTGCCCATCCCTGGGCATGCACAGAGGGCCTCCGAGGGATGCACCAATGGGCCTCGAAGTTGCTCAACCGGCCCACAGGGGTCTGGAGGTGCTCAGTGAACTTGCAGGAAAACGAGGCCTACCCGAGAGGCCTAGGAGTCCTCAGACGTGTGCTTCCTTTAAAATAAAGCATATAAGGGACTAAGAACTCATGGAAACAGCTGCATGCCTCCCTTTCTGCACGGCTACTAAGGGCCTAACCTGGAGGCAAGTTTTCACGTTGAGGTTCCCTTTAGCTCTAGAGCTTGTCAGGCTGACCACCACCGCGGCCACGGAAGACCCTGATTTAGACAGAGCAAACTCATTTTCTCCCCAGAAGCATTCTTACAGTGTTTAAAGGCCTGTCAAGAGGAGGGAATGGCAGGCACTTTCAATGCAGCGTGAACGCTGCCTTCAAAATGGGAAAGCAAGGCTAGCTCCAGCAGGACCCCTCTTCCAGGGGCACACTCAGCATGCACCCCTGTGGTTTCTAACAAGTCCGAGGAGACACAGGTTACCCTGTGTTTCCTTCCCTGACTCAACTTCCCGAGGTGGGGTGTTCTGCATCATGCGAACTGCCTCAACCAAGGAACGCCGTAAGCTGCTCCTCTGGGCCTGTGGCTCTTCGAAAGCCTGCAGTGCCACAGGAAGAACAGGACTTCAACTGCAGTAAGTACGCAAGCCGACTTCCTCTAGGAGGCACGGTGACTTCAGGCAGGACGTCTTAGATGGAATGCGAAGACGAGGGTTACCCTGAGTGCAGCTCAGGCCAGGGTAACGCGTAAGACTTGCACAGCGTGTGGGACGTGCCAGAACGGTGTTCGTGAACGTGTGCGAGGGCTCAGGAAATGAAGCTGCTCCAAAAGAGAGGGCAGTGCGTTTCCCTACACCCGGCATGCACAGAGAGGCTGTAACGGGCTACGGGTCTGGACGTTGCTTAGCTGACCCAGGTGAGCCTGGGGTACTCAAGTGTTCCTGCGGGAATAGAGTGCCCAGGCTAGCCTCCTAGGTGTCCAGAAAACTGTGCTGCCGTTCAAGGAACGCAGAGCAGAGGCCAGCGCCTCATGGAAACTGCTGCACGCCTCTGCTTCTGCACGGCAAATCAGGGCCTTACTTCCAGGCATGTGTTCATGCTGGGTGTGCCGGTAGCGACATAGCAGGGTAAGATGCTGACTTTCTCCTCGAGCAGAGTGACTTTACGGACGAGGGCCTCGAAGTACTCCAAGCACAGTGTACTCTCACGGCAGCTCCACAGGGGCCATGACAAAGTCTTCCTGGGCACTTCGGACGCACCAGCAAAGTTGTCCTGAGGCCGTTCGAGGACTCTGGAAATGTAGCTCTCCTCAAGGAACGTACAGTGTGTTGCCCATCACTGGGCACGCACAGAGGGCCTCCGAGGGATGCACCAATGGGCCTCGAAGTTGCTCAGCCGGCCCACAGGGGTCTGGAGGTGCTCAGTGAACTTGCAGGAAAACGAGGCCTACCCGAGAGTCCTAGGAGTCCTCAGACGTGTACTTCCTTTAAAGTAAAGCATATAAGGGACAAAGAACTCATGGAAACAGCTGCATGCCTCCCTTTCTGCACGGCTACTAAGGGCCTAACCTGGAGGCAAGTTTTCACGTTGAGATTCCCTTTAGCTCTAGAGCTTGCCAGGCTGACCACCACCGCGGGCATGGAAGCCCCTGGTTTAGACAGAGCCAACTCATTTTCTCCCCAGAAGCATTCTTACAGTGTTTACAGGCCTGTCAAGAGGAGGGAATGGCAGGCACTTTCAATGCAGCGTGAACGCTGCCTTCAAAACGGGAAAGCAAGGCTAGTTCCAGCAGGTCCCCTGTTCCAGGGGCACACTCAGCATGCACCCCTGTGGCTTCTAAGAAGTCCGAGGAGATACAGGTTACCCGGTGTTTCCTTCCCTGACTCAACTTCTCGAAGTAGGGTGTTCTGCATCATGCGAACTGCCTCAACCAAGGAACGCCGTAAGCTGCTCCTCTGGGCCTGTGGCTATTCGAAAGCCTGCAGTGCCACAGGAAGAACAGGACTTCAACTGCAGTAAGAACGCAAGCTGACTTCCTCTAGGAGGCACGGTGACTTCAGGCAGGACGTCTTAGATGGAATGCGAAGACGAGGGTTACCCTGAGTGCAGCTCAGGCTAGGGCAACGCGTAAGACTTGCACGCCGTGTGGGACGTGCCAGAACGCTGTTCGTGAACGTGTGCGAGGGCTGAGGAAATGAAGCTGCTCCCAAAGAGAGGGCAGTGCGTTTCCCTACACCCGGCATGCACAGAGGGGCTGTAACGGGCTCCGGGTCTGGACGTTGCTTAGCTGGCCCAGGTGAGCCTGGGGTAGTCAAGTGTCCCTGCCGGAAACAGGGTGCCCAGGCTAGCCTCCTAGGTGTCCAGAAAACTGTGCTGCCGTTCAAGGAACGCAGAGCAGAGGCCACCGCCTCATGGAAACTGCTGCACGCCTCTGCTTCTGCACGGCAAATCAGGGCCTTACTTCTAGGCATGTGTTCATGCTGGGTGTGCCGGTAGCGATATAGCAGGGTAAGATGCTGACTTTCTCCTCGAGCAGAGTGACTTCACGTACGAGGGCCTCGAAGTACTCCAAGCACAGTGTTCTCTCATGGCAGCTCACACAAGGACCATGAGAAGTTTTCTGTGCACTTCGGACTCACCAGCAATGTTGTCCTGAGGCCGTTCGAGGACTCTGGAAATGTAGCTCTCCTCAAGGAACGTACAGTGTGTTGCCCATCACTGGGCACGCACAGAGGGCCTCCGAGGGATGCACCAATGGGCCTCGAAGTTGCTCAGCCGGCCCACAGGGGTCTGGAGGTGCTCAGTGAACTTGCAGGGAAAACGAGGCCTACCCGAGAGGACTAGGAGTCCTCAGACGTGTACTTCCTTTCAAGTAAAGCATATAAGGGACTAAGAACTCATGGAAACAGCTGCATGCCTCCCTTTCTGCACGGCTACTAAGGGCCTAACCTGGAGGCAATTTTCACATTGAGATTCCCTTTAGCTCTAGAGCTTGTCAGGCTGACCACCACCGCGGCCATGGAAGCCCCTGGTTTAGACAGAGCCAACTCATTTTCTCCCCAGAAGCATTCTTACAGTGTTTACAGGCCTGTCAAGAGGAGGGAATGGCAGGCACTTTCAATGCAGCGTGAACGCTGCCTTCAAAATGGGAAAGCAAGGCTAGTTCCAGCAGGTCCCCTGTTCCAGGGGCACACTCAGCATGCACCCCTGTGGCTTCTAAGAAGTCCGAGGAGACACAGGTTACCCTGTGTTTCCTTCCCTGACTCAACTTCTCGAAGTAGGGTGTTCTGCATCATGCGAACTGCCTCAACCAAGGAACGCCGTAAGCTGCTCCTCTGGGCCTGTGGCTATTCGAAAGCCTGCAGTGCCACAGGAAGAACAGGACTTCAACTGCAGTAAGAACGCAAGCTGACTTCCTCTAGGAGGCACGGTGACTTCAGGCAGGACGTCTTAGATGGAATGCGAAGACGAGGGTTACCCTGAGTGCAGCTCAGGCTAGGGCAACGCGTAAGACTTCCACGCCGTGTGGGACGTGCCAGAACGGTGTTCGTGAACGTGTGCGAGGGCTGAGGAAATGAAGCTGCTCCAAAAGAGAGGGCAGTGCGTTTCCCTACACCCGGCATGCACAGAGGGGCTGTAACGGGCTCCGGGTCTGGACGTTGCTTAGCTGACCCAGGTGAGCCTGGGGTACTCAAGTGTTCCTGCGGGAATAGGGTGCCCAGGCTTGCGTCCTAGGTGTCCAGAAAACTGTGCTGCCGTTCAAGGAACGCAGAGCAGAGGCCAGCGCCTCATGGAAACTGCTGCACGCCTCTGCTTCTGCACGGCAAATCAGGGCCTTACTTCCAGGCATGTGTTCATGCTGGGTGTGCCGGTAGCGATATAGCAGGTTAAGATGCTGACTTTCTCCTCGAGCAGAGTGACTTCACGTACGAGGGCCTCGAAGTACTCCAAGCACAGTGTTCTCTCATGGCAGCCTCACACAAGGACCATAAGAAGTTTTCTGTGCACTTCGGACTCACCAGCAAAGTTGTCCTGAGGCCGTTCGAGGACTCTGGAAATGTAGCTCTCCTCAAGGAACGTACAGTGTGTTGACCATCACTGGGCACGCACAGAGGGCCTCCGAGGGATGCACCAATGGGCCTCGAAGTTGCTCAGCCGGCCCACAGGGGTCTGGAGGTGCTCAGTGAACTTTCAGGAAAACGAGGCCTACCCGAGAGTCCTAGGAGTCCTCATACGTGTACTTCCTTTAAAGTAAAGCATATAAGGGACAAAGAACTCATGGAAACAGCTGCATGCCTCCCTTTCTGCACGGCTACTAAGGGCCTAACCTGGAGGCAAGTTTTCACGTTGAGATTCCCTTTAGCTCTAGAGCTTGTCAGGCTGACCACCACCGCGGCCATGGAAGCCCCTGGTTTAGACAGAGCCAACTCATTTTCTCCCCAGAAGCATTCTTACAGTGTTTACAGGCCTGTCAAGAGGAGGGAATGGCAGGCACTTTCAATGCAGCGTGAACGCTGCTTCAAAATGGGAAAGCAAGGCTAGTTCCAGCAGGTCCCCTTTTCCAGGGGCACACTCAGCATGCACCCCTGTGGCTTCTAACAAGTCCGAGGAGACACAGGTTACCCTGTGTTTCCTTCCCTGACTCAACTCCTCGAAGTAGGCTGTTCTGCATCATGCGAACTGCCTCAACCAAGGAACGCCGTAAGCTGCTCCTCTGGGCCTGTGGCTATTCGAAAGCCTGCAGTGCCACAGGAAGAACAGGACTTCAACTGCAGTAAGAACGCAAGCTGACTTCCTCTAGGAGGCACGGTGACTTCAGGCAGGACGTCTTAGATGGAATGCGAAGACGAGGGTTACCCTGAGTGCAGCTCAGGCTAGGGCAACGCGTAAGACTTGCACGCCGTGTGGGACGTGCCAGAACGCTGTTCGTGAACGTGTGCGAGGGCTGAGGAAATGAAGCTGCTCCAAAAGAGAGGGCAGTGCGTTTCCCTACACCCGGCATGCACAGAGGGGCTGTAACGGGCTCCGGGTCTGGACGTTGCTTAGCTGACCCAGGTGAGCCTGGGGTACTCAAGTGTTCCTGCGGGAATAGGGTGCCGAGGCTAGCGTCCTAGGTGTCCAGAAAACTGTGATGCCGTTTAAGGAACGCAGAGCAGAGGCCAGCGCCTCATGGAAACTGCTGCACGCCTCTGCTTCTGCACGGCAAATCAGGGCCTTACTTCCAGGCATGTGTTCATGCTGGGTGTGCCGGTAGCGATATAGCAGGGTAAGATGCTGACTTTCTCCTCGAGCAGAGTGACTTCACGTACGAGGGCCTCGAAGTACTCCAAGCACAGTGTTCTCTCATGGCAGCTCACACAAGGACCATGAGAAGTTTTCTGTGCACTTCGGACTCACCAGCAATGTTGTCCTGAGGCCGTTCGAGGACTCTGGAAATGTAGCTCTCCTCAAGGAACGCACAATGTGTTGCCCATCACTGGGCACGCACAGAGGGCCTCCGAGGGATGCACCAATGGGCCTCGAAGTTGCTCAGCCGGCCCACAGGGGTCTGGATGTACTCAGTGAACGTGCAGGGAAACCGAGGCCTACCCGAGGGCCCTAGGAGTCCTCAGACGTGTGCTTCCTTTAAAATAAAGCATATAAGGGACTGAGAACTCATGGAAACTGCTGCATGCCTCCCTTTCTGTACGGCTACTTAGGGCCTAACTTGGAGGCAAGTTTTCACGTTGCGATTCCCTTTAGCTCTAGAGCTTGTCAGGCTGACCACCACCGCGGCTACGGTAGCCCCTGGTTTAGACACGGCAAACTCATTTTCGCCCCACAAGCATGCTTACAGGGTTTACAGGCCTTCAAGAGCAGGGAATGGCCGGCACCTTCAACGCAGCGTGAACGCTGCCTTCAAAATGGGAAAGCAAGGCTAGCTCCAGCAGGTCCCCTCTTCCAGGGGCACACTCAGCATGCACCCCTTTGGTTTCTAACAAGTCCGAGGAGACACAGGTTACCCTGTATTTCTATCCCTGACTCAACTTCTCGAGGTGGGGTGTTGTGCATCATGCGAACTGCCTCAACCAAGGAACGCCGTAAGCTGCTCCTCTGGGCCTGTGGCTCTTCGAAAGCCTGCAGTGCCACAGGAAGAACAGGACTTCAACTGCCGTAAGAACGCAAGCTGACTTCCTCTAGGAGGCACGGTGACTTCAGGCAGGACGTCGTAGTTGGAATGCGAAGACGAGGGTTACCCTGAGTGCAGCTCGGGTTAGGGCAACGCGTAAGACTTCACGCCGTGTGGGACGTGCCAGAACGGTGTTCGTGAACGTGTGCGAGGGCTGAGGAAATGAAGCTGCTCCAAAAGAGAGGGCAGTGCGTCTCCCTACACCCGGCAAGCACAGAGGGGCTCTAACGGGTTCCGGGTCTGGACGTTGCTGAGCTGGCCCAGGTGAGCCTGGGGTACTCAAGTGTCCCTGCCGTGAACAGGGTGCCCAGGCTAGCCTCCTAGGTGTCCAGAAAACTGTGCTGCCGTTCAGGGAACGCAGAGCAGATGCCAGCGCCTCATGGAAACTGCTGCACGCCTCTGCTTCTGCACGGCAAATCAGGGCCTTACTTCCAGGCATGTGTTCATGCTGGGTGTGCCGGTAGCGACATAGCAGGGTAAGATGCTGACTTTCTCCTCGAGCAGAGTGACTTTACGGACGAGGGCCTCGAAGTACTCCAAGCACAGTGTACTCTCACGGCAGCTCCACAGAGGCCATGACAAAGTCTTCCTGGACACTTCGGACGCACCAACAATGTTGTCCTGAGGCCGTTCGAGGACTCTGGAAATGTAGCTCTCCTCAAGGAACGTACAGTGTGTTGCCCATCACTGGGTACGCACAGTGGGTCTCCGAGGGATGCACCAATGGGCCTCGAAGTGGCTCAGCCGGCCCACAGGGGTCTGGAGGTGCTCAGTGAACTTGCAGGGAAAACGAGGCCTACCCGAGAGGCCTAGGAGTCCTTAGACGTGTACTTCCTTTAAAATAAAGCATATAAGGGACTAAGAACTCATGGAAACAGCTGCATGCCTTCCTTTCTGCACGGCTATTAAGGGCCTAATCTGGAGGCAAGTTTTCACGTTGAGGTTCCCTTTAGCTCTAGAGCTTGTCAGGCTGACCACCACCGCGGCCACGGAAGTCCCTGGTTTAGACAGAGCAAACTCATTTTCTCCCCAGAAGCATTCTTACACTGTTTACAGGCCTGTCAAGAGGAGGGAATGGCAGGCACTTTCAATGCAGCGTGAACGCTGCCTTCAAAATGGGAAAGCAAGGCTAGCTCCAGCAGGTCCCCTTTTCCAGGGGCACACTCAGCATGCACCCCTGTGGCTTCTAACAAGTCCGAGGAGACACAGGTTACCCTGTGTTTCCTTCCCTGACTCAACTTCTCGAAGTAGGGTGTTCTGCATCATGCGAACTGCCTCAACCAAGGAACGCCGTAAGCTGCTCCTCTGGGCCTGTGGCTATTCGAAAGCCTGCAGTGCCACAGGAAGAACAGGACTTCAACTGCAGTAAGAACGCAAGCGGACTTCCTCTAGGAGGCACGGTGACTTCAGGCAGGACATCTTAGATGGAATGCGAAGACGAGGGTTACCCTGAGTGCAGCTCAGGCTAGGGTAACGCGTAAGACTTGCACACCGTGTGGGACGTGCCAGAACGGTGTTCGTGAACGTGTGCGAGGGCTCAGGAAATGAAGCTGCTCCAAAAGAGAGGGCAGTGCGTTTCCCTACACCCGGCATGCACAGAGAGGCTGTAACGGGCTCCGGGTCTGGACGTTGCTTAGCTGACCCAGGTGAGCCTGGGGTACTCAAGTGTTCCTGCGGGAATAGGGTGCCCAGGCTAGCCTCCTAGGTGTCCAGAAAACTGTGCTGCCGTTCAAGGAACGCAGAGCAGAGGCCAGCGCCTCATGGAAACTGCTGCACGCCTCTGCTTCTGCACGGCAAATCAGGGCCTTACTTCCAGGCATGTGTTCATGCTGGGTGTGCCGGTAGCGACATAGCAGTGTAAGATGCTGACTTTCTCCTCGAGCAGAGTGACTTTACGGACGAGGGCCTCGAAGTACTCCAAGCACAGTGTACTCTCAGGGCAGCTCCACAGGGGCCATGACAAAGTCTTCCTGGGCACTTCGGACGCACCAGCAATGTTGTCCTGAGGCCGTTCGAGGACTCTGGAAATGTAGCTCTCCTCAAGGAACGTTCATTGTGTTGCCCATCACTGGGCACGCACAGAGGGCCTCCGAGGGATGCACCAATGGGCCTCGAAGTTGCTCAGCCGGCCCACAGGGGTCTGGATGTACTCAGTGAACTTGCAGGGAAAACGAGGCCTACCCGAGAGGCCTAGGAGTCCTCAGACGTGTACTTCCTTTAAAGTAAAGCATATAAGGGATAAGAACTCATGGAAATAGCTGCATGCCTCCCTTTCTGCACGGCTACTAAGGGCCAAACCTGGAGGCAAGTTTTCACGTTGAGATTCCCTTTAGCTCTAGAGCTTGTCAGGCTGACCACCACCGCGGCCATGGAAGCCCCTGGTTTAGACAGAGCAAACTCATTTTCTCCCCGAAAGCATTCTTAAAGGGTGTACAGGCCTGTCAAGAGCAGGGAATGGCAGGCACCTTCAACGAAGCGTGAACGCTGCCTTCAAAATGGGAAAGCAAGGCTACTTCCAGCAGGACCCCTTTGCCAGAGGCATACACAGCATGCACCCCTGTGGTTTCTAACAAGTCCGAGGAGACACAGCTTACCCTGTGTTTCCTTCCCTGACTCAACTTCTCGAAGTAGGGTGTTCTGCATCATGCGAACTGCCTCAACCAAGGAGCGCCGTAAGCTGCTCCTCTGGGCCTGTGGCTATTCGAAAGCCTGCAGTGCCACAGGAAGATCAGAACTTCAACTGCAGTAAGAACGCAAGCTGGCTTCCTCTAGGAGGCACGGTAACTTCAGGCAGGACGTCTTAGATGGAATGCGAAGACGAGGGTTACCCTGAGTGCAGCTCAGGCTAGGGCAACGCGTAAGATTTCCACGCCGTGTGGGACGTGCCAGAACGGTGTTCGTGAACGTGTGCGAGGGCTCAGGAAATGAAGCTGCTCCAAAAGAGAGGGCAGTGCGTTTCCCTACACCCGGCATGCACAGAGGGGCTGTAACGGGCTCCGGGTCTGGACGTTGCTTAGCTGACCCAGGTGAGCCTGGGGTACTCAAGTGTTCCTGCGGGAATAGGGTGCCCAGGCTAGCCTCCTAGGTGTCCAGAAAACTGTGCTGCCGTTCACGGAACGCAGAGCAGAGGCCAGCGCCTCATGGAAACTGCTGCACGCCTCTGCTTCTGCACGGCAAATCAGGGCCTTACTTCAGGCATGTGTTCATGCTGGGTGTGCCGGTAGCGATATAGCATGGTAAGATGCTGACTTTCTCCTCGAGCAGAGTGACTTCACGTACGAGGGCCTCGAAGTATTCCAAGCACAGTGTTCCCTCACGGCAGCTCACACAGGGGCCGTGTCAAAGTCTTCCTGGGCACTTCGGACGCACCAGCAATGTTGTCCTGAGGCCGTTCGGGGACTCTGGTAATGTAGCTCTCCTCAAACAACGTACAGTGTGTTGCCCATCACTGGGCACGCACAGAGGGCCTCCGAGGGATGCACCAATGGGCCTCGAAGTTCCTCAGCCGGCCCACAGGGGTCTGGAGGTGCTCAGTGAACTTGCAGAGTAACCCAGGCCTACCCGAGAGGCCTAGGAGTCCTCAGACGTGTGCTTCCTTTAAAATAAAGCATATAAGGGACTGAGAACTCATGGAAACAGCTGCATGCCTCCCTTTCTGCACGGCTACTAAGGGCCTAACCTGGAGGCAAGTTTTCACGTTGAGATTCCCTTTAGCTCTAGAGCTTGTCAGGCTGACCACCACCGCGGCCACGGAAGCCCCTGGTTTACACACGGCAAACTCATTTTCGCCCCGCAAGCATGCATACAGGGTTTACAGGCCTGTCAAGAGCAGGGAATGGCAGACACTTTCAATGCAGCGTGAACGCTGCCTTCAAAACGGGAAAGCAAGGCTAGTTTCAGCAGGTCCCCTTTTCAAGGGGCACACTCAGCATGCACCCCTGTGGCTTCTAAGAAGTCCGAGGAGACACAGGTTACCCTGCGTTTCCTTCCCTGACTCAACTCCTCGAAGTAGGGTGTTCTGCATCATGCAAACTGCCTCAACCAAGGAACGCCGTAAGCTGCTCCTCTGGGCCTGGGTCTATTCGAAAGCCTGCAGTGCCACAGGAAGAACAGGACTTCAACTGCAGTAAGAACGCAAGCTGACTTCCTCTAGGAGGCACGGTGACTTCAGGCAGGACGTCTTAGATGGAATGCGAAGACGAGGGTTACCCTGAGTGCAGCTCAGGCTAGGGCAACGCGTAAGACTTCCACGCCGTGTGGGACGTGCCAGAACGCTGTTCGTGAACGTGTGCGAGGGCTGAGGAAATGAAGCTGCTCCAAAAGAGAGGGCAGTGCGTTTCCCTACACCCGGCATGCACAGAGGGGCTGTAACGGGCTCAGGGTCTGGACGTTGCTTAGCTGACCCAGGTGAGCCTGGGGTACTCAAGTGTTCCTGCGGGAATAGGGTGCCCAGGCTAGCCTCCTAGGTGTCCAGAAAACTGTGCTGCCGTTCAAGGAACGCAGAGCAGAGGCCAGCGCCTCATGGAAACTGCTGCACGCCTCTGCTTCTGCACGGCAAATCAGGGCCTTACTTCCAGGCATGTGTTCATGCTGGGTGTGCCGGTAGCGACATAGCAGGGTAAGATGCTGACTTTCTCCTCGAGCAGAGTGACTTCACGGACGAGGGCCTCGAAGTATTCCAAGCACACTGTTCTCTCACGGCAGCTCACACAGGGGCCGTGACAAAGTCTTCCTGGGCACTTCGGACGCACCAGCAATATTGTCCTGAGGCCGTTCGAGGACTCTGGAAATGTAGCTCTCCTCAAGGAACGCACAGTGTGTTGCCCATCCCTGGGCACGCACAGAGGGCCTCCGAGGGATGCACCAATGGGCCTCGAAGTTGCTCAGCCGGCCCACAGGGGTCTGGATGTACTCAGTGAACGTGCAGGGAAACCGAGGCCTACCCGAGGGCCCTAGGAGTCCTCAGACGTGTGCTTCCTTTAAAATAAAGCATATAAGGGACTGAGAACTCATGGAAACAGCTGCATGCCTCCCTTTCTGTACGGCTACTTAGGGCCTAACTTGGAGGCAAGTTTTCACGTTGCGATTCCCTTTAGCTCTAGAGCTTGTCAGGCTGACCACCACCGCGGCCACGGTAGCCCCTGGTTTAGACACGGCAAACTCATTTTCGCCCCACAAGCATGCTTACAGGGTTTACAGGCCTTCAAGAGCAGGGAATGGCCGGCACCTTCAACGCAGCGTGAACGCTGCCTTCAAAATGGGAAAGCAAGGCTAGCTCCAGCAGGTCCCCTCTTCCAGGGGCACACTCAGCATGCACCCCTTTGGTTTCTAACAAGTCCGAGGAGACACAGGTTACCCTGTATTTCTATCCCTGACTCAACTTCTCGAGGTGGGGTGTTGTGCATCATGCGAACTGCCTCAACGAATCAACGCCGTAAGCTGCTCCTCTGGGCCTGTGGCTCTTCGAAAGCCTGCAGTGCCACAGGAAGAACAGGACTTCAACTGCAGTAAGAACGCAAGCTGACTTCCTCTAGGAGGCACGGTGACTTCAGGCAGGACGTCGTAGATGGAATGCGGAGACGAGGGTTACCCTGAGTGCAGCTCGGGCTAGGGCAACACGTAAGACTTGCACGCCGTGTGGGACGTGCCAGAACGGTGTTCGTGAACGTGTGCGAGGGCTGAGGAAATGAAGCTGCTCCAAAAGAGAGGGCAGTGCGTTTCCCTACACCCGGCAAGCACAGAGGGGCTCTAACGGGCTCCGGGTCTGAACGTTGCTTAGGTTGCCCAGGTGAGCCTGGGGTACTCAAGTGTCCCTGCCGGGAACAGGGTGCCCAGGCTAGCCTCCTAGGTGTCCAGAAAACTGTGCTGCCGTTCAAGGAACGCAGAGCAGAGGCCAGCGCCTCATGGAAACTGCTGCACGCCTCTGCTTCTGCACGGCAAATCAGGGCCTTACTTCCAGGCATGTGTTCATGCTGGGTGTGCCGGTAGCGACATAGCAGGGTAAGATGCTGACTTTCTCCTCGAGCAGAGTGACTTTACGGACGAGGGCCTCGAAGTACTCCAAGCACAGTGTACTCTCACGGCAGCTCCACAGGGGCCATGACAAAGTCTTCCTGGGCACTTCGGACGCACCAGCAATGTTGTCCTGAGGCCGTTCGAGGACTCTGGAAATGTAGCTCTCCTCAAGGAACGTACAGTGTGTTGCCCATCACTGGGCACGCACAGAGGGCCTCCGAGGGATGCACCAATGGGCCTCGAAGTGGCTCAGCCGGCCCACAGGGGTCTGGAGGTACTCAGTGAACTTGCAGGGAAAACGAGGCCTACCCGAGAGGCCTAGGAGTCCTCAGACGTGTACTTCCTTTAAAGTAAAGCATATAAGGGATAAGAACTCATGGAAATAGCTGCATGCCTCCCTTTCTGCACGGCTACTAAGGGCCAAACCTGGAGGCAAGTTTTCACGTTGAGATTCCCTTTAGCTCTAGAGCTTGTCAGGCTGACCACCACCGCGGCCATGGAAGCCCCTGGTTTAGACAGAGCAAACTCATTTTCTCCCCGGAAGCATTCTTACACGGTGTACAGGCCTGTCAAGAGCAGGGAATGGCAGGCACCTTCAACGAAGCGTGAACGCTGCCTTCAAAATGGGAAAGCAAGGCTACTTCCAGCAGGACCCCTTTGCGAGAGGCATACACAGCATGCACCCCTGTGGTTTCTAACAAGTCCGAGGAGACACAGCTTACCCTGTGTTTCCTTCCCTGACTCAACTTCTCGAAGTAGGGTGTTCTGCATCATGCGAACTGCCTCAACCAAGGAGCGCCGTAAGCTGCTCCTCTGGGCCTGTGGCTATTCGAAAGCCTGCAGTGCCACAGGAAGATCAGAACTTCAACTGCAGTAAGAACGCAAGCTGGCTTCCTCTAGGAGGCACGGTAACTTCAGGCAGGACGTCTTAGATGGAATGCGAAGACGAGGGTTACCCTGAGTGCAGCTCAGGCTAGGGCAACGCGTAAGATTTACACGCCGTGTGGGACGTGCCAGAACGGTGTTCGTGAACGTGTGCGAGGGCTCAGGAAATGAAGCTGCTCCAAAAGAGAGGGCAGTGCGTTTCCCTACACCCGGCATGCACAGAGGGGCTGTAACGGGCTCCGGGTCTGGACGTTGCTTAGCTGACCCAGGTGAGCCTGGGGTACTCAAGTGTTCCTGCGGGAATAGGGTGCCCAGGCTAGCCTCCTAGGTGTCCAGAAAACTGTGCTGCCGTTCACGGAACGCAGAGCAGAGGCCAGCGCCTCATGGAAACTGCTGCACGCCTCTGCTTCTGCACGGCAAATCAGGGCCTTACTTCAGGCATGTGTTCATGCTGGGTGTGCCGGTAGCGATATAGCATGGTAAGATGCTGACTTTCTCCTCGAGCAGAGTGACTTCACGTACGAGGGCCTCGAAGTATTCCAAGCACAGTGTTCCCTCACGGCAGCTCACACAGGGGCCGTGTCAAAGTCTTCCTGGGCACTTCGGACGCACCAGCAATGTTGTCCTGAGGCCGTTCGGGGACTCTGGTAATGTAGCTCTCCTCAAACAACGTACAGTGTGTTGCCCATCACTGGGCACGCACAGAGGGCCTCCGAGGGATGCACCAATGGGCCTCGAAGTTGCTCAGCCGGCCCACAGGGGTCTGGAGGTACTCAGTGAACTTGCAGAGTAACCCAGGCCTACCCGAGAGGCCTAGGAGTCCTCAGACGTGTGCTTCCTTTAAAATAAAGCATATAAGGGACTGAGAACTCATGGAAACAGCTGCATGCCTCCCTTTCTGCACGGCTACTAAGGGCCTAACCTGGAGGCAAGTTTTCACGTTGAGATTCCCTTTAGCTCTAGAGCTTGTCAGGCTGACCACCACCGCGGCCACGGAAGCCCCTGGTTTACACACGGCAAACTCATTTTCGCCCCGCAAGCATGCATACAGGGTTTACAGGCCTGTCAAGAGCAGGGAATGGCAGACACTTTCAATGCAGCGTGAACGCTGCCTTCAAAACGGGAAAGCAAGGCTAGTTTCAGCAGGTCCCCTTTTCAAGGGGCACACTCAGCATGCACCCCTGTGGCTTCTAAGAAGTCCGAGGAGACACAGGTTACCCTGCGTTTCCTTCCCTGACTCAACTTCTCGAAGTAGGGTGTTCTGCATCATGCAAACTGCCTCAACCAAGGAACGCCGTAAGCTGCTCCTCTGGGCCTGGGTCTATTCGAAAGCCTGCAGTGCCACAGGAAGAACAGGACTTCAACTGCAGTAAGAACGCAAGCTGACTTCCTCTAGGAGGCACGGTGACTTCAGGCAGGACGTCTTAGATGGAATGCGAAGACGAGGGTTACCCTGAGTGCAGCTCAGGCTAGGGCAACGCGTAAGACTTCCACGCCGTGTGGGACGTGCCAGAACGGTGTTCGTGAACGTGTGCGAGGGCTGAGGAAATGAAGCTGCTCCAAAAGAGAGGGCAGTGCGTTTCCCTACACCCGGCATGCACAGAGGGGCTGTAACGGGCTCCGGGTCTGGACGTTGCTTAGCTGACCCAGGTGAGCCTGGGGTACTCAAGTGTTCCTGCGGGAATAGGGTGCCCAGGCTAGCCTCCTAGGTGTCCAGAAAACTGTGCTGCCGTTCAAGGAACGCAGAGCAGAGGCCAGCGCCTCATGGAAACTGCTGCACGCCTCTGCTTCTGCACGGCAAATCAGGGCCTTACTTCCAGGCATGTGTTCATGCTGGGTGTGCCGGTAGCGACATAGCAGGGTAAGATGCTGACTTTCTCCTCGAGCAGAGTGACTTCACGGACGAGGGCCTCGAAGTATTCCAAGCACACTGTTCTCTCACGGCAGCTCACACAGGGGCCGTGACAAAGTCTTCCTGGGCACTTCGGACGCACCAGCAATATTGTCCTGAGGCCGTTCGAGGACTCTGGAAATGTAGCTCTCCTCAAGGAACGCACAGTGTGTTGCCCATCCCTGGGCACGCACAGAGGGCCTCCGAGGGATGCACCAATGGGCCTCGAAGTTGCTCAGCCGGCCCACAGGGGTCTGGATGTACTCAGTGAACGTGCAGGGAAACCGAGGCCTACCCGAGGGCCCTAGGAGTCCTCAGACGTGTGCTTCCTTTAAAATAAAGCATATAAGGGACTGAGAACTCATGGAAACAGCTGCATGCCTCCATTTCTGTATGGCTACTTAGGGCCTAACTTGGAGGCAAGTTTTCACGTTGCGATTCCCTTTAGCTCTAGAGCTTGTCAGGCTGACCACCACCGCGGCCACGGTAGCCCCTGGTTTAGACACGGCAAACTCATTTTCGCCCCACAAGCATGCTTACAGGGTTTACAGGCCTTCAAGAGCAGGGAATGGCCGGCACCTTCAACGCAGCGTGAACGCTGCCTTCAAAATGGGAAAGCAAGGCTAGCTCCAGCAGGTCCCCTCTTCCAGGGGCACGCTCAGCATGCACCCCTTTGGTTTCTGACAAGTCCGAGGAGACACAGGTTACCCTGTATTTCTATCCCTGACTCAACTTCTCGAGGTGGGGTGTTGTGCATCATGCGAACTGCCTCAACGAATCAACGCCGTAAGCTGCTCCTCTGGGCCTGTGGCTCTTCGAAAGCCTGCAGTGCCACAGGAAGAACAGGACTTCAACTGCAGTAAGAACGCAAGCTGACTTCCTCTAGGAGGCACGGTGACTTCAGGCAGGACGTCGTAGATGGAATGCGGAGACGAGGGTTACCCTGAGTGCAGCTCGGGCTAGGGCAACACGTAAGACTTGCACGCCGTGTGGGACGTGCCAGAACGGTGTTCGTGAACGTGTGCGAGGGCTCAGGAAATGAAGCTGCTCCAAAAGAGAGGGCAGTGCGTTTCCCTACACCCGGCATGCACAGAGGGGCTGTAACGGGCTCCGGTTCTGGACGTTGCTTAGCTGACCCAGGTGAGCCTGGGGTACTCAAGTGTTCCTGCGGGAATAGGGTGCCCAGGCTAGCCTCCTAGGTGTCCAGAAAACTGTGCTGCCGTTCACGGAACGCAGAGCAGAGGCCAGCGCCTCATGGAAACTGCTGCACGCCTCTGCTTCTGCACGGCAAATCAGGGCCTTACTTCAGGCATGTGTTCATGCTGGGTGTGCCGGTAGCGATATAGCATGGTAAGATGCTGACTTTCTCCTCGAGCAGAGTGACTTCACGTACGAGGGCCTCGAAGTATTCCAAGCACAGTGTTCCCTCACGGCAGCTCACACAGGGGCCGTGTCAAAGTCTTCCTGGGCACTTCGGACGCACCAGCAATGTTGTCCTGAGGCCGTTCGGGGACTCTGGTAATGTAGCTCTCCTCAAACAACGTACAGTGTGTTGCCCATCACTGGGCACGCACAGAGGGCCTCCGAGGGATGCACCAATGGGCCTCGAAGTGGCTCAGCCGGCCCACAGGGGTCTGGAGGTACTCAGTGAACTTGCAGAGTAACCCAGGCCTACCCGAGAGGCCTAGGAGTCCTCAGACGTGTGCTTCCTTTAAAATAAAGCATATAAGGGACTGAGAACTCATGGAAACAGCTGCATGCCTCCCTTTCTGCACGGCTACTAAGGGCCTAACCTGGAGGCAAGTTTTCACGTTGAGATTCCCTTTAGCTCTAGAGCTTGTCAGGCTGACCACCACCGCGGCCACGGAAGCCCCTGGTTTACACACGGCAAACTCATTTTCGCCCCGCAAGCATGCATACAGGGTTTACAGGCCTGTCAAGAGCAGGGAATGGCAGACACTTTCAATGCAGCGTGAACGCTGCCTTCAAAACGGGAAAGCAAGGCTAGTTTCAGCAGGTCCCCTTTTCAAGGGGCACACTCAGCATGCACCCCTGTGGCTTCTAAGAAGTCCGAGGAGACACAGGTTACCCTGCGTTTCCTTCCCTGACTCAACTTCTCGAAGTAGGGTGTTCTGCATCATGCAAACTGCCTCAACCAAGGAACGCCGTAAGCTGCTCCTCTGGGCCTGGGTCTATTCGAAAGCCTGCAGTGCCACAGGAAGAACAGGACTTCAACTGCAGTAAGAACGCAAGCTGACTTCCTCTAGGAGGCACGGTGACTTCAGGCAGGACGTCTTAGATGGAATGCGAAGACGAGGGTTACCCTGAGTGCAGCTCAGGCTAGGGCAACGCGTAAGACTTCCACGCCGTGTGGGACGTGCCAGAACGCTGTTCGTGAACGTGTGCGAGGGCTGAGGAAATGAAGCTGCTCCAAAAGAGAGGGCAGTGCGTTTCCCTACACCCGGCATGCACAGAGGGGCTGTAACGGGCTCAGGGTCTGGACGTTGCTTAGCTGACCCAGGTGAGCCTGGGGTACTCAAGTGTTCCTGCGGGAATAGGGTGCCCAGGCTAGCGTCCTAGGTGTCCAGAAAACTGTGCTGCCGTTCAAGGAACGCAGAGCAGAGGCCAGCGCCTCATGGAAACTGCTGCACGCCTCTGCTTCTGCACGGCAAATCAGGGCCTTACTTCCAGGCATGTGTTCATGCTGGGTGTGCCGGTAGCGACATAGCAGGGTAAGATGCTGACTTTCTCCTCGAGCAGAGTGACTTCACGGACGAGGGCCTCGAAGTATTCCAAGCACACTGTTCTCTCACGGCAGCTCACACAGGGGCCGTGACAAAGTCTTCCTGGGCACTTCGGACGCACCAGCAATATTGTCCTGAGGCCGTTCGAGGACTCTGGAAATGTAGCTCTCCTCAAGGAACGCACAGTGTGTTGCCCATCCCTGGGCACGCACAGAGGGCCTCCGAGGGATGCACCAATGGGCCTCGAAGTTGCTCAGCCGGCCCACAGGGGTCTGGATGTACTCAGTGAACGTGCAGGGAAACCGAGGCCTACCCGAGGGCCCTAGGAGTCCTCAGACGTGTGCTTCCTTTAAAATAAAGCATATAAGGGACTGAGAACTCATGGAAACAGCTGCATGCCTCCCTTTCTGTACGGCTACTTAGGGCCTAACTTGGAGGCAAGTTTTCACGTTGCGATTCCCTTTAGCTCTAGAGCTTGTCAGGCTGACCACCACCGCGGCCACGGTAGCCCCTGGTTTAGACACGGCAAACTCATTTTCGCCCCACAAGCATGCTTACAGGGTTTACAGGCCTTCAAGAGCAGGGAATGGCCGGCACCTTCAACGCAGCGTGAACGCTGCCTTCAAAATGGGAAAGCAAGGCTAGCTCCAGCAGGTCCCCTCTTCCAGGGGCACACTCAGCATGCACCCCTTTGGTTTCTAACAAGTCCGAGGAGACACAGGTTACCCTGTATTTCTATCCCTGACTCAACTTCTCGAGGTGGGGTGTTGTGCATCATGCGAACTGCCTCAACGAATCAACGCCGTAAGCTGCTCCTCTGGGCCTGTGGCTCTTCGAAAGCCTGCAGTGCCACAGGAAGAACAGGACTTCAACTGCAGTAAGAACGCAAGCTGACTTCCTCTAGGAGGCACGGTGACTTCAGGCAGGACGTCGTAGATGGAATGCGGAGACGAGGGTTACCCTGAGTGCAGCTCGGGCTAGGGCAACACGTAAGACTTGCACGCCGTGTGGGACGTGCCAGAACGGTGTTCGTGAACGTGTGCGAGGGCTGAGGAAATGAAGCTGCTCCAAAAGAGAGGGCAGTGCGTTTCCCTACACCCGGCAAGCACAGAGGGGCTCTAACGGGCTCCGGGTCTGAACGTTGCTTAGGTTGCCCAGGTGAGCCTGGGGTACTCAAGTGTCCCTGCCGGGAACAGGGTGCCCAGGCTAGCGTCCTAGGTGTCCAGAAAACTGTGCTGCCGTTCAAGGAACGCAGAGCAGAGGCCAGCGCCTCATGGAAACTGCTGCACGCCTCTGCTTCTGCACGGCAAATCAGGGCCTTACTTCCAGGCATGTGTTCATGCTGGGTGTGCCGGTAGCGACATAGCAGGGTAAGATGCTGACTTTCTCCTCGAGCAGAGTGACTTTACGGACGAGGGCCTCGAAGTACTCCAAGCACAGTGTACTCTCACGGCAGCTCCACAGGGGCCATGACAAAGTCTTCCTGGGCACTTCGGACGCACCAGCAATGTTGTCCTGAGGCCGTTCGAGGACTCTGGAAATGTAGCTCTCCTCAAGGAACGTACAGTGTGTTGCCCATCACTGGGCACGCACAGAGGGCCTCCGAGGGATGCACCAATGGGCCTCGAAGTGGCTCAGCCGGCCCACAGGGGTCTGGAGGTACTCAGTGAACTTGCAGGGAAAACGAGGCCTACCCGAGAGGCCTAGGAGTCCTCAGACGTGTACTTCCTTTAAAGTAAAGCATATAAGGGATAAGAACTCATGGAAATAGCTGCATGCCTCCCTTTCTGCACGGCTACTAAGGGCCAAACCTGGAGGCAAGTTTTCACGTTGAGATTCCCTTTAGCTCTAGAGCTTGTCAGGCTGACCACCACCGCGGCCATGGAAGCCCCTGGTTTAGACAGAGCAAACTCATTTTCTCCCCGGAAGCATTCTTACACGGTGTACAGGCCTGTCAAGAGCAGGGAATGGCAGGCACCTTCAACGAAGCGTGAACGCTGCCTTCAAAATGGGAAAGCAAGGCTACTTCCAGCAGGACCCCTTTGCCAGAGGCATACACAGCATGCACCCCTGTGGTTTCTAACAAGTCCGAGGAGACACAGCTTACCCTGTGTTTCCTTCCCTGACTCAACTTCTCGAAGTAGGGTGTTCTGCATCATGCGAACTGCCTCAACCAAGGAGCGCCGTAAGCTGCTCCTCTGGGCCTGTGGCTATTCGAAAGCCTGCAGTGCCACAGGAAGATCAGAACTTCAACTGCAGTAAGAACGCAAGCTGGCTTCCTCTAGGAGGCACGGTGACTTCAGGCAGGACGTCTTAGATGGAATGCGAAGACGAGGGTTACCCTGAGTGCAGCTCAGGCTAGGGCAACGCGTAAGATTTCCACGCCGTGTGGGACGTGCCAGAACGGTGTTCGTGAACGTGTGCGAGGGCTCAGGAAATGAAGCTGCTCCAAAAGAGAGGGCAGTGCGTTTCCCTACACCCGGCATGCACAGAGGGGCTGTAACGGGCTCCGGGTCTGGACGTTGCTTAGCTGACCCAGGTGAGCCTGGGGTACTCAAGTGTTCCTGCGGGAATAGGGTGCCCAGGCTAGCCTCCTAGGTGTCCAGAAAACTGTGCTGCCGTTCACGGAACGCAGAGCAGAGGCCAGCGCCTCATGGAAACTGCTGCACGCCTCTGCTTCTGCACGGCAAATCAGGGCCTTACTTCAGGCATGTGTTCATGCTGGGTGTGCCGGTAGCGATATAGCATGGTAAGATGCTGACTTTCTCCTCGAGCAGAGTGACTTCACGTACGAGGGCCTCGAAGTATTCCAAGCACAGTGTTCCCTCACGGCAGCTCACACAGGGGCCGTGTCAAAGTCTTCCTGGGCACTTCGGACGCACCAGCAATGTTGTCCTGAGGCCGTTCGGGGACTCTGGTAATGTAGCTCTCCTCAAACAACGTACAGTGTGTTGCCCATCACTGGGCACGCACAGAGGGCCTCCGAGGGATGCACCAATGGGCCTCGAAGTGGCTCAGCCGGCCCACAGGGGTCTGGAGGTACTCAGTGAACTTGCAGAGTAACCCAGGCCTACCCGAGAGGCCTAGGAGTCCTCAGACGTGTGCTTCCTTTAAAATAAAGCATATAAGGGACTGAGAACTCATGGAAACAGCTGCATGCCTCCCTTTCTGCACGGCTACTAAGGGCCTAACCTGGAGGCAAGTTTTCACGTTGAGATTCCCTTTAGCTCTAGAGCTTGTCAGGCTGACCACCACCGCAGCCACGGAAGCCCCTGGTTTACACACGGCAAACTCATTTTCGCCCCGCAAGCATGCATACAGGGTTTACAGGCCTGTCAAGAGCAGGGAATGGCAGACACTTTCAATGCAGCGTGAACGCTGCCTTCAAAACGGGAAAGCAAGGCTAGTTTCAGCAGGTCCCCTTTTCAAGGGGCACACTCAGCATGCACCCCTGTGGCTTCTAAGAAGTCCGAGGAGACACAGGTTACCCTGCGTTTCCTTCCCTGACTCAACTTCTCGAAGTAGGGTGTTCTGCATCATGCAAACTGCCTCAACCAAGGAACGCCGTAAGCTGCTCCCCTGGGCCTGGGTCTATTCGAAAGCCTGCAGTGCCACAGGAAGAACAGGACTTCCACTGCCGTAAGAACGCAAGCCGACTTCCTCTAGGAGGCACGGTGACTTCAGGCAGGACGTCTTAGATGGAATGCGAAGACGAGGGTTACCCCGAGTACAGCTCAGGCTAGGGCAACGCGTAAGACTTGCACGCCGTGTGAGAGGTGCCAGAACGGTGTTCGTGAACGTGTACGAGAGCTGAGGAAATGAAGCTGCTCCAAAAGAGAGGGCAGTGCGTTTCCCTACACCCGGCAAGCACAGAGGGGCTCTAACGGGCTCCGGGCCTGGACGTTGCTGAGATGGCCCAGGTGAGCCTGGGGTACTCAAGTGTCCCTGCCGGGAACAGGGTGCCCAGGCTAGCCTCCTAGGTGTCAAGAAATCTGTGCTGCCCTTCAAGGAACGAAGAGCAGAGGCCAGCGCCTCATGGAAACTGCTGCACGCCTCTGCTTCTGCACGGCTAATCAGGGCCTTACATCCAGGCATGTGTTCATCCTGGGTGTGCCGGCAGCGACGTAGCAGGATAAGATGCTGACTTTCTCCTCGAGCAGAGTGACTTCACGTACGAGGGCCTCGAAGTACTCCAAGCACAGTGTTCTCTCATGGCAGCTCACACAAGGACCATGAGAAGTTTTCTGTGCACTTCGGACTCACCAGCAAAGTTGTCCTGAGGCCGTTCGAGGACTCTGGAAATGTAGCTCTCCTCAAGGATCGTACAGTGTGTTGCCCATCACTGGGCACGCACAGAGGGCCTCCGAGGGATGCACCAATGGGCCTCGAAGTTGCTCAGCCGGCCCACAGGGGTCTGGAGGTACTCGGTGAGCTTGCAGGGAAACCGAGGCCTACCCTAGAGGCCTAGGAGTCCTCAGACGTGTGCTTCCTTTAAAATAAAGCATATAAGGGACTGAGAACTCATGGAAACAGCTGCATGCCTCCCTTTCTGTACGGCTACTAAGGGCCTAACCTGGAGGCAAGTTTTCACGTTGAGATTCCCTTTAGCTCTAGAGGTCAGGCTGACCACCACCGCGGCCATGGAAGCCCCTGGTTTAGACAGAGCAAACTCATTTTCTCCCCAGAAGCATACTTACAGTGTTTACAGGCCTGTCAAGAGGAGGGAATGGCAGGCACTTTCAATGCAGCGTGAACGCTGCCTTCAAAATGGGAAAGCAAGGCTAGTTCCAGCAGGTCCCCTGTTCCAGGGGCATACACAGCATGCACCCTGTGGTTTCTAACAAGTCCGAGGAGACACAGGTTACCCTGTGTTTCCTTCCCTGAATCAACTTCTCGAAGTAGGGTGTTCTGCATCATGCGAACTGCCTCAACCAAGGAGCGCCGTAAGCTGCTCCTCTGGGCCTGTGGCTATTCGAAAGCCTGCAGTGCCACTGGAAGAACAGGACTTCAACTGCAGTAAGAACGCAAGCTGGCTTCCTCTAGGAGGCACAGTGACTTCAGGCAGGACGTCTTAGATGGAATGCAAAGACGAGGGTTACCCTGAGTGCAGCTCAGGCTAGGGCAACGCGTAAGACTTCCACGCCGTGTGGGACGTGTCAGAACTGTGTTCGTGAACGTGTGCGAGGGCTGAGGAAATGAAGCTGCTCCAAAAGAGAGGGCAGTGCGTTTCCCTACACCCGGCATGCACAAAGAGGCTTAAACGGGCTCCGGGTCTGGACGTTGCTTAGGTGGCCCAGGTGAGCCTAGGGTACTCAAGTGTCCCTGCCGGGAACATGGTGCCCAGGCTAGCCTCCTAGGTGTCCAGAAAACTGTGCTGCCGTTCAAGGAACGCAGAGCAGAGGCCAGCGCCTCATGGAAACTGCTGCACGCCTCTGCTTCTGCACGGCAAATCAGGGCCTTACTTCCAGGCATGTGTTCATGCTGGGTGTGCCTGTAGCGACATAGCAGGGTAAGATGCTGACTTTCTCCTCGAGCAGAGTGACTTTACGGACGAGGGCCTCGAAGTATTCCAAGCACAGTGTACTCTCACGGCAGCTCCACAGGGGCCATGACAAAGTCTTCCTGGGCACTTCGGACGCACCAGCAATGTTGTCCTGAGGCCGTTCGAGGACTCTGGAAATGTAGCTCTCCTCAAGGAACGTACAGTGTGTTGCCCATCACTGGGTACGCACAGAGGGCCTCCGAGGGATGCACCAATGGGCCTCGAAGTTGCTCAGCCGGCCCACAGGGGTCTGGAGGTACTCAGTGAACTTGCAGGGAAACCGAGGCCTACCCGAGAGGCCTAGGAGTCCTCAGACTTGTGCTTCCTTTAAAATAAAGCATATAAGGGACTGAGAACTCATGGAAACAGCTGCATGCCTCCCTTTCTGCACGGCTACTAAGGGCCTAACCTGGAGGCAAGTTTTCACGTTGAGATTCCCTTTAGCTCTAGAGCTTGTCAGGGTGACCAGCACCGCGGCCACGGAAGCCCCTGGTTTACACACGGGAAACTCATTTTCGCCCCGCAAGCATGCTTACAGGGTTTACAGGCCTGTCAAGAGCAGGGAACGGCAGACACCTTCAACGAAGCGTGAACGCTGCCTTCAAAATGGGAAAGCAAGGCTAGCTCCAGCAGGACCCCTCTTCCAGGGGCACACTCAGCATGCACCCCTGTGGTTTCTAACAAGTCCGAGGAGACACAGGTTACCCTGTGTTTCCTTCCTTGACTCAACTTCCCGAGGTAGGGTGTTCTGCATCATGCGAACTGCCTCAACCAAGGAACGCCGTAAGCTGCTCCTCTGGGCCTGTGTCTCTTCGAAAGCCTGCAGTGCCACAGGAAGAACAGGACTTCAACTGCAGTAAGTACGCAAGCCGACTTCCTCTAGGAGGCACGGTGACTTCAGGCAGGACGTCTTAGATGGAATGCGAAGACGAGGGTTACCCTGAGTGCCGCTCGGGCTAGGGCAAAGCGTAAGACTTGCACGCCGTGTGGGACGTGCCAGAACGGTGTTCGTGAACGTGTGCGAGGGCTGAGGAAATGAAGCTGCTCCAAAAGAGAGGGCAGTGCGTTTCCCTACACCCGGCAAGCACAGAGGGGCTCTAACGGGCTCCGGGTCTGGACGTTGCTGAGCTGGCCCAGGTGAGCCTGGGGTACTCAAGTGTCCCTCCCGGGAATAGGCTGCCCAGACTAGCCTCCTAGGTGTCCAGAAAACTGTGCTGCCGTTCAAGGAACGCAGAGCAGATGCCAGCGCGTCATGGAAACTGCTGCACGCTTCTGCTTCTGCACGGCAAATCAGGGCCTTAATTCCAGGCATGTGTTCATGCTGGGTGTGCCGGTAGCGACATAGCAGGGTAAGATGCTGACTTTCTCCTCGAGCAGAGTGACTTTACGGACGAGGGCCTCGAAGTACTCCAAGCACAGTGTACTCTCACGGCAGCTCCACAGGGGCCATGACAAAGTCTTCCTGGGCACTTCGGACGCACCAGCAATGTTGTCCTGAGGCCGTTCGAGGACTCTGGAAATGTAGCTCTCCTCAAGGAACGTACAGTGTGTTGCCCATCACTGGGTACGCACAGAGGGCCTCCGAGGGATGCACCAATGGGCCTCGAAGTGGCTCAGCCGGCCCACAGGGGTCTGGAGGTACTCAGTGAACTTGCAGGGAAAACGAGGCCTACCCGAGAGGCCTAGGAGTCCTCAGACGTGTACTTCCTTTAAAGTAAAGCATATAAGGGATAAGAACTCATGGAAATAGCTGCATGCCTCCCTTTCTGCACGGCTACTAAGGGCCAAACCTGGAGGCAAGTTTTCACGTTGAGATTCCCTTTAGCTCTAGAGCTTGTCAGGCTGACCACCACCGCGGCCACGGAAGCCCCTGGTTTACACACGGCAAACTCATTTTCGCCCCGCAAGCATGCATACAGGGTTTACAGGCCTTCAAGAGCAGGGAATGGCCGGCACCTTCAACGCAGCGTGAACACTGCCTTCAAAATGGGAAAGCAAGGCTAGCTCCAGCAGGTCCCCTCTTCCAGGGGCACACTCAGCATGCACCCCTTTGGTTTCTAACAAGTCCGAGGAGACACAGGTTACCCTGTATTTCTATCCCTGACTCAACTTCTCGAGGTGGGGTGTTGTGCATCATGCGAACTGCCTCAACGAATCAACGCCGTAAGCTGCTCCTCTGGGCCTGTGGCTCTTCGAAAGCCTGCAGTGCCACAGGAAGAACAGGACTTCAACTGCAGTAAGAACGCAAGCTGACTTCCTCTAGGAGGCACGGTGACTTCAGGCAGGACGTCTTAGATGGAATGCGAAGACGAGGGTTACCCTGAGTGCAGCTCGGGCTAGGGCAAAGCGTAAGACTTGCACGCCGTGTGGGACGTGCCAGAAAGGTGTTCGTGAACGTGTGCGAGGGCTGAGGAAATGAAGCTGCTCCAAAAGAGAGGGCAGTGCGTTTCCCTACACCCGGCATGCACAGAGGGGCTGTAACGGGCTCCGGGTCTGGACGTTGCTTAGCTGACCCAGGTGAGCCTGGGGTACTCAAGTGTTCCTGCGGGAATAGGGTGCCCAGGCTAGCGTCCTAGGTGTCCAGAAAACTGTGCTGCCGTTCAAGGAACGCAGAGCAGAGGCCAGCGCCTCATGGAAACTGCTGCACCCCTCTGCTTCTGCACGGCAAATCAGGGCCTTACTTCCAGGCATGTGTTCATGCTGGGTGTGCCGGTATCGATATAGCAGGTTAAGATGCTGACTTTCTCCTCGAGCAGAGTGACTTCACGTACGAGGGCCTCGAAGTACTCCAAGCACAGTGTTCTCTCATGGCAGCTCACACAAGGACCATGAGAAGTTTTCTGTGCTCTTCGGACTCACCAGCAATGTTGTCCTGAGGCCGTTCGAGGACTCTGGAAATGTAGCTCTCCTCAAGGAACGTACAGTGTGTTGCCCATCACTGGGCACGCACAGAGGGCCTCCGAGGGATGCACCAATGGGCCTCGAAGTTGCTCAGCCGGCCCACAGGGGTCTGGAGGTGCTCAGTGAACTTGCAGGAAAACGAGGCCTACCCGAGAGGCCTAGGAGTCCTCAGACGTGTGCTTCCTTTAAAATAAAGCATATAAGGGACTAAGAACTCATGGAAACAGCTGCATGCCTCCCTTTCTGCACGGCTACTAAGGGCCTAACCTGGAGGCAAGTTTTCACGTTGAGGTTCCCTTTAGCTCTAGAGCTTGTCAGGCTGACCACCACCGCGGCCACGGAAGACCCTGATTTAGACAGAGCAAACTCATTTTCTCCCCAGAAGCATTCTTACAGTGTTTACAGGCCTGTCAAGAGGAGGGAATGGCAGGCACTTTCAATGCAGCGTGAACGCTGCCTTCAAAATGGGAAAGCAAGGCTAGCTCCAGCAGGACCCCTCTTCCAGGGGCACACTCAGCATGCACCCCTGTGGTTTCTAACAAGTCCGAGGAGACACAGGTTACCCTGTGTTTCCTTCCCTAACTCAACTTCCCGAGGTGGGGTGTTCTGCATCATGCGAACTGCCTCAACCAAAGAACGCCGTAAGCTGCTCCTCTGGGCCTGTGGCTCTTCGAAAGCCTGCAGTGCCACAGGAAGAACAGGACTTCAACTGCAGTAAGTACGCAAGCCGACTTCCTCTAGGAGGCACGGTGACTTCAGGCAGGACGTCTTAGATGGAATGCGAAGACGAGGGTTACCCTGAGTGCAGCTCAGGCCAGGGTAACGCGTAAGACTTGCACACCGTGTGGGACGTGCCAGAACGGTGTTCGTGAACGTGTGCGAGGGCTCAGGAAATGAAGCTGCTCCAAAAGAGAGGGCAGTGCGTTTCCCTACACCCGGCAAGCACAGAGAGGCTGTAACGGGCTACGGGTCTGGACGTTGCTTAGCTGACCCAGGTGAGCCTGGGGTACTCAAGTGTTCCTGCGGGAATAGAGTGCCCAGGCTAGCCTCCTAGGTGTCCAGAAAACTGTGCTGCCGTTCAAGGAACGCAGAGCAGAGGCCAGCGCCTCATGGAAACTGCTGCACGCCTCTGCTTCTGCACGGCAAATCAGGGCCTTACTTCCAGGCATGTGTTCATGCTGGGTGTGCCGGTAGCGACATAGCAGGGTAAGATGCTGACTTTCTCCTCGAGCAGAGTGACTTTACGGACGAGGGCCTCGAAGTACTCCAAGCACAGTGTACTCTCACGGCAGCTCCACAGGGGCCATGACAAAGTCTTCCTGGGCACTTCGGACGCACCAGCAAAGTTGTCCTGAGGCCGTTCGAGGACTCTGGAAATGTAGCTCTCCTCAAGGAACGTACAGTGTGTTGCCCATCACTGGGCACGCACAGAGGGCCTCCGAGGGATGCACCAATGGGCCTCGAAGTTGCTCAGCCGGCCCACAGGGGTCTGGAGGTGCTCAGTGAACTTGCAGGAAAACGAGGCCTACCCGAGAGTCCTAGGAGTCCTCAGACGTGTACTTCCTTTAAAGTAAAGCATATAAGGGACAAAGAACTCATGGAAACAGCTGCATGCCTCCCTTTCTGCACGGCTACTAAGGGCCTAACCTGGAGGCAAGTTTTCACGTTGAGATTCCCTTTAGCTCTAGAGCTTGCCAGGCTGACCACCACCGCGGGCATGGAAGCCCCTGGTTTAGACAGAGCCAACTCATTTTCTCCCCAGAAGCATTCTTACAGTGTTTACAGGCCTGTCAAGAGGAGGGAATGGCAGGCACTTTCAATGCAGCGTGAACGCTGCCTTCAAAACGGGAAAGCAAGGCTAGTTCCAGCAGGTCCCCTGTTCCAGGGGCACACTCAGCATGCACCCCTGTGGCTTCTAAGAAGTCCGAGGAGATACAGGTTACCCGGTGTTTCCTTCCCTGACTCAACTTCTCGAAGTAGGGTGTTCTGCATCATGCGAACTGCCTCAACCAAGGAACGCCGTAAGCTGCTCCTCTGGGCCTGTGGCTATTCGAAAGCCTGCAGTGCCACAGGAAGAACAGGACTTCAACTGCAGTAAGAACGCAAGCTGACTTCCTCTAGGAGGCACGGTGACTTCAGGCAGGACGTCTTAGATGGAATGCGAAGACGAGGGTTACCCTGAGTGCAGCTCAGGCTAGGGCAACGCGTAAGACTTGCACGCCGTGTGGGACGTGCCAGAACGCTGTTCGTGAACGTGTGCGAGGGCTGAGGAAATGAAGCTGCTCCCAAAGAGAGGGCAGTGCGTTTCCCTACACCCGGCATGCACAGAGGGGCTGTAACGGGCTCCGGGTCTGGACGTTGCTTAGCTGGCCCAGGTGATCCTGGGGTAGTCAAGTGTCCCTGCCGGAAACAGGGTGCCCAGGCTAGCCTCCTAGGTGTCCAGAAAACTGTGCTGCCGTTCAAGGAACGCAGAGCAGAGGCCACCGCCTCATGGAAACTGCTGCACGCCTCTGCTTCTGCACGGCAAATCAGGGCCTTACTTCTAGGCATGTGTTCATGCTGGGTGTGCCGGTAGCGATATAGCAGGGTAAGATGCTGACTTTCTCCTCGAGCAGAGTGACTTCACGTACGAGGGCCTCGAAGTACTCCAAGCACAGTGTTCTCTCATGGCAGCTCACACAAGGACCATGAGAAGTTTTCTGTGCACTTCGGACTCACCAGCAATGTTGTCCTGAGGCCGTTCGAGGACTCTGGAAATGTAGCTCTCCTCAAGGAACGTACAGTGTGTTGCCCATCACTGGGCACGCACAGAGGGCCTCCGAGGGATGCACCAATGGGCCTCGAAGTTGCTCAGCCGGCCCACAGGGGTCTGGAGGTGCTCAGTGAACTTGCAGGGAAAACGAGGCCTACCCGAGAGGACTAGGAGTCCTCAGACGTGTACTTCCTTTCAAGTAAAGCATATAAGGGACTAAGAACTCATGGAAACAGCTGCATGCCTCCCTTTCTGCACGGCTACTAAGGGCCTAACCTGGAGGCAATTTTCACATTGAGATTCCCTTTAGCTCTAGAGCTTGTCAGGCTGACCACCACCGCGGCCATGGAAGCCCCTGGTTTAGACAGAGCCAACTCATTTTCTCCCCAGAAGCATTCTTACAGTGTTTACAGGCCTGTCAAGAGGAGGGAATGGCAGGCACTTTCAATGCAGCGTGAACGCTGCCTTCAAAATGGGAAAGCAAGGCTAGTTCCAGCAGGTCCCCTGTTCCAGGGGCACACTCAGCATGCACCCCTGTGGCTTCTAAGAAGTCCGAGGAGACACAGGTTACCCTGTGTTTCCTTCCCTGACTCAACTTCTCGAAGTAGGGTGTTCTGCATCATGCGAACTGCCTCAACCAAGGAACGCCGTAAGCTGCTCCTCTGGGCCTGTGGCTATTCGAAAGCCTGCAGTGCCACAGGAAGAACAGGACTTCAACTGCAGTAAGAACGCAAGCTGACTTCCTCTAGGAGGCACGGTGACTTCAGGCAGGACGTCTTAGATGGAATGCGAAGACGAGGGTTACCCTGAGTGCAGCTCAGGCTAGGGCAACGCGTAAGACTTCCACGCCGTGTGGGACGTGCCAGAACGGTGTTCGTGAACGTGTGCGAGGGCTGAGGAAATGAAGCTGCTCCAAAAGAGAGGGCAGTGCGTTTCCCTACACCCGGCATGCACAGAGGGGCTGTAACGGGCTCCGGGTCTGGACGTTGCTTAGCTGACCCAGGTGAGCCTGGGGTACTCAAGTGTTCCTGCGGGAATAGGGTGCCCAGGCTTGCGTCCTAGGTGTCCAGAAAACTGTGCTGCCGTTCAAGGAACGCAGAGCAGAGGCCAGCGCCTCATGGAAACTGCTGCACGCCTCTGCTTCTGCACGGCAAATCAGGGCCTTACTTCCAGGCATGTGTTCATGCTGGGTGTGCCGGTAGCGATATAGCAGGTTAAGATGCTGACTTTCTCCTCGAGCAGAGTGACTTCACGTACGAGGGCCTCGAAGTACTCCAAGCACAGTGTTCTCTCATGGCAGCCTCACACAAGGACCATAAGAAGTTTTCTGTGCACTTCGGACTCACCAGCAAAGTTGTCCTGAGGCCGTTCGAGGACTCTGGAAATGTAGCTCTCCTCAAGGAACGTACAGTGTGTTGACCATCACTGGGCACGCACAGAGGGCCTCCGAGGGATGCACCAATGGGCCTCGAAGTTGCTCAGCCGGCCCACAGGGGTCTGGAGGTGCTCAGTGAACTTTCAGGAAAACGAGGCCTACCCGAGAGTCCTAGGAGTCCTCATACGTGTACTTCCTTTAAAGTAAAGCATATAAGGGACAAAGAACTCATGGAAACAGCTGCATGCCTCCCTTTCTGCACGGCTACTAAGGGCCTAACCTGGAGGCAAGTTTTCACGTTGAGATTCCCTTTAGCTCTAGAGCTTGTCAGGCTGACCACCACCGCGGCCATGGAAGCCCCTGGTTTAGACAGAGCCAACTCATTTTCTCCCCAGAAGCATTCTTACAGTGTTTACAGGCCTGTCAAGAGGAGGGAATGGCAGGCACTTTCAATGCAGCGTGAACGCTGCTTCAAAATGGGAAAGCAAGGCTAGTTCCAGCAGGTCCCCTTTTCCAGGGGCACACTCAGCATGCACCCCTGTGGCTTCTAAGAAGTCCGAGGAGACACAGGTTACCCTGTGTTTCCTTCCCTGACTCAACTCCTCGAAGTAGGCTGTTCTGCATCATGCGAACTGCCTCAACCAAGGAACGCCGTAAGCTGCTCCTCTGGGCCTGTGGCTATTCGAAAGCCTGCAGTGCCACAGGAAGAACAGGACTTCAACTGCAGTAAGATCGCAAGCTGATTCCTCTAGGAGGCACGGTGACTTCAGGCAGGACGTCTTAGATGGAATGCGAAGACGAGGGTTACCCTGAGTGCAGCTCAGGCTAGGGCAACGCGTAAGACTTGCACGCCGTGTGGGACGTGCCAGAACGCTGTTCGTGAACGTGTGCGAGGGCTGAGGAAATGAAGCTGCTCCCAAAGAGAGGGCAGTGCGTTTCCCTACACCCGGCATGCACAGAGGGGCTGTAACGGGCTCCGGGTCTGGACGTTGCTTAGCTGGCCCAGGTGAGCCTGGGGTACTCAAGTGTCCCTGCCGGAAACAGGGTGCCCAGGCTAGCGTCCTAGGTGTCCAGAAAACTGTGCTGCCGTTCAAGGAACGCAGAGCAGAGGCCACCGCCTCATGGAAACTGCTGCACGCCTCTGCTTCTGCACGGCAAATCAGGGCCTTACTTCTAGGCATGTGTTCATGCTGGGTGTGCCGGTAGCGATATAGCAGGGTAAGATGCTGACTTTCTCCTCGAGCAGAGTGACTTCACGTACGAGGGCCTCGAAGTACTCCAAGCACAGTGTTCTCTCATGGCAGCTCACACAAGGACCATGAGAAGTTTTCTGTGCACTTCGGACTCACCAGCAATGTTGTCCTGAGGCCGTTCGAGGATTCTGGAAATGTAGCTCTCCTCAAGGAACGTACAGTGTGTTGCCCATCACTGGGCACGCACAGAGGGCCTCCGAGGGATGCACCAATGGGCCTCGAAGTTGCTCAGCCGGCCCACAGGGGTCTGGAGGTGCTCAGTGAACTTGCAGGGAAAACGAGGCCTACCCGAGAGGACTAGGAGTCCTCAGACGTGTACTTCCTTTAAAGTAAAGCATATAAGGGACTAAGAACTCATGGAAACAGCTGCATGCCTCCCTTTCTGCACGGCTACTAAGGGCCTAACCTGGAGGAAATTTTCACATTGAGATTCCCTTTAGCTCTAGAGCTTGTCAGGCTGACCACCACCGCGGCCATGGAAGCCCCTGGTTTAGACAGAGCCAACTCATTTTCTCCCCAGAAGCATTCTTACAGTGTTTACAGGCCTGTCAAGAGGAGGGAATGGCAGGCACTTTCAATGCAGCGTGAACGCTGCCTTCAAAATGGGAAAGCAAGGCTAGTTCCAGCAGGTCCCCTGTTCCAGGGGCACACTCAGCATGCACCCCTGTGGCTTCTAAGAAGTCCGAGGAGACACAGGTTACCCTGTGTTTCCTTCCCTGACTCAACTTCTCGAAGTAGGGTGTTCTGCATCATGCGAACTGCCTCAACCAAGGAACGCCGTAAGCTGCTCCTCTGGGCCTGTGGCTATTCGAAAGCCTGCAGTGCCACAGGAAGAACAGGACTTCAACTGCAGTAAGAACGCAAGCTGACTTCCTCTAGGATGCACGGTGATTACAGGCCTGTCAAGAGGAGGGAATGGCAGGCACTTTCAATGCAGCGTGAACGCTGCCTTCAAAATGGGAAAGCAAGGCTAGTTCCAGCAGGTCCCCTTTTCCAGGGGCACACTCAGCATGCACCCCTGTGGCTTCTAACAAGTCCGAGGAGACACAGGTTACCCTGTGTTTCCTTCCCTGACTCAACTTCTCGAAGTAGGCTGTTCTGCATCATGCGAACTGCCTCAACCAAGGAACGCCGTAAGCTGCTCCTCTGGGCCTGTGGCTATTCGAAAGCCTGCAGTGCCACAGGAAGAACAGGACTTCAACTGCAGTAAGAACGCAAGCTGACTTCCTCTAGGAGGCATGGTGACTTCAGGCAGGACGTCTTAGATGGAATGCGAAGACGAGGGTTACCCTGAGTGCAGCTCAGGCTAGGGCAACGCGTAAGACTTGCACGCCGTGTGGGACGTGCCAGAACGGTGTTCGTGAACGTGTGCGAGCGCTGAGGAAGTGAAGCTGCTCCAAAAGAGAGGGCAGTGCGTTTCCCTACACCCGGCATGCACAGAGGGGCTGTAACGGGCTCCGGGTCTGGACGTTGCTTAGCTGACCCAGGTGAGCCTGGGGTACTCAAGTGTTCCTGCGGGAATAGGGTGCCCAGGCTAGCGTCCTAGGTGTCCAGAAAACTGTGCTGCCGTTCAAGGAACGCAGAGCAGAGGCCAGCGCCTCATGGAAACTGCTGCACGCCTCTGCTCCTGCACGGCAAATCAGGGCCTTACTTCCAGGCATGTGTTCATGCTGAGTGTGCCGGTAGCGATATAGCAGGGTAAGATGCTGACTTTCTCCTCGAGCAGAGTGACTTCACGTACGAGGGCCTCGAAGTACTCCAAGCACAGTGTTCTCTCATGGCAGCTCACACAAGGACCATGAGAAGTTTTCTGTGCACTTCGGACTCACCAGCAAAGTTGTCCTGAGGCCGTTCGAGGACTCTGGAAATGTAGCTCTCCTCAAGGATCGTACAGTGTGTTGCCCATCCCTGGGCACGCACAGAGGGCCTCCGAGGGATGCACCAATGGGACTCGAGGTTCCTCAGCCTGCCCACAGGGGTCTGGAGGTACTCAGTGAACATGCAGGGAAAACGAGGCCTACCCGAGAGACCTAGGAGTCCTCAGACGTGTACTTCCTTTAAAGTAAAGCATATAAGGGAGTAAGAACTCATGGAAACAGCTGCATGCCTCCCTTTCTGCACGGCTACTAAGGGCCTAACCTGGAGGCAAGTTTTCACGTTGAGATTCCCTTTAGCTCTAGAGCTTGTCAGGCTGACCACCACCGCGGCCATGGAAGCCCCTGGTTTAGACAGAGCAAACTCATTTTCTCCCCAGAAGCATTCTTACAGTGTTTACAGGCCTGTCAAGAGGAGGGAATGGCAGGCACTTTCAATGCAGCGTGAACGCTGCCTTCAAAATGGGAAAGCAAGGTTAGTTCCAACAGGGCCCCTTTTCCAGGGGCACACTCAGCATGCACCCCTGTGGCTTCTAAGAAGTCCGAGGAGACACAGGTTACCCTGTGTTTCCTACCCTGACTCAAATTCTCGAAGTAGGCTGTTCTGCATCATGCGAACTGCCTCAACCAAGGAACGCCGTAAGCTGCTCCTCTGGGCCTGTGGCTATTCGAAAGCCTGCAGTGCCACAGGAAGAACAGGACTTCAACTGCAGTAAGAACGCAAGCTGACTTGTTCTCGGAGGCCCGGTGACTTCAGGCAGGACGTCTTATATGGAATGCGAAGACGAGGGTTACCCTGAGTGCAGCACAGGCTAGGGCAACGCGTAAGACTTGCACGCCGTGTGGGACGTGCCAGAACGCTGTTCGTGAACGTGTGCGAGGGCTGAGGAAATGAAGCTGCTCCAAAAGAGAGGGCAGTGCGTTTCCCTACACCCGGCATGCACAGAGGGGCTGTAACGGGCTCCGGGTCTGGACGTTGCTTAGCTGACCCAGGTGAGCCTGGGGTACTCAAGTGTTCCTGCGGGAATAGGGTGCCCAGGCTAGCGTCCTAGGTGTCCAGAAAACTGTGCTGCCGTTCAAGGAACGCAGAGCAGAGGCCAGCGCCTCATGGAAACTGCTGCACGCCTCTGCTTCTGCACGGCAAATCAGGGCCTTACTTCCAGGCATGTGTTCATGCTGGGTGTGCCGGTATCGATATAGCAGGTTAAGATGCTGACTTTCTCCTCGAGCAGAGTGACTTCACGTACGAGGGCCTCGAAGTACTCCAAGCACAGTGTTCTCTCATGGCAGCTCACACAAGGACCATGAGAAGTTTTCTGTGCTCTTCGGACTCACCAGCAATGTTGTCCTGAGGCCGTTCGAGGACTCTGGAAATGTAGCTCTCCTCAAGGAACGTACAGTGTGTTGCCCATCACTGGGCACGCACAGAGGGCCTCCGAGGGATGCACCAATGGGCCTCGAAGTTGCTCAGCCGGCCCACAGGGGTCTGGAGGTGCTCAGTGAACTTTCAGGAAAACGAGGCCTACCCGAGAGGCCTAGGAGTCCTCAGACGTGTACTTCCTTTAAAGTAAAGCATATAAGGGACAAAGAACTCATGGAAACAGCAGCAGGCCTCCCTTTCTGCACGGCTACTAAGGGCCTAACCTGGAGGCAAGTTTTCACGTTGAGATTCCCTTTAGCTCTAGAGCTTGTCAGGCTGACCACCACCGCGGCCATGGAAGCCCCTGGTTTAGACAGAGCAAACTCATTTTCTCCCCAGAAGCATTCTTACAGTGTTTACAGGCCTGTCAAGAGGAGGGAATGGCAGGCACTTTCAATGCAGCGTGAACGCTTCCTTCAAAATTGGGAAGCAAGGTTAGTTCCAACAGGTCCCCTTTTCCAGGGGCACACTCAGCATGCACCCCTGTGGCTTCTAAGAAGTCCGAGGAGACACAGGTTACCCTGTGTTTCCTTCCCTGACTCAACTTCTCGAAGTAGGCTGTTCTGCATCATGCGAACTGCCTCAACCAAGGAACGCCGTAAGGTGCTCCTCTGGGCCTGTGGCAATTCGAAAGCCTGCAGTGCCACAGGAAGAACAGGACTTCAACTGCAGTAAGAACGCAAGCTGACTTCCTCTAGGAGGCACGGTGACTTCAGGGAGGACGTCTTAGATGGAATGCGAAGACGAGGGTTACCCTGAGTGCAGCTCAGGCTAGGGCAACGCGTAAGACTTGCACGCCGTGTGGGACGTGCCAGAACGGTGTTCGTGAACGTGTGCGAGTGCTGAGGAAATGAAGCTGCTCCAAAAGAGAGGGCAGTGCGTTTCCCTACACCCGGCATGCACAGAGGGGCTGTAACGGGCTCCGGGTCTGGACGTTGCTTAGCTGACCCAGGTGAGCCTGGGGTACTCAAGTGTTCCTGCGGGAATAGGGTGCCCAGGCTTGCGTCCTAGGTGTCCAGAAAACTGTGCTGCCGTTCAAGGAACGCAGAGCAGAGGCCAGCGCCTCATGGAAACTGCTGCACGCCTCTGCTTCTGCACGGCAAATCAGGGCCTTACTTCCAGGCATGTGTTCATGCTGGGTGTGCCGGTAGCGATATAGCAGGGTAAGATGCTGACTTTCTCCTCGAGCAGAGTGACTTCACGTACGAGGGCCTCGAAGTACTCCAAGCACAGTGTTCTCTCATGGCAGCTCACACAAGGACCATGAGAAGTTTTCTGTGCACTTCGGACTCACCAGCAAAGTTGTCCTGAGGCCGTTCGAGGACTCTGGAAATGTAGCTCTCCTCAAGGAACGTACAGTGTGTTGACCATCACTGGGCACGCACAGAGGGCCTCCGAGGGATGCACCAATGGGCCTCGAAGTTGCTCAGCCGGCCCACAGGGGTCTGGAGGTGCTCAGTGAACTTTCAGGAAAACGAGGCCTACCCGAGAGTCCTAGGAGTCCTCATACGTGTACTTCCTTTAAAGTAAAGCATATAAGGGACAAAGAACTCATGGAAACAGCTGCATGCCTCCCTTTCTGCACGGCTACTAAGGGCCTAACCTGGAGGCAAGTTTTCACGTTGAGATTCCCTTTAGCTCTAGAGCTTGTCAGGCTGACCACCACCGCGGCCATGGAAGCCCCTGGTTTAGACAGAGCCAACTCATTTTCTCCCCAGAAGCATTCTTACAGTGTTTACAGGCCTGTCAAGAGGAGGGAATGGCAGGCACTTTCAAGGCAGCGTGAACGCTGCCTTGAAAACGGGAAAGCAAGGCTAGTTCCAGCAGGTCCCCTGTTCCAGGGGCACACTCAGCATGCACCCCTGTGGCTTCTAAGAAGTCCGAGGAGATACAGGTTACCCGGTGTTTCCTTCCCTGACTCAACTTCTCGAAGTAGGGTGTTCTGCATCATGCGAACTGCCTCAACCAAGGAACGCCGTAAGCTGCTCCTCTGGGCCTGTGGCTATTCGAAAGCCTGCAGTGCCACAGGAAGAACAGGACTTCAACTGCAGTAAGAACGCAAGCTGACTTCCTCTAGGAGGCACGGTGACTTCAGGCAGGACGTCTTAGATGGAATGCGAAGACGAGGGTTACCCTGAGTGCAGCTCAGGCTAGGGCAACGCGTAAGACTTGCACGCCGTGTGGGACGTGCCAGAACGCTGTTCGTGAACGTGTGCGAGGGCTGAGGAAATGAAGCTGCTCCCAAAGAGAGGGCAGTGCGTTTCCCTACACCCGGCATGCACAGAGGGGCTGTAACGGGCTCCGGGTCTGGACGTTGCTTAGCTGACCCAGGTGAGCCTGGGGTACTCAAGTGTTCCTGCGGGAATAGGGTGCCCAGGCTAGCGTCCTAGGTGTCCAGAAAACTGTGCTGCCGTTTAAGGAACGCAGAGCAGAGGCCAGCGCCTCATGGAAACTGCTGCACGCCTCTGCTTCTGCACGGCAAATCAGGGCCTTACTTCCAGGCATGTGTTCATGCTGGGTGTGCCGGAAGCGATATAGCAGGGTAAGATGCTGACTTTCTCCTCGAGCAGAGTGACTTCACGTACGAGGGCCTCGAAGTACTCCAAGCACAGTGTTCTCTCATGGCAGCTCACACAAGGACCATGAGAAGTTTTCTGTGCTCTTCGGACTCACCAGCAATGTTGTCCTGAGGCCGTTCGAGGTCTCTGGAAATGTAGCTCTCCTCAAGGAACGTACAGTGTGTTGCCCATCACTGGGCACGCACAGAGGGCCTCCGAGGGATGCACCAATGGGCCTCGAAGTTGCTCAGCCGGCCCACAGGGGTCTGGAGGTGCTCAGTGAACTTGCAGGAAAACGAGGACTACCCGAGAGGCCTAGGAGTCCTCAGACGTGTACTTCCTTTAAAGTAAAGCATATAAGGGACAAAGAACTCATGGAAACAGCAGCATGCCTCCCTTTCTGCACGGCTACTAAGGGCCTAACCTGGAGGCAAGTTTTCACGTTGAGATTCCCTTTAGCTCTAGAGCTTGTCAGGCTGACCACCACCGCGGCCATGGAAGCCCCTGGTTTAGACAGAGCCAACTCATTTTCTCCCCAGAAGCATTCTTACAGTGTTTACAGGCCTGTCAAGAGGAGGGAATGGCAGGCACTTTCAATGCAGCGTGAACGCTGCCTTCAAAATGGGAAAGCAAGGCTAGTTCCAGCAGGTCCCCTTTTCCAGGGGCACACTCAGCATGCACCCCTGTGGCTTCTAACAAGTCCGAGGAGACACAGGTTACCCTGTGTTTCCTTCCCTGACTCAACTTCTCGAAGTAGGCTGTTCTGCATCATGCGAACTGCCTCAACCAAGGAACGCCGTAAGCTGCTCCTCTGGGCCTGTGGCTATTCGAAAGCCTGCAGTGCCACAGGAAGAACAGGACTTCAACTGCAGTAAGAACGCAAGCTGACTTCCTCTAGGAGGCATGGTGACTTCAGGCAGGACGTCTTAGATGGAATGCGAAGACGAGGGTTACCCTGAGTGCAGCTCAGGCTAGGGCAACGCGTAAGACTTGCACGCCGTGTGGGACGTGCCAGAACGGTGTTCGTGAACGTGTGCGAGCGCTGAGGAAGTGAAGCTGCTCCAAAAGAGAGGGCAGTGCGTTTCCCTACACCCGGCATGCACAGAGGGGCTGTAACGGGCTCCGGGTCTGGACGTTGCTTAGCTGACCCAGGTGAGCCTGGGGTACTCAAGTGTTCCTGCGGGAATAGGGTGCCCAGGCTAGCGTCCTAGGTGTCCAGAAAACTGTGCTGCCGTTCAAGGAACGCAGAGCAGAGGCCAGCGCCTCATGGAAACTGCTGCACGCCTCTGCTTCTGCACGGCAAATCAGGGCCTTACTTCCAGGCATGTGTTCATGCTGAGTGTGCCGGTAGCGATATAGCAGGGTAAGATGCTGACTTTCTCCTCGAGCAGAGTGACTTCACGTACGAGGGCCTCGAAGTACTCCAAGCACAGTGTTCTCTCATGGCAGCTCACACAAGGACCATGAGAAGTTTTCTGTGCACTTCGGACTCACCAGCAAAGTTGTCCTGAGGCCGTTCGAGGACTCTGGAAATGTAGCTCTCCTCAAGGATCGTACAGTGTGTTGCCCATCACTGGGCACGCACAGAGGGCCTCCGAGGGATGCACTATGGGCCTCGAAGTTGCTCAGCCGGCCCACAGGGGTCTGGACGTACTCAGTGAACTTGCAGGGAAAACGAGGCCTACCCGAGAGGCCTAGGAGTCCTCAGACGTGTACTTCCTTTAAAGTAAAGCATATAAGGGACTAAGAACTCATGGAAACAGCTGCATGCCTCCCTTTCTGCACGGCTACTAAGGGCCTAACCTGGAGGCAAGTTTTCACGTTGAGATTCCCTTTAGCTCTAGAGCTTGTCAGGCTGACCACCACCGCGGCCATGGAAGCCCCTGGTTTAGACAGAGCCAACTCATTTTCTCCCCAGAAGCATACTTACAGTGTTTACAGGCCTGTCAAGAGGAGGGAATGGCAGGCACTTTCAATGCAGCGTGAACGCTGCCTTCAAAATGGGAAAGCAAGGCTAGTTCCAGCAGGTCCCCTTTTCCAGGGGCACACTCAGCATGCACCCCTGTGGCTTCTAAGAAGTCCGAGGAGACACAGGTTACCCTGTGTTTCCTTCCCTGACTCAACTTCTCGAAGTAGGGTGTTCTGCATCATGCGAACTGCCTCAACCAAGGAACGCCGTAAGCTGCTCCTCTGGGCCTGTGGCTATTCGAAAGCCTGCAGTGCCACAGGAAGAACAGGACTTCAACTGCAGTAAGAACGCAAGCTGACTTCCTCTAGGAGGCACGGTGACTTCAGGCAGGACGTCTTAGATGGAATGCGAAGACGAGGGTTACCCTGAGTGCAGCTCAGGCTAGGGCAACGCGTAAGACTTGCACGCCGTGTGGGACGTGCCAGAACGCTGTTCGTGAACGTGTGCGAGGGCTGAGGAAATGAAGCTGCTCCAAAAGAGAGGGCAGTGCGTTTCCCTACACCCGGCATGCACAGAGGGGCTGTAACGGGCTCCGGGTCTGGACGTTGCTTAGCTGACCCAGGTGAGCCTGCGGTACTCAAGTGTTCCTGCGGGAATAGGGTGCCCAGGCTAGCGTCCTAGGTGTCCAGAAAACTGTGCTGCCATTTAAGGAACGCAGAGCAGAGGCCAGCGCCTCATGGAAACTGCTGCACGCCTCTGCTTCTGCACGGCAAATCAGGGCCTTACTTCCAGGCATGTGTTCATGCTGGGTGTGCCGGAAGCGATATAGCAGGGTAAGATGCTGACTTTCTCCTCGAGCAGAGTGACTTCACGTACGAGGGCCTCGAAGTACTCCAAGCACAGTGTTCTCTCATGGCAGCTCACACAAGGACCATGAGAAGTTTTCTGTGCTCTTCGGACTCACCAGCAATGTTGTCCTGAGGCCGTTCGAGGACTCTGGAAATGTAGCTCTCCTCAAGGAACGTACAGTGTGTTGCCCATCACTGGGCACGCACAGAGGGCCTCCGAGGGATGCACCAATGGGCCTCGAAGTTGCTCAGCCGGCCCACAGGGGTCTGGAGGTGCTCAGTGAACTTGCAGGAAAACGAGGCCTACCCGAGAGGCCTAGGAGTCCTCAGACGTGTACTTCCTTTAAAGTAAAGCATATAAGGGACAAAGAACTCATGGAAACAGCAGCAGGCCTCCCTTTCTGCACGGCTACTAAGGGCCTAACCTGGAGGCAAGTTTTCACGTTGAGATTCCCTTTAGCTCTAGAGCTTGTCAGGCTGACCACCACCGCGGCCATGGAAGCCCCTGGTTTAGACAGAGCAAACTCATTTTCTCCCCAGAAGCATTCTTACAGTGTTTACAGGCCTGTCAAGAGGAGGGAATGGCAGGCACTTTCAATGCAGCGTGAACGCTTCCTTCAAAATTGGGAAGCAAGGTTAGTTCCAACAGGTCCCCTTTTCCAGGGGCACACTCAGCATGCACCCCTGTGGCTTCTAAGAAGTCCGAGGAGACACAGGTTACCCTGTGTTTCCTTCCCTGACTCAACTTCTCGAAGTAGGCTGTTCTGCATCATGCGAACTGCCTCAACCAAGGAACGCCGTAAGGTGCTCCTCTGGGCCTGTGGCAATTCGAAAGCCTGCAGTGCCACAGGAAGAACAGGACTTCAACTGCAGTAAGAACGCAAGCTGACTTCCTCTAGGAGGCACGGTGACTTCAGGGAGGACGTCTTAGATGGAATGCGAAGACGAGGGTTACCCTGAGTGCAGCTCAGGCTAGGGCAACGCGTAAGACTTGCACGCCGTGTGGGACGTGCCAGAACGGTGTTCGTGAACGTGTGCGAGGGCTGAGGAAATGAAGCTGCTCCAAAAGAGAGGGCAGTGCGTTTCCCTACACCCGGCATGCACAGAGGGGCTGTAACGGGCTCCGGGTCTGGACGTTGCTTAGCTGACCCAGGTGAGCCTGGGGTACTCAAGTGTTCCTGCGGGAATAGGGTGCCCAGGCTTGCGTCCTAGGTGTCCAGAAAACTGTGCTGCCGTTCAAGGAACGCAGAGCAGAGGCCAGCGCCTCATGGAAACTGCTGCACGCCTCTGCTTCTGCACGGCAAATCAGGGCCTTACTTCCAGGCATGTGTTCATGCTGGGTGTGCCGGTAGCGATATAGCAGGGTAAGATGCTGACTTTCTCCTCGAGCAGAGTGACTTCACGTACGAGGGCCTCGAAGTACTCCAAGCACAGTGTTCTCTCATGGCAGCTCACACAAGGACCATGAGAAGTTTTCTGTGCACTTCGGACTCACCAGCAAAGTTGTCCTGAGGCCGTTCGAGGACTCTGGAAATGTAGCTCTCCTCAAGGAACGTACAGTGTGTTGACCATCACTGGGAACGCACAGAGGGCCTCCGAGGGATGCACCAATGGGCCTCGAAGTTGCTCAGCCGGCCCACAGGGGTCTGGAGGTGCTCAGTGAACTTTCAGGAAAACGAGGCCTACCCGAGAGTCCTAGGAGTCCTCATACGTGTACTTCCTTTAAAGTAAAGCATATAAGGGACAAAGAACTCATGGAAACAGCTGCATGCCTCCCTTTCTGCACGGCTACTAAGGGCCTAACCTGGAGGCAAGTTTTCACGTTGAGATTCCCTTTAGCTCTAGAGCTTGTCAGGCTGACCACCACCGCGGCCATGGAAGCCCCTGGTTTAGACAGAGCCAACTCATTTTCTCCCCAGAAGCATTCTTACAGTGTTTACAGGCCTGTCAAGAGGAGGGAATGGCAGGCACTTTCAATGCAGCGTGAACGCTGCCTTCAAAACGGGAAAGCAAGGCTAGTTCCAGCAGGTCCCCTTTTCCAGGGGCACACTCAGCATGCACCCCTGTGGCTTCTAACAAGTCCGAGGAGACACAGGTTACCCTGCGTTTCCTTCCCTGACTCAACTTCTCGAAGTAGGCTGTTCTGCATCATGCGAACTGCCTCAACCAAGGAACGCCGTAAGCTGCTCCTCTGGGCCTGTGGCTATTCGAAAGCCTGCAGTGCCACAGGAAGAACAGGACTTCAACTGCAGTAAGAACGCAAGCTGACTTCCTCTAGGAGGCACGGTGACTTCAGGCAGGACGTCTTAGATGGAATGCGAAGACGAGGGTTACCCTGAGTGCAGCTCAGGCTAGGGCAACGCGTAAGACTTGCACGCCGTGTGGGACGTGCCAGAACGCTGTTCGTGAACGTATGCGAGGGCTGAGGAAATGAAGCTGCTCCAAAAGAGAGGGCAGTGCGTTTCCCTACACCCGGCATGCACAGAGGGGCTGTAACGGGCTCCGGGTCTGGACGTTGCTTAGCTGACCCAGGTGAGCCTGGGGTACTCAAGTGTTCCTGCGGGAATAGGGTGCCCAGGCTAGCGTCCTAGGTGTCCAGAAAACTGTGCTGCCGTTTAAGGAACGCAGAGCAGAGGCCAGCGCCTCATGGAAACTGCTGCACGCCTCTGCTTCTGCACGGCAAATCAGGGCCTTACTTCCAGGCATGTGTTCATGCTGGGTGTGCCGGAAGCGATATAGCAGGGTAAGATGCTGACTTTCTCCTCGAGCAGAGTGACTTCACGTACGAGGGCCTCGAAGTACTCCAAGCACAGTGTTCTCTCATGGCAGCTCACACAAGGACCATGAGAAGTTTTCTGTGCTCTTCGGACTCACCAGCAATGTTGTCCTGAGGCCGTTCGAGGACTCTGGAAATGTAGCTCTCCTCAAGGAACGTACTGTGTGTTGCCCATCACTGGGCACGCACAGAGGGCCTCCGAGGTATGCACCAATGGGCCTCGAAGTTGCTCAGCCGGCCCACAGGGGTCTGGAGGTGCTCAGTGAACTTGCAGGAAAACGAGGACTACCCGAGAGGCCTAGGAGTCCTCAGACGTGTACTTCCTTTAAAGTAAAGCATATAAGGGACAAAGAACTCATGGAAACAGCAGCATGCCTCCCTTTCTGCACGGCTACTAAGGGCCTAACCTGGAGGCAAGTTTTCACGTTGAGATTCCCTTTAGCTCTAGAGCTTGTCAGGCTGACCACCACCGCGGCCATGGAAGCCCCTGGTTGAGACAGAGCAAACTCATTTTCTCCCCAGAAGCATTCTTACAGTGTTTACAGGCCTGTCAAGAGGAGGGAATGGCAGGCACTTTCAATGCAGCGTGAACGCTGCCTTCAAAATGGGAAAGCAAGGCTAGTTCCAGCAGGTCCCCTTTTCCAGGGGCACACTCAGCATGCACCCCTGTGGCTTCTAACAAGTCCGAGGAGACACAGGTTACCCTGTGTTTCCTTCCCTGACTCAACTTCTCGAAGTAGGCTGTTCTGCATCATGCGAACTGCCTCAACCAAGGAACGCCGTAAGGTGCTCCTCTGGGCCTGTGGCAATTCGAAAGCCTGCAGTGCCACAGGAAGAACAGGACTTCAACTGCAGTAAGAACGCAAGCTGACTTCCTCTAGGAGGCACGGTGACTTCAGGGAGGACGTCTTAGATGGAATGCGAAGACGAGGGTTACCCTGAGTGCAGCTCAGGCTAGGGCAACGCGTAAGACTTGCACGCCGTGTGGGACGTGCCAGAACGCTGTTCGTGAACGTGTGCGAGGGCTGAGGAAATGAAGCTGCTCCAAAAGAGAGGGCAGTGCGTTTCCCTACACCCGGCATGCACAGAGGGGCTGTAACGGGCTCCGGGTCTGGACGTTGCTTAGCTGACCCAGGTGAGCCTGGGGTACTCAAGTGTTCCTGCGGGAATAGGGTGCCCAGGCTTTCGTCTTAGGTGTCCAGAAAACTGTGCTGCCGTTCAAGGAACGCAGAGCAGAGGCCAGCGCCTCATGGAAACTGCTGCACGCCTCTGCTTCTGCACGGCAAATCAGGGCCTTACTTCCAGGCATGTGTTCATGCTGGGTGTGCCGGTAGCGATATAGCAGGGTAAGATGCTGACTTTCTCCTCGAGCAGAGTGACTTCACGTACGAGGGCCTCGAAGTACTCCAAGCACAGTGTTCTCTCATGGCAGCTCACACAAGGACCATGAGAAGTTTTCTGTGCCCTTCGGACTCACCAGCAAAGTTGTCCTGTGGCCGTTCGAGGACTCTGGAAATGTAGCTCTCCTCAAGGATCGTACAGTGTGTTGCCCATCACTGGGCACGCACAGAGGGCCTCCGAGGGATGCACTATGGGCCTCGAAGTTGCTCAGCCGGCCCACAGGGGTGTGGAGGTACTCAGTGAACTTGCAGGGAAAACGAGGCCTACCCGAGAGGCCTAGGAGTCCTCAGACGTGTACTTCCTTTAAAGTAAAGCATATAAAGGACTAAGAACTCCTGGAAACAGCTGCATGCCTCCCTTTCTGCACGGCTACTAAGGGCCTAACCTGGAGGCAAGTTTTCACGTTGAGATTCCCTTTAGCTCTAGAGCTTGTCAGGCTGACCACCACCGCGGCCATGGAAGCCCCTGGTTTAGACAGAGCCAACTCATTTTCTCCCCAGAAGCATTCTTACAGTGTTTACAGGCCTGTCAAGAGGAGGGAATGGCAGGCACTTTCAATGCAGCGTGAACGCTGCCTTCAAAATGGGAAAACAAGGCTAGTTCCAGCAGGTCCCCTTTTCCAGGGGCACACTCAGCATGCACCCCTGTGGCTTCTAAGAAGTCCGAGGAGACACAGGTTACCCTGTGTTTCCTTCCCTGACTCAACTTCTCGAAGTAGGGTGTTCTGCATCATGCGAACTGCCTCAACCAAGGAACGCCGTAAGCTGCTCCTCTGGGCCTGTGGCTATTCGAAAGCCTGCAGTGCCACAGGAAGAACAGGACTTCAACTGCAGTAAGAACGCAAGCTGACTTCCTCTAGGAGGCACGGTGACTTCAGGCAGGACGTCTTAGATGGAATGCGAAGACGAGGGTTACCCTGAGTGCAGCTCAGGCTAGGGCAACGCGTAAGACTTGCACGCCGTGTGGGACGTGCCAGAACGCTGTTCGTGAACGTGTGCGAGGGCTGAGGAAATGAAGCTGCTCCAAAAGAGAGGGCAGTGCGTTTCCCTACACCCGGCATGCACAGAGGGGCTGTAACGGGCTCCGGGTCTGGACGTTGCTTAGCTGACCCAGGTGAGCCTGCGGTACTCAAGTGTTCCTGCGGGAATAGGGTGCCCAGGCTAGCGTCCTAGGTGTCCAGAAAACTGTGCTGCCGTTTAAGGAACGCAGAGCAGAGGCCAGCGCCTCATGGAAACTGCTGCACGCCTCTGCTTCTGCACGGCAAATCAGGGCCTTACTTCCAGGCATGTGTTCATGCTGGGTGTGCCGGAAGCGATATAGCAGGGTAAGATGCTGACTTTCTCCTCGAGCAGAGTGACTTCACGTACGAGGGCCTCGAAGTACTCCAAGCACAGTGTTCTCTCATGGCAGCTCACACAAGGACCATGAGAAGTTTTCTGTGCTCTTCGGACTCACCAGCAATGTTGTCCTGAGGCCGTTTGAGGACTCTGGAAATGTAGCTCTCCTCAAGGAACGTACAGTGTGTTGCCCATCACTGGGCACGCACAGAGGGCCTCCGAGGGATGCACCAATGGGCCTCGAAGTTGCTCAGCCGGCCCACAGGGGTCTGGAGGTGCTCAGTGCACTTGCAGGAAAACGAGGCCTACCCGAGAGGCCTAGGAGTCCTCAGACGTGTACTTCCTTTAAAGTAAAGCATATAAGGGACAAAGAACTCATGGAAACAGCAGCAGGCCTCCCTTTCTGCACGGCTACTAAGGGCCTAACCTGGAGGCAAGTTTTCACGTTGAGATTCCCTTTAGCTCTAGAGCTTGTCAGGCTGACCACCACCGCGGCCATGGAAGCCCCTGGTTTAGACAGAGCCAACTCATTTTCTCCCCAGAAGCATTCTTACAGTGTTTACAGGCCTGTCAAGAGGAGGGAATGGCAGGCACTTTCAATGCAGCGTGAACGCTTCCTTCAAAATTGGGAAGCAAGGTTAGTTCCAACAGGTCCCCTTTTCCAGGGGCACACTCAGCATGCACCCCTGTGGCTTCTAAGAAGTCCGAGGAGACACAGGTTACCCTGTGTTTCCTTCCCTGACTCAACTTCTCGAAGTAGGGTGTTCTGCATCATGCGAACTGCCTCAACCAAGGAACGCCGTAAGGTGCTCCTCTGGGCCTGTGGCAATTCGAAAGCCTGCAGTGCCACAGGAAGAACAGGACTTCAACTGCAGTAAGAACGCAAGCTGACTTCCTCTAGGAGGCACGGTGACTTCAGGGAGGACGTCTTAGATGGAATGCGAAGACGAGGGTTACCCTGAGTGCAGCTCAGGCTAGGGCAACGCGTAAGACTTGCACGCCGTGTGGGACGTGCCAGAACGCTGTTCGTGAACGTGTGCGAGGGCTGAGGAAATGAAGCTGCTCCAAAAGAGAGGGCAGTGCGTTTCCCTACACCCGGCATGCACAGAGGGGCTGTAACGGGCTCCGGGTCTGGACGTTGCTTAGCTGACCCAGGTGAGCCTGGGGTACTCAAGTGTTCCTGCGGGAATAGGGTGCCCAGGCTTGCGTCCTAGGTGTCCAGAAAACTGTGCTGCCGTTCAAGGAACGCAGAGCAGAGGCCAGCGCCTCATGGAAACTGCTGCACGCCTCTGCTTCTGCACGGCAAATCAGGGCCTTACTTCCAGGCATGTGTTCATGCTGGGTGTGCCGGTAGCGATATAGCAGGGTAAGATGCTGACTTTCTCCTCGAGCAGAGTGACTTCACGTACGAGGGCCTCGAAGTACTCCAAGCACAGTGTTCTCTCATGGCAGCTCACACAAGGACCATGAGAAGTTTTCTGTGCCCTTCGGACTCACCAGCAAAGTTGTCCTGTGGCCGTTCGAGGACTCTGGAAATGTAGCTCTCCTCAAGGATCGTACAGTGTGTTGCCCATCACTGGGCACGCACAGAGGGCCTCCGAGGGATGCACTATGGGCCTCGAAGTTGCTCAGCCGGCCCACAGGGGTGTGGAGGTACTCAGTGAACTTGCAGGGAAAACGAGGCCTACCTGAGAGGCCTAGGAGTCCTCAGACGTGTACTTCCTTTAAAGTAAAGCATATAAGGGAGTAAGAACTCCTGGAAACAGCTGCATGCCTCCCTTTCTGCACGGCTACTAAGGGCCTAACCTGGAGGCAAGTTTTCACGTTGAGATTCCCTTTAGCTCTAGAGCTTGTCAGGCTGACCACCACCGCGGCCATGGAAGCCCCTGGTTTAGACAGAGCCAACTCATTTTCTCCCCAGAAGCATTCTTACAGTGTTTACAGGCCTGTCAAGAGGAGGGAATGGCAGGCACTTTCAATGCAGCGTGAACGCTGCCTTCAAAATGGGAAAGCAAGGCTAGTTCCAGCAGGTCCCCTTTTCCAGGGGCACACTCAGCATGCACCCCTGTGGCTTCTAAGAAGTCCGAGGAGACACAGGTTACCCTGTGTTTCCTTCCCTGACTCAACTTCTCGAAGTAGGGTGTTCTGCATCATGCGAACTGCCTCAACCAAGGAACGCCGTAAGCTGCTCCTCTGGGCCTGTGGCTATTCGAAAGCCTGCAGTGCCACAGGAAGAACAGGACTTCAACTGCAGTAAGAACGCAAGCTGACTTCCTCTAGGAGGCACGGTGACTTCAGGCAGGACGTCTTAGATGGAATGCGAAGACGAGGGTTACCCTGAGTGCAGCTCAGGCTAGGGCAACGCGTAAGACTTGCACGCCGTGTGGGACGTGCCAGAACGCTGTTCGTGAACGTGTGCGAGGGCTGAGGAAATGAAGCTGCTCCAAAAGAGAGGGCAGTGCGTTTCCCTACACCCGGCATGCACAGAGGGGCTGTAACCGGCTCCGTGTCTGGACGTTGCTTAGCTGACCCAGGTGAGCCTGCGGTACTCAAGTGTTCCTGCGGGAATAGGGTGCCCAGGCTAGCGTCCTAGGTGTCCAGAAAACTGTGCTGCCGTTTAAGGAACGCAGAGCAGAGGCCAGCGCCTCATGGAAACTGCTGCACGCCTCTGCTTCTGCACGGCAAATCAGGGCCTTACTTCCAGGCATGTGTTCATGCTGGGTGTGCCGGTAGCGATATAGCAGGGTAAGATGCTGACTTTCTCCTCGAGCAGAGTGACTTCACGTACGAGGGCCTCGAAGTACTCCAAGCACAGTGTTCTCTCATGGCAGCTCACACAAGGACCATGAGAAGTTTTCTGTGCCCTTCGGACTCACCAGCAAAGTTGTCCTGTGGCCGTTCGAGGACTCTGGAAATGTAGCTCTCCTCAAGGATCGTACAGTGTGTTGCCCATCACTGGGCACGCACAGAGGGCCTCCGAGGGATGCACTATGGGCCTCGAAGTTGCTCAGCCGGCCCACAGGGGTCTGGAGGTACTCAGTGAACTTGCAGGGAAAACGAGGCCTACCCGAGAGGCCTAGGAGTCCTCAGACGTGTACTTCCTTTAAAGTAAAGCATATAAGGGACAAAGAACTCATGGAAACAGCAGCAGGCCTCCCTTTCTGCACGGCTACTAAGGGCCTAACCTGGAGGCAAGTTTTCACGTTGAGATTCCCTTTAGCTCTAGAGCTTGTCAGGCTGACCACCACCGCGGCCATGGAAGCCCCTGGTTTAGACAGAGCAAACTCATTTTCTCCCCAGAAGCATTCTTACAGTGTTTACAGGCCTGTCAAGAGGAGGGAATGGCAGGCACTTTCAATGCAGCGTGAACGCTTCCTTCAAAATTGGGAAGCAAGGTTAGTTCCAACAGGTCCCCTTTTCCAGGGGCACACTCAGCATGCACCCCTGTGGCTTCTAAGAAGTCCGAGGAGACACAGGTTACCCTGTGTTTCCTTCCCTGACTCAACTTCTCGAAGTAGGCTGTTCTGCATCATGCGAACTGCCTCAACCAAGGAACGCCGTAAGGTGCTCCTCTGGGCCTGTGGCAATTCGAAAGCCTGCAGTGCCACAGGAAGAACAGGACTTCAACTGCAGTAAGAACGCAAGCTGACTTCCTCTAGGAGGCACGGTGACTTCAGGGAGGACGTCTTAGATGGAATGCGAAGACGAGGGTTACCCTGAGTGCAGCTCAGGCTAGGGCAACGCGTAAGACTTGCACGCCGTGTGGGACGTGCCAGAACGCTGTTCGTGAACGTGTGCGAGGGCTGAGGAAATGAAGCTGCTCCAAAAGAGAGGGCAGTGCGTTTCCCTACACCCGGCATGCACAGAGGGGCTGTAACGGGCTCCGGGTCTGGACGTTGCTTAGCTGACCCAGGTGAGCCTGGGGTACTCAAGTGTTCCTGCGGGAATAGGGTGCCCAGGCTAGCGTCCTAGGTGTCCAGAAAACTGTGCTGCCGTTCAAGGAACGCAGAGCAGAGGCCAGCGCCTCATGGAAACTGCTGCACGCCTCTGCTTCTGCACGGCAAATCAGGGCCTTACTTCCAGGCATGTGTTCATGCTGGGTGTGCCGGTAGCGATATAGCAGGGTAAGATGCTGACTTTCTCCTCGAGCAGAGTGACTTCACGTACGAGGGCCTCGAAGTACTCCAAGCACAGTGTTCTCTCATGGCAGCTCACACAAGGACCATGAGAAGTTTTCTGTGCCCTTCGGACTCACCAGCAAAGTTGTCCTGTGGCCGTTCGAGGACTCTGGAAATGTAGCTCTCCTCAAGGATCATACAGTGTGTTGCCCATCACTGGCCACGCACAGAGGGCGTCCGAGGGATGCACTATGGGCCTCGAAGTTGCTCAGCCGGCCCACAGGGGTCTGGAGGTACTCAGTGAACTTGCAGGTAAAACGAGGCCTACCCGAGAGGCCTAGGAGTCCTCAGACGTGTACTTCCTTTAAAGTAAAGCATATAAGGGACTAAGAACTCCTGGAAACAGCTGCATGCCTCCCTTTCTGCACGGCTACTAAGGGCCTAACCTGGAGGCAAGTTTTCACGTTGAGATTCCCTTTAGCTCTAGAGCTTGTCAGGCTGACCACCACCGCAGCCATGGAAGCCCCTGGTTTAGACAGAGCCAACTCATTTTCTCCCCAGAAGCATTCTTACAGTGTTTACAGGCCTGTCAAGAGGAGGGAATGGCAGGCACTTTCAATGCAGCGTGAACGCTGCCTTCAAAATGGGAAAGCAAGGCTAGTTCCAGCAGGTCCCCTTTTCCAGGGGCACACTCAGCATGCACCCCTGTGGCTTCTAAGAAGTCCGAGGAGACACAGGTTACCCTGTGTTTCCTTCCCTGACTCAACTTCTCGAAGTAGGGTGTTCTGCATCATGCGAACTGCCTCAACCAAGGAACGCCGTAAGCTGCTCCTCTGGGCCTGTGGCTATTCGAAAGCCTGCAGTGCCACAGGAAGAACAGGACTTCAACTGCAGTAAGAACGCAAGCTGACTTCCTCTAGGAGGCACGGTGACTTCAGGCAGGACGTCTTAGATGGAATGCGAAGACGAGGGTTACCCTGAGTGCAGCTCAGGCTAGGGCAACGCGTAAGACTTGCACGCCGTGTGGGACGTGCCAGAACGCTGTTCGTGAACGTGTGCGAGGGCTGAGGAAATGAAGCTGCTCCAAAAGAGAGGGCAGTGCGTTTCCCTACACCCGGCATGCACAGAGGGGCTGTAACGGGCTCCGTGTCTGGACGTTGCTTAGCTGACCCAGGTGAGCCTGCGGTACTCAAGTGTTCCTGCGGGAATAGGGTGCCCAGGCTAGCGTCCTAGGTGTCCAGAAAACTGTGCTGCCGTTTAAGGAACGCAGAGCAGAGGCCAGCGCCTCATGGAAACTGCTGCACGCCTCTGCTTCTGCACGGCAAATCAGGGCCTTACTTCCAGGCATGTGTTCATGCTGGGTGTGCCGGAAGCGATATAGCAGGGTAAGATGCTGACTTTCTCCTCGAGCAGAGTGACTTCACGTACGAGGGCCTCGAAGTACTCCAAGCACAGTGTTCTCTCATGGCAGCTCACACAAGGACCATGAGAAGTTTTCTGTGCTCTTCGGACTCACCAGCAATGTTGTCCTGAGGCCGTTCGAGGACTCTGGAAATGTAGCTCTCCTCAAGGAACGTACAGTGTGTTGCCCATCACTGGGCACGCACAGAGGGCCTCCGAGGGATGCACCAATGGGCCTCGAAGTTGCTCAGCCGGCCCACAGGGGTCTGGAGGTGCTCAGTGAACTTGCAGGAAAACGAGGCCTACCCGAGAGGCCTAGGAGTCCTCAGACGTGTACTTCCTTTAAAGTAAAGCATATAAGGGACAAAGAACTCATGGAAACAGCAGCAGGCCTCCCTTTCTGCACGGCTACTAAGGGCCTAACCTGGAGGCAAGTTTTCACGTTGAGATTCCCTTTAGCTCTAGAGCTTGTCAGGCTGACCACCACCGCGGCCATGGAAGCCCCTGGTTTAGACAGAGCAAACTCATTTTCTCCCCAGAAGCATTCTTACAGTGTTTACAGGCCTGTCAAGAGGAGGGAATGGCAGGCACTTTCAATGCAGCGTGAACGCTTCCTTCAAAATTGGGAAGCAAGGTTAGTTCCAACAGGTCCCCTTTTCCAGGGGCACACTCAGCATGCACCCCTGTGGCTTCTAAGAAGTCCGAGGAGACACAGGTTACCCTGTGTTTCCTTCCCTGACTCAACTTCTCGAAGTAGGCTGTTCTGCATCATGCGAACTGCCTCAACCAAGGAACGCCGTAAGGTGCTCCTCTGGGCCTGTGGCAATTCGAAAGCCTGCAGTGCCACAGGAAGAACAGGACTTCAACTGCAGTAAGAACGCAAGCTGACTTCCTCTAGGAGGCACGGTGACTTCAGGGAGGACGTCTTAGATGGAATGCGAAGACGAGGGTTACCCTGAGTGCAGCTCAGGCTAGGGCAACGCGTAAGACTTGCACGCCGTGTGGGACGTGCCAGAACGGTGTTCGTGAACGTGTGCGAGGGCTGAGGAAATGAAGCTGCTCCAAAAGAGAGGGCAGTGCGTTTCCCTACACCCGGCATGCACAGAGGGGCTGTAACGGGCTCCGGGTCTGGACGTTGCTTAGCTGACCCAGGTGAGCCTGGGGTACTCAAGTGTTCCTGCGGGAATAGGGTGCCCAGGCTTGCGTCCTAGGTGTCCAGAAAACTGTGCTGCCGTTCAAGGAACGCAGAGCAGAGGCCAGCGCCTCATGGAAACTGCTGCACGCCTCTGCTTCTGCACGGCAAATCAGGGCCTTACTTCCAGGCATGTGTTCATGCTGGGTGTGCCGGTAGCGATATAGCAGGGTAAGATGCTGACTTTCTCCTCGAGCAGAGTGACTTCACGTACGAGGGCCTCGAAGTACTCCAAGCACAGTGTTCTCTCATGGCAGCTCACACAAGGACCATGAGAAGTTTTCTGTGCTCTTCGGACTCACCAGCAATGTTGTCCTGAGGCCGTTCGAGGACTCTGGAAATGTAGCTCTCCTCAAGGAACGTACAGTGTGTTGCCCATCACTGGGCACGCACAGAGGGCCTCCGAGGGATGCACCAATGGGCCTCGAAGTTGCTCAGCCGGCCCACAGGGGTCTGGAGGTGCTCAGTGAACTTTCAGGAAAACGAGGCCTACCCGAGAGGCCTAGGAGTCATCAGACGTGTACTTCCTTTAAAGTAAAGCATATAAGGGACAAAGAACTCATGGAAACAGCAGCAGGCCTCCCTTTCTGCACGGCTACTAAGGGCCTAACCTGGAGGCAAGTTTTCACGTTGAGATTCCCTTTAGCTCTAGAGCTTGTCAGGCTGACCACCACCGCGGCCATGGAAGCCCCTGGTTTAGACAGAGCAAACTCATTTTCTCCCCAGAAGCATTCTTACAGTGTTTACAGGCCTGTCAAGAGGAGGGAATGGCAGGCACTTTCAATGCAGCGTGAACGCTTCCTTCAAAATTGGGAAGCAAGGTTAGTTCCAACAGGTCCCCTTTTCCAGGGGCACACTCAGCATGCACCCCTGTGGCTTCTAAGAAGTCCGAGGAGACACAGGTTACCCTGTGTTTCCTTCCCTGACTCAACTTCTCGAAGTAGGCTGTTCTGCATCATGCGAACTGCCTCAACCAAGGAACGCCGTAAGGTGCTCCTCTGGGCCTGTGGCAATTCGAAAGCCTGCAGTGCCACAGGAAGAACAGGACTTCAACTGCAGTAAGAACGCAAGCTGACTTCCTCTAGGAGGCACGGTGACTTCAGGGAGGACGTCTTAGATGGAATGCGAAGACGAGGGTTACCCTGAGTGCAGCTCAGGCTAGGGCAACGCGTAAGACTTGCACGCCGTGTGGGACGTGCCAGAACGGTGTTCGTGAACGTGTGCGAGGGCTGAGGAAATGAAGCTGCTCCAAAAGAGAGGGCAGTGCGTTTCCCTACACCCGGCATGCACAGAGGGGCTGTAACGGGCTCCGGGTCTGGACGTTGCTTAGCTGACCCAGGTGAGCCTGGGGTACTCAAGTGTTCCTGCGGGAATAGGGTGCCCAGGCTTGCGTCCTAGGTGTCCAGAAAACTGTGCTGTCGTTCAAGGAACGCAGAGCAGAGGCCAGCGCCTCATGGAAACTGCTGCACGCCTCTGCTTCTGCACGGCAAATCAGGGCCTTACTTCCAGGCATGTGTTCATGCTGGGTGTGCCGGTAGTGATATAGCAGGGTAAGATGCTGACTTTCTCCTCGAGCAGAGTGACTTCACGTACGAGGGCCTCGAAGTACTCCAAGCACAGTGTTCTCTCATGGCAGCTCACACAAGGACCATGAGAAGTTTTCTGTGCCCTTCGGACTCACCAGCAAAGTTGTCCTGTGGCCGTTCGAGGACTCTGGAAATGTAGCTCTCCTCAAGGATCGTACAGTGTGTTGCCCATCACTGGGCACGCACAGAGGGCCTCCGAGGGATGCACTATGGGCCTCGAAGTTGCTCAGCCGGCCCACAGGGGTGTGGAGGTACTCAGTGAACTTGCAGGGAAAACGAGGCCTACCCGAGAGGCCTAGGAGTCCTCAGACGTGTACTTCCTTTAAAGTAAAGCATATAAGGGACTAAGAACTCCTGGAAACAGCTGCATGCCTCCCTTTCTGCACGGCTACTAAGGGCCTAACCTGGAGGCAAGTTTTCACGTTGAGATTCCCTTTAGCTCTAGAGCTTGTCAGGCTGACCACCACCGCGGCCATGGAAGCCCCTGGTTTAGACAGAGCCAACTCATTTTCTCCCCAGAAGCATTCTTACAGTGTTTACAGGCCTGTCAAGAGGAGGGAATGGCAGGCACTTTCAATGCAGCGTGAACGCTGCCTTCAAAATGGGAAAGCAAGGCTAGTTCCAGCAGGTCCCCTTTTCCAGGGGCACACTCAGCATGCACCCCTGTGGCTTCTAAGAAGTCCGAGGAGACACAGGTTACCCTGTGTTTCCTTCCCTGACTCAACTTCTCGAAGTAGGGTGTTCTGCATCATGCGAACTGCCTCAACCAAGGAACGCCGTAAGCTGCTCCTCTGGGCCTGTGGCTATTCGAAAGCCTGCAGTGCCACAGGAAGAACAGGACTTCAACTGCAGTAAGAACGCAAGCTGACTTCCTCTAGGAGGCACGGTGACTTCAGGCAGGACGTCTTAGATGGAATGCGAAGACGAGGGTTACCCTGAGTGCAGCTCAGGCTAGGGCAACGCGTAAGACTTGCACGCCGTGTGGGACGTGCCAGAACGCTGTTCGTGAACGTGTGCGAGGGCTGAGGAAATGAAGCTGCTCCAAAAGAGAGGGCAGTGCGTTTCCCTACACCCGGCATGCACAGAGGGGCTGTAACGGGCTCCGTGTCTGGACGTTGCTTAGCTGACCCAGGTGAGCCTGCGGTACTCAAGTGTTCCTGCGGGAATAGGGTGCCCAGGCTAGCGTCCTAGGTGTCCAGAAAACTGTGCTGCCGTTTAAGGAACGCAGAGCAGAGGCCAGCGCCTCATGGAAACTGCTGCACGCCTCTGCTTCTGCACGGCAAATCAGGGCCTTACTTCCAGGCATGTGTTCATGCTGGGTGTGCCGGTAGCGATATAGCAGGGTAAGATGCTGACTTTCTCCTCGAGCAGAGTGACTTCACGTACGAGGGCCTCGAAGTACTCCAAGCACAGTGTTCTCTCATGGCAGCTCACACAAGGACCATGAGAAGTTTTCTGTGCCCTTCGGACTCACCAGCAAAGTTGTCCTGTGGCCGTTCGAGGACTCTGGAAATGTAGCTCTCCTCAAGGATCGTACAGTGTGTTGCCCATCACTGGGCACGCACAGAGGGCCTCCGAGGGATGCACTATGGGCCTCGAAGTTGCTCAGCCGGCCCACAGGGGTGTGGAGGTACTCAGTGAACTTGCAGGGAAAACGAGGCCTACCCGAGAGGCCTAGGAGTCCTCAGACGTGTACTTCCTTTAAAGTAAAGCATATAAGGGACTAAGAACTCCTGGAAACAGCTGCATGCCTCCCTTTCTGCACGGCTACTAAGGGCCTAACCTGGAGGCAAGTTTTCACGTTGAGATTCCCTTTAGCTCTAGAGCTTGTCAGGCTGACCACCACCGCGGCCATGGAAGCCCCTGGTTTAGACAGAGCCAACTCATTTTCTCCCCAGAAGCATTCTTACAGTGTTTACAGGCCTGTCAAGAGGAGGGAATGGCAGGCACTTTCAATGCAGCGTGAACGCTGCCTTCAAAATGGGAAAGCAAGGCTAGTTCCAGCAGGTCCCCTTTTCCAGGGGCACACTCAGCATGCACCCCTGTGGCTTCTAAGAAGTCCGAGGAGACACAGGTTACCCTGTGTTTCCTTCCCTGACTCAACTTCTCGAAGTAGGGTGTTCTGCATCATGCGAACTGCCTCAACCAAGGAACGCCGTAAGCTGCTCCTCTGGGCCTGTGGCTATTCGAAAGCCTGCAGTGCCACAGGAAGAACAGGACTTCAACTGCAGTAAGAACGCAAGCTGACTTCCTCTAGGAGGCACGGTGACTTCAGGCAGGACGTCTTAGATGGAATGCGAAGACGAGGGTTACCCTGAGTGCAGCTCAGGCTAGGGCAACGCGTAAGACTTGCACGCCGTGTGGGACGTGCCAGAACGCTGTTCGTGAACGTGTGCGAGGGCTGAGGAAATGAAGCTGCTCCAAAAGAGAGGGCAGTGCGTTTCCCTACACCCGGCATGCACAGAGGGGCTGTAACGGGCTCCGGGTCTGGACGTTGCTTAGCTGACCCAGGTGAGCCTGCGGTACTCAAGTGTTCCTGCGGGAATAGGGTGCCCAGGCTAGCGTCCTAGGTGTCCAGAAAACTGTGCTGCCGTTTAAGGAACGCAGAGCAGAGGCCAGCGCCTCATGGAAACTGCTGCACGCCTCTGCTTCTGCACGGCAAATCAGGGCCTTACTTCCAGGCATGTGTTCATGCTGGGTGTGCCGGAAGCGATATAGCAGGGTAAGATGCTGACTTTCTCCTCGAGCAGAGTGACTTCACGTACGAGGGCCTCGAAGTACTCCAAGCACAGTGTTCTCTCATGGCAGCTCACACAAGGACCATGAGAAGTTTTCTGTGCTCTTCGGACTCACCAGCAATGTTGTCCTGAGGCCGTTCGAGGACTCTGGAAATGTAGCTCTCCTCAAGGAACGTACAGTGTGTTGCCCATCACTGGGCACGCACAGAGGGCCTCCGAGGGATGCACCAATGGGCCTCGAAGTTGCTCAGCCGGCCCACAGGGGTCTGGAGGTGCTCAGTGAACTTGCAGGAAAACGAGGCCTACCCGAGAGGCCTAGGAGTCCTCAGACGTGTACTTCCTTTAAAGTAAAGCATATAAGGGACAAAGAACTCATGGAAACAGCAGCAGGCCTCCCTTTCTGCACGGCTACTAAGGGCCTAACCTGGAGGCAAGTTTTCACGTTGAGATTCCCTTTAGCTCTAGAGCTTGTCAGGCTGACCACCACCGCGGCCATGGAAGCCCCTGGTTTAGACAGAGCAAACTCATTTTCTCCCCAGAAGCATTCTTACAGTGTTTACAGGCCTGTCAAGAGGAGGGAATGGCAGGCACTTTCAATGCAGCGTGAACGCTTCCTTCAAAATTGGGAAGCAAGGTTAGTTCCAACAGGTCCCCTTTTCCAGGGGCACACTCAGCATGCACCCCTGTGGCTTCTAAGAAGTCCGAGGAGACACAGGTTACCCTGTGTTTCCTTCCCTGACTCAACTTCTCGAAGTAGGCTGTTCTGCATCATGCGAACTGCCTCAACCAAGGAACGCCGTAAGGTGCTCCTCTGGGCCTGTGGCAATTCGAAAGCCTGCAGTGCCACAGGAAGAACAGGACTTCAACTGCAGTAAGAACGCAAGCTGACTTCCTCTAGGAGGCACGGTGACTTCAGGCAGGACGTCTTAGATGGAATGCGAAGACGAGGGTTACCCTGAGTGCAGCTCAGGCTAGGGCAACGCGTAAGACTTCCACGCCGTGTGGGACGTGCCAGAACGCTGTTCGTGAACGTGTGCGAGGGCTGAGGAAATGAAGCTGCTCCAAAAGAGAGGGCAGTGCGTTTCCCTACACCCGGCATGCACAGAGGGGCTGTAACGGGCTCCGGGTCTGGACGTTGCTTAGCTGACCCAGGTGAGCCTGGGATACTCAAGTGTTCCTGCGGGAATAGGGTGCCCAGGCTTGCGTCCTAGGTGTCCAGAAAACTGTGCTGCCGTTCAAGGAACGCAGAGCAGAGGCCAGCGCCTCATGGAAACTGCTGCACGCCTCTGCTTCTGCACGGCAAATCAGGGCCTTACTTCCAGGCATGTGTTCATGCTGGGTGTGCCGGTAGCGATATAGCAGGGTAAGATGCTGACTTTCTCCTCGAGCAGAGTGACTTCACGTACGAGGGCCTCGAAGTACTCCAAGCACAGTGTTCTCTCATGGCAGCTCACACAAGGACCATGAGAAGTTTTCTGTGCACTTCGGACTCACCAGCAAAGTTGTCCTGAGGCCGTTCGAGGACTCTGGAAATGTAGCTCTCCTCAAGGAACGTACAGTGTGTTGACCATCACTGGGCACGCACAGAGGGCCTCCGAGGGATGCACCAATGGGCCTCGAAGTTGCCCAGCCGGCCCACAGGGGTCTGGAGGTGCTCAGTGAACTTTCAGGAAAACGAGGCCTACCCGAGAGTCCTAGGAGTCCTCATACTTGTACTTCCTTTAAAGTAAAGCATATAAGGGACAAAGAACTCATGGAAACAGCTGCATGCCTCCCTTTCTGCACGGCTACTAAGGGCCTAACCTGGAGGCAAGTTTTCACGTTGAGATTCCCTTTAGCTCTAGAGCTTGTCAGGCTGACCACCACCGCGGCCATGGAAGCCCCTGGTTTAGACAGAGCCAACTCATTTTCTCCCCAGAAGCATTCTTACAGTGTTTACAGGCCTGTCAAGAGGAGGGAATGGCAGGCACTTTCAATGCAGCGTGAACGCTGCCTTCAAAATGGGAAAGCAAGGCTAGTTCCAGCAGGTCCCCTTTTCCAGGGGCACACTCAGCATGCACCCCTGTGGCTTCTAAGAAGTCCGAGGAGACACAGGTTACCCTGTGTTTCCTTCCCTGACTCAACTTCTCGAAGTAGGGTGTTCTGCATCATGCGAACTGCCTCAACCAAGGAACGCCGTAAGCTGCTCCTCTGGGCCTGTGGCTATTCGAAAGCCTGCAGTGCCACAGGAAGAACAGGACTTCAACTGCAGTAAGAACGCAAGCTGACTTCCTCTAGGAGGCACGGTGACTTCAGGGAGGACGTCTTAGATGGAATGCGAAGACGAGGGTTACCCTGAGTGCAGCTCAGGCTAGGGCAACGCGTAAGACTTGCACGCCGTGTGGGACGTGCCAGAACGCTGTTCGTGAACGTGTGCGAGGGCTGAGGAAATGAAGCTGCTCCCAAAGAGAGGGCAGTGCGTTTCCCTACACCCGGCATGCACAGAGGGGCTGTAACGGGCTCCGGGTCTGGACGTTGCTTAGCTGACCCAGGTGAGCCTGGGGTACTCAAGTGTTCCTGCGGGAATAGGGTGCCCAGGCTAGCGTCCTAGGTGTCCAGAAAACTGTGCTGCCGTTCAAGGAACGCAGAGCAGAGGCCAGCGCCTCATGGAAACTGCTGCACGCCTCTGCTTCTGCACGGCAAATCAGGGCCTTACTTCCAGGCATGTGTTCATGCTGGGTGTGCCGGTAGCGATATAGCAGGGTAAGATGCTGACTTTCTCCTCGAGCAGAGTGACTTCACGTACGAGGGCCTCGAAGTACTCCAAGCACAGTGTTCTCTCATGGCAGCTCACACAAGGACCATGAGAAGTTTTCTGTGCACTTCGGACTCACCAGCAAAGTTGTCCTGAGGCCGTTCGAGGACTCTGGAAATGTAGCTCTCCTCAAGGAACGTACAGTGTGTTGCCCATCACTGGGCACGCACAGAGGGCCTCCGAGGGATGCACCAATGGGCCTCGAAGTTGCTCAAACGGCTCACAGGGGTCCGGAGGTACTCAGTGAACTTGCAGGGAAAACGAGGCCTACCCGAGATGCCGAGGAGTCCTCAGACGTGTACTTCCTTTAAAGTAAAGCATATAAGGGACTAAGAACTCCTGGCAACAGCTGCATGCCTCCCTTTCTGCACGGCTACTAAGGGCCTAAACTGGAGGCAAGTTTTCACGTTGAGATTCCCTTTAGCTCTAGAGCTTGTCAGGCTGACCACCACCGCGGCCATGGAAGCCCCTGGTTTAGACAGAGCCAACTCATTTTCTCCCCAGAAGCATTCTTACAGTGTTTACAGGCCTGTCAAGAGGAGGGAATGGCAGGCACTTTCAATGCAGCGTGAACGCTGCCTTCAAAATGGGAAAGCAAGGCTAGTTCCAGCAGGTCCCCTTTTCCAGGGGCACACTCAGCATGCACCCCTGTGGCTTCTAACAAGTCCGAGGAGACACAGGTTACCCTGTGTTTCCTTCCCTGACTCAACTTCTCGAAGTAGGCTGTTCTGCATCATGCGAACTGCCTCAACCAAGGAACGCCGTAAGCTGCTCCTCTGGGCCTGTGGCTATTCGAAAGCCTGCAGTGCCACAGTTAGAACAGGACTTCAACTGCAGTAAGAACGCAAGCTGACTTCCTCTAGGAGGCATGGTGACTTCAGGCAGGACGTCTTAGATGGAATGCGAAGACGAGGGTTACCCTGAGTGCAGCTCAGGCTAGGGCAACGCGTAAGACTTGCACGCCGTGTGGGACGTGCCAGAACGGTGTTCGTGAACGTGTGCGAGCGCTGAGGAAGTGAAGCTGCTCCAAAAGAGAGGGCAGTGCGTTTCCCTACACCCGGCATGCACAGAGGGGCTGTAACGGGCTCCGGGTTTGGACGTTGCTTAGCTGACCCAGGTGAGCCTGGGGTACTCAAGTGTTCCTGCGGGAATAGGGTGCCCAGGCTAGCGTCCTAGGTGTCCAGAAAACTGTGCTGCCGTTCAAGGAACGCAGAGCAGAGGCCAGCGCCTCATGGAAACTGCTGCACGCCTCTGCTTCTGCACGGCAAATCAGGGCCTTACTTCCAGGCATGTGTTCATGCTGAGTGTGCCGGTAGCGATATAGCAGGGTAAGATGCTGACTTTCTCCTCGAGCAGAGTGACTTCACGTACGAGGGCCTCGAAGTACTCCAAGCACAGTGTTCTCTCATGGCAGCTCACACAAGGACCATGAGAAGTTTTCTGTGCTCTTCGGACTCACCAGCAATGTTGTCCTGAGGCCGTTCGAGGACTCTGGAAATGTAGCTCTCCTCAAGGAACGTACAGTGTGTTGCCCATCACTGGGCACGCACAGAGGGCCTCCGAGGGATGCACCAATGGGCCTCGAAGTTGCTCAGCCGGCCCACAGGGGTCTGGAGGTGCTCAGTGAACTTGCAGGAAAACGAGGCCTACCCGAGAGGCCTAGGAGTCCTCAGACGTGTACTTCCTTTAAAGTAAAGCATATAAGGGACAAAGAACTCATGGAAACAGCAGCAGGCCTCCCTTTCTGCACGGCTACTAAGGGCCTAACCTGGAGGCAAGTTTTCACGTTGAGATTCCCTTTAGCTCTAGAGCTTGTCAGGCTGACCACCACCGCGGCCATGGAAGCCCCTGGTTTAGACAGAGCCAACTCATTTTCTCCCCAGAAGCATTCTTACAGTGTTTACAGGCCTGTCAAGAGGAGGGAATGGCAGGCACTTTCAATGCAGCGTGAACGCTGCCTTCAAAATGGGAAAGCAAGGCTAGTTCCAGCAGGTCCCCTTTTCCAGGGGCACACTCAGCATGCACCCCTGTGGCTTCTAAGAAGTCCGAGGAGACACAGGTTACCCTGTGTTTCCTTCCCTGACTCAACTTCTCGAAGTAGGCTGTTCTGCATCATGCGAACTGCCTCAACCAAGGAACGCCGTAAGCTGCTCCTCTGGGCCTGTGGCTATTCGAAAGCCTGCAGTGCCACAGGAAGAACAGGACTTCAACTGCAGTAAGAACGCAAGCTGACTTCCTCTAGGAGGCACGGTGACTTCAGGGAGGACGTCTTAGATGGAATGCGAAGACGAGGGTTACCCTGAGTGCAGCTCAGGCTAGGGCAACGCGTAAGACTTGCACGCCGTGTGGGACGTGCCAGAACGCTGTTCGTGAACGTGTGCGAGGGCTGAGGAAATGAAGCTGCTCCAAAAGAGAGGGCAGTGCGTTTCCCTACACCCGGCATGCACAGAGGGGCTGTAACGGGCTCCGGGTCTGGACGTTGCTTAGCTGACCCAGGTGAGCCTGGGGTACTCAAGTGTTCCTGCGGGAATAGGGTGCCCAGGCTTGCGTCCTAGGTGTCCAGAAAACTGTGCTGCCGTTCAAGGAACGCAGAGCAGAGGCCAGCGCCTCATGGAAACTGCTGCACGCCTCTGCTTCTGCACGGCAAATCAGGGCCTTACTTCCAGGCATGTGTTCATGCTGGGTGTGCCGGTAGCGATATAGCAGGGTAAGATGCTGACTTTCTCCTCGAGCAGAGTGACTTCACGTACGAGGGCCTCGAAGTACTCCAAGCACAGTGTTCTCTCATGGCAGCTCACACAAGGACCATGAGAAGTTTTCTGTGCACTTCGGACTCACCAGCAAAGTTGTCCTGAGGCCGTTCGAGGACTCTGGAAATGTAGCTCTCCTCAAGGAACGTACAGTGTGTTGACCATCACTGGGCACGCACAGAGGGCCTCCGAGGGATGCACCAATGGGCCTCGAAGTTGCTCAGCCGGCCCACAGGGGTCTGGAGGTGCTCAGTGAACTTTCAGGAAAACGAGGCCTACCCGAGAGTCCTAGGAGTCCTCATACGTGTACTTCCTTTAAAGTAAAGCATATAAGGGACAAAGAACTCATGGAAACAGCTGCATGCCTCCCTTTCTGCACGGCTACTAAGGGCCTAACCTGGAGGCAAGTTTTCACGTTGAGATTCCCTTTAGCTCTAGAGCTTGTCAGGCTGACCACCACCGCGGCCATGGAAGCCCCTGGTTTAGACAGAGCCAACTCATTTTCTCCCCAGAAGCATTCTTACAGTGTTTACAGGCCTGTCAAGAGGAGGGAATGGCAGGCACTTTCAATGCAGCGTGAACGCTGCCTTCAAAATGGGAAAGCAAGGCTAGTTCCAGCAGGTCCCCTTTTCCAGGGGCACACTCAGCATGCACCCCTGTGGCTTCTAACAAGTCCGAGGAGACACAGGTTACCCTGTGTTTCCTTCCCTGACTCAACTTCTCGAAGTAGGCTGTTCTGCATCATGCGAACTGCCTCAACCAAGGAACGCCGTAAGCTGCTCCTCTGGGCCTGTGGCTATTCGAAAGCCTGCAGTGCCACAGGAAGAACAGGACTTCAACTGCAGTAAGAACGCAAGCTGACTTCCTCTAGGAGGCACGGTGACTTCAGGCAGGACGTCTTAGATGGAATGCGAAGACGAGGGTTACCCTGAGTGCAGCTCAGGCTAGGGCAACGCGTAAGACTTGCACGCCGTGTGGGACGTGCCAGAACGGTGTTCGTGAACGTGTGCGAGGGCTGAGGAAATGAAGCTGCTCCCAAAGAGAGGGCAGTGCGTTTCCCTACACCCGGCATGCACAGAGGGGCTGTAACGGGCTCCGGGTCTGGACGTTGCTTAGCTGACCCAGGTGAGCCTGGGGTACTCAAGTGTTCCTGCGGGAATAGGGTGCCCAGGCTTGCGTCCTAGGTGTCCAGAAAACTGTGCTGCCGTTCAAGGAACGCAGAGCAGAGGCCAGCGCCTCATGGAAACTGCTGCACGCCTCTGCTTCTGCACGGCAAATCAGGGCCTTACTTCCAGGCATGTGTTCATGCTGGGTGTGCCGGTAGCGATATAGCAGGGTAAGATGCTGACTTTCTCCTCGAGCAGAGTGACTTCACGTACGAGGGCCTCGAAGTACTCCAAGCACAGTGTTCTCTCATGGCAGCTCACACAAGGACCATGAGAAGTTTTCTGTGCACTTCGGACTCACCAGCAAAGTTGTCCTGAGGCCGTTCGAGGACTCTGGAAATGTAGCTCTCCTCAAGGAACGTACAGTGTGTTGACCATCACTGGGCACGCACAGAGGGCCTCCGAGGGATGCACCAATGGGCCTCGAAGTTGCTCAGCCGGCCCACAGGGGTCTGGAGGTGCTCAGTGAACTTTCAGGAAAACGAGGCCTACCCGAGAGTCCTAGGAGTCCTCATACGTGTACTTCCTTTAAAGTAAAGCATATAAGGGACAAAGAACTCATGGAAACAGCTGCATGCCTCCCTTTCTGCACGGCTACTAAGGGCCTAACCTGGAGGCAAGTTTTCACGTTGAGATTCCCTTTAGCTCTAGAGCTTGTCAGGCTGACCACCACCGCGGCCATGGAAGCCCCTGGTTTAGACAGAGCCAACTCATTTTCTCCCCAGAAGCATTCTTACAGTGTTTACAGGCCTGTCAAGAGGAGGGAATGGCAGGCACTTTCAATGCAGCGTGAACGCTGCCTTCAAAATGGGAAAGCAAGGCTAGTTCCAGCAGGTCCCCTTTTCCAGGGGCACACTCAGCATGCACCCCTGTGGCTTCTAACAAGTCCGAGGAGACACAGGTTACCCTGTGTTTCCTTCCCTGACTCAACTTCTCGAAGTAGGGTGTTCTGCATCATGCGAACTGCCTCAACCAAGGAACGCCGTAAGCTGCTCCTCTGGGCCTGTGGCTATTCGAAAGCCTGCAGTGCCACAGGAAGAACAGGACTTCAACTGCAGTAAGAACGCAAGCTGACTTCCTCTAGGAGGCACGGTGACTTCAGGCAGGACGTCTTAGATGGAATGCGAAGACGAGGGTTACCCTGAGTGCAGCTCAGGCTAGGGCAACGCGTAAGACTTGCACGCCGTGTGGGACGTGCCAGAACGCTGTTCGTGAACGTGTGCGAGGGCTGAGGAAATGAAGCTGCTCCCAAAGAGAGGGCAGTGCGTTTCCCTACACCCGGCATGCACAGAGGGGCTGTAACGGGCTCCGGGTCTGGACGTTGCTTAGCTGACCCAGGTGAGCCTGGGGTACTCAAGTGTTCCTGCGGGAATAGGGTGCCCAGGCTTGCGTCCTAGGTGTCCAGAAAACTGTGCTGCCGTTTAAGGAACGCAGAGCAGAGGCCAGCGCCTCATGGAAACTGCTGCACGCCTCTGCTTCTGCACGGCAAATCAGGGCCTTACTTCCAGGCATGTGTTCATGCTGGGTGTGCCGGAAGCGATATAGCAGGGTAAGATGCTGACTTTCTCCTCGAGCAGAGTGACTTCACGTACGAGGGCCTCGAAGTACTCCAAGCACAGTGTTCTCTCATGGCAGCTCACACAAGGACCATGAGAAGTTTTCTGTGCTCTTCGGACTCACCAGCAATGTTGTCCTGAGGCCGTTCGAGGACTCTGGAAATGTAGCTCTCCTCAAGGAACGTACAGTGTGTTGCCCATCACTGGGCACGCACAGAGGGCCTCCGAGGGATGCACCAATGGGCCTCGAAGTTGCTCAGCCGGCCCACAGGGGTCTGGAGGTGCTCAGTGAACTTGCAGGAAAACGAGGCCTACCCGAGAGGCCTAGGAGTCCTCAGACGTGTACTTCCTTTAAAGTAAAGCATATAAGGGACAAAGAACTCATGGAAACAGCAGCAGGCCTCCCTTTCTGCACGGCTACTAAGGGCCTAACCTGGAGGCAAGTTTTCACGTTGAGATTCCCTTTAGCTCTAGAGCTTGTCAGGCTGACCACCACCGCGGCCATGGAAGCCCCTGGTTTAGACAGAGCCAACTCATTTTCTCCCCAGAAGCATTCTTACAGTGTTTACAGGCCTGTCAAGAGGAGGGAATGGCAGGCACTTTCAATGCAGCGTGAACGCTGCCTTCAAAATGGGAAAGCAAGGCTAGTTCCAGCAGGTCCCCTTTTCCAGGGGCACACTCAGCATGCACCCCTGTGGCTTCTAAGAAGTCCGAGGAGACACAGGTTACCCTGTGTTTCCTTCCCTGACTCAACTTCTCGAAGTAGGCTGTTCTGCATCATGCGAACTGCCTCAACCAAGGAACGCCGTAAGCTGCTCCTCTGGGCCTGTGGCTATTCGAAAGCCTGCAGTGCCACAGGAAGAACAGGACTTCAACTGCAGTAAGAACGCAAGCTGACTTCCTCTAGGAGGCACGGTGACTTCAGGGAGGACGTCTTAGATGGAATGCGAAGACGAGGGTTACCCTGAGTGCAGCTCAGGCTAGGGCAACGCGTAAGACTTGCACGCCGTGTGGGACGTGCCAGAACGGTGTTCGTGAACGTGTGCGAGGGCTGAGGAAATGAAGCTGCTCCAAAAGAGAGGGCAGTGCGTTTCCCTACACCCGGCATGCACAGAGGGGCTGTAACGGGCTCCGGGTCTGGACGTTGCTTAGCTGACCCAGGTGAGCCTGGGGTACTCAAGTGTTCCTGCTGGAATAGGGTGCCCAGGCTTGCGTCCTAGGTGTCCAGAAAACTGTGCTGCCGTTCAAGGAACGCAGAGCAGAGGCCAGCGCCTCATGGAAACTGCTGCACGCCTCTGCTTCTGCACGGCAAATCAGGGCCTTACTTCCAGGCATGTGTTCATGCTGGGTGTGCCGGTAGCGATATAGCAGGGTAAGATGCTGACTTTCTCCTCGAGCAGAGTGACTTCACGTACGAGGGCCTCGAAGTACTCCAAGCACAGTGTTCTCTCATGGCAGCTCACACAAGGACCATGAGAAGTTTTCTGTGCACTTCGGACTCACCAGCAAAGTTGTCCTGAGGCCGTTCGAGGACTCTGGAAATGTAGCTCTCCTCAAGGAACGTACAGTGTGTTGACCATCACTGGGCACGCACAGAGGGCCTCCGAGGGATGCACCAATGGGCCTCGAAGTTGCTCAGCCGGCCCACAGGGGTCTGGAGGTGCTCAGTGAACTTTCAGGAAAACGAGGCCTACCCGAGAGTCCTAGGAGTCCTCATACGTGTACTTCCTTAAAAGTAAAGCATATAAGGGACTAAGAACTCATGGAAACAGCTGCATGCCTCCCTTTCTGCACGGCTACTAAGGGCCTAACCTGGAGGCAAGTTTTCACGTTGAGATTCCCTTTAGCTCTAGAGCTTGTCAGGCTGACCACCACCGCGGCCATGGAAGCCCCTGGTTTAGACAGAGCCAACTCATTTTCTCCCCAGAAGCATTCTTACAGTGTTTACAGGCCTGTCAAGAGGAGGGAATGGCAGGCACTTTCAATGCAGCGTGAACGCTGCCTTCAAAATGGGAAAGCAAGGCTAGTTCCAGCAGGTCCCCTTTTCCAGGGGCACACTCAGCATGCACCCCTGTGGCTTCTAAGAAGTCCGAGGAGACACAGGTTACCCTGTGTTTCCTTCCCTGACTCAACTTCTCGAAGTAGGGTGTTCTGCATCATGCGAACTGCCTCAACCAAGGAACGCCGTAAGCTGCTCCTCTGGGCCTGTGGCTATTCGAAAGCCTGCAGTGCCACAGGAAGAACAGGACTTCAACTGCAGTAAGAACGCAAGCTGACTTCCTCTAGGAGGCATGGTGACTTCAGGCAGGACGTCTTAGATGGAATGCGAAGACGAGGGTTACCCTGAGTGCAGCTCAGGCTAGGGCAACGCGTAAGACTTGCACGCCGTGTGGGACGTGCCAGAACGCTGTTCGTGAACGTGTGCGAGGGCTGAGGAAATGAAGCTGCTCCCAAAGAGAGGGCAGTGCGTTTCCCTACACCCGGCATGCACAGAGGGGCTGTAACGGGCTCCGGGTCTGGACGTTGCTTAGCTGACCCAGGTGAGCCTGGGGTACTCGTGTTCCTGCGGGAATAGGGTGCCCAGGCTAGCGTCCTAGGTGTCCAGAAAACTGTGCTGCCGTTCAAGGAACGCAGAGCAGAGGCCAGCGCCTCATGGAAACTGCTGCACGCCTCTGCTTCTGCACGGCAAATCAGGGCCTTACTTCCAGGCATGTGTTCATGCTGGGTGTGCCGGTAGCGATATAGCAGGGTAAGATGCTGACTTTCTCCTCGAGCAGAGTGACTTCACGTACGAGGGCCTCGAAGTACTCCAAGCACAGTGTTCTCTCATGGCAGCTCACACAAGGACCATGAGAAGTTTTCTGTGCACTTCGGACTCACCAGCAAAGTTGTCCTGATGCCGTTCGAGGACCCTGGAAAAGTAGCTCTCCTCAAGGAACGTACAGTGTGTTGCCCATCACTGGGCATGCACAGAGGGCCTCCGAGGGATGCACCAATGGGCCTCGAAGTTGCTCAAACGGCTCACAGGGGTCTGGAGGTACTCAGTGAACTTGCAGGGAAAACGAGGCCTACCCGAGATGCCGAGGAGTCCTCAGACGTGTACTTCCTTTAAAGTAAAGCACATAAGGGACTAAGAACTCCTGGAAACAGCTGCATGCCTCCCTTTCTGCACGGCTACTAAGGGCCTAACCTGGAGGCAAGTTTTCACGTTGAGATTCCCTTTAGCTCTAGAGCTTGTCAGGCTGACCACCACCGCGGCCATGGAAGCCCCTGGTTTAGACAGAGCAAACTCATTTTCTCCCCAGAAGCATTCTTACAGTGTTTACAGGCCTGTCAAGAGGAGGGAATGGCAGGCACTTTCAATGCAGCGTGAACGCTGCCTTCAAAATGGGAAAGCAAGGCTAGTTCCAGCAGGTCCCCTTTTCCAGGGGCACACTCAGCATGCACCCCTGTGGCTTCTAACAAGTCCGAGGAGACACAGGTTACCCTGTGTTTCCTTCCCTGACTCAAGTTCTCGAAGTAGGCTGTTCTGCATCATGCGAACTGCCTCAACCAAGGAACGCCGTAAGCTGCTCCTCTGGGCCTGTGGCTATTCGAAAGCCTGCAGTGCCACAGGAAGAACAGGACTTCAACTGCAGTAAGAACGCAAGCTGACTTCCTCTAGGAGGCACGGTGACTTCAGGCAGGACGTCTTAGATGGAATGCGAAGACGAGGGTTACCCTGAGTGCAGCTCAGGCTAGGGCAACGCGTAAGACTTGCACGCCGTGTGGGACGTGCCAGAACGCTGTTCGTGAACGTATGCGAGGGCTGAGGAAATGAAGCTGCTCCAAAAGAGAGGGCAGTGCGTTTCCCTACACCCGGCATGCACAGAGGGGCTGTAACGGGCTCCGGGTCTGGACGTTGCTTAGCTGACCCAGGTGAGCCTGGGGTACTCAAGTGTTCCTGCGGGAATAGGGTGCCCAGGCTTGCGTCCTAGGTGTCCAGAAAACTGTGCTGCCGTTTAAGGAACGCAGAGCAGAGGCCAGCGCCTCATGGAAACTGCTGCACGCCTCTGCTTCTGCACGGCAAATCAGGGCCTTACTTCCAGGCATGTGTTCATGCTGGGTGTGCCGGAAGCGATATAGCAGGGTAAGATGCTGACTTTCTCCTCGAGCAGAGTGACTTCACGTACGAGGGCCTCGAAGTACTCCAAGCACAGTGTTCTCTCATGGCAGCTCACACAAGGACCATGAGAAGTTTTCTGTGCTCTTCGGACTCACCAGCAATGTTGTCCTGAGGTCGTTCGAGGACTCTGGAAATGTAGCTCTCCTCAAGGAACGTACAGTGTGTTGCCCATCACTGGGCACGCACAGAGGGCCTCCGAGGGATGCACCAATGGGCCTCGAAGTTGCTCAGCCGGCCCACAGGGGTCTGGAGGTGCTCAGTGAACTTGCAGGAAAACGAGGCCTACCCGAGAGGCCTAGGAGTCCTCAGACGTGTACTTCCTTTAAAGTAAAGCATATAAGGGACAAAGAACTCATGGAAACAGCAGCATGCCTCCCTTTCTGCACGGCTACTAAGGGCCTAACCTGGAGGCAAGTTTTCACGTTGAGATTCCCTTTAGCTCTAGAGCTTGTCAGGCTGACCACCACCGCGGCCATGGAAGCCCCTGGTTTAGACAGAGCAAACTCATTTTCTCCCCAGAAGCATTCTTACAGTGTTTACAGGCCTGTCAAGAGGAGGGAATGGCAGGCACTTTCAATGCAGCGTGAACGCTGCCTTCAAAATGGGAAAGCAAGGCTAGTTCCAACAGGTCCCCTTTTCCAGGGGCACACTCAGCATGCACCCCTGTGGCTTCTAAGAAGTCCGAGGAGACACAGGTTACCCTGTGTTTCCTTCCCTGACTCAACTTCTCGAAGTAGGGTGTTCTGCATCATGCGAACTGCCTCAACCAAGGAACGCCGTAAGCTGCTCCTCTGGGCCTGTGGCTATTCGAAAGCCTGCAGTGCCACAGGAAGAACAGGACTTCAACTGCAGTAAGAACGCAAGCTGACTTCCTCTAGGAGGCACGGTGACTTCAGGCAGGACGTCTTAGATGGAATGCGAAGACGAGGGTTACCCTGAGTGCAGCTCAGGCTAGGGCAACGCGTAAGACTTGCACGCCGTGTGGGACGTGCCAGAACGCTGTTCATGAACGTGTGCGAGGGCTGAGGAAATGAAGCTGCTCCAAAAGAGAGGGCAGTGCGTTTCCCTACACCCGGCATGCACAGAGGGGCTGTAACGGGCTCCGGGTCTGGACGTTCCTTAGCTGACCCAGGTGAGCCAGGGGTACTCAAGTGTTCCTGCGGGAATAGGGTGCCCAGGCTAGCATCCTAGGTGTCCAGAAAACTGTGCTGCCGTTCAAGGAACGCAGAGCAGAGGCCAGCGCCTCATGGAAACTGCTGCACGCCTCTGCTTCTGCACGGCAAATCAGGGCCTTACTTCCAGGCATGTGTTCATGCTGGGTGTGCCGGTAGCGATATAGCAGGGTAAGATGCTGACTTTCTCCTCGAGCAGAGTGACTTCACGTACGAGGACCTCGAAGTACTCCAAGCACAGTGTTCTCTCATGGCAGCTCACACAAGGACCATGAGAAGTTTTCTGTGCCCTTCGGACTCACCAGCAAAGTTGTCCTGAGGCCGTTCGAGGACTCTGGAAATGTAGCTCTCCTCAAGGATCGTACAGTGTGTTGCCCATCACTGGGCACGCACAGAGGGCCTCCGAGGGATGCACTATGGGCCTCGAAGTTGCTCAGCCGGCCCACAGGGGTCTGGAGGTACTCAGTGAACTTGCAGGGAAAACGAGGCCTACCCGAGAGGCCTAGGAGTCCTCAGACGTGTACTTCCTTTAAAGTAAAGCATATAAGGGACTAAGAACTCCTGGAAACAGCTGCATGCCTCCCTTTCTGCACGGCTACTAAGGGCCTAACCTGGAGGCAAGTTTTCACGTTGAGATTCCCTTTAGCTCTAGAGCTTGTCAGGCTGACCACCACCGCGGCCATGGAAGCCCCTGGTTTAGACAGAGCCAACTCATTTTCTCCCCAGAAGCATTCTTACAGTGTTTACAGGCCTGTCAAGAGGAGGGAATGGCAGGCACTTTCAATGCAGCGTGAACGCTGCCTTCAAAATGGGAAAGCAAGGCTAGTTCCAGCAGGTCCCCTTTTCCAGGGGCACACTCAGCATGCACCCCTGTGGCTTCTAAGAAGTCCGAGGAGACACAGGTTACCCTGTGTTTCCTTCCCTGACTCAACTTCTCGAAGTAGGGTGTTCTGCATCATGCGAACTGCCTCAACCAAGGAACGCCGTAAGCTGCTCCTCTGGGCCTGTGGCTATTCGAAAGCCTGCAGTGCCACAGGAAGAACAGGACTTCAACTGCAGTAAGAACGCAAGCTGACTTCCTCTAGGAGGCACGGTGACTTCAGGCAGGACGTCTTAGATGGAATGCGAAGACGAGGGTTACCCTGAGTGCAGCTCAGGCTAGGGCAACGCGTAAGACTTGCACGCCGTGTGGGACGTGCCAGAACGCTGTTCGTGAACGTGTGCGAGGGCTGAGGAAATGAAGCTGCTCCAAAAGAGAGGGCAGTGCGTTTCCCTACACCCGGCATGCACAGAGGGGCTGTAACGGGCTCCGGGTCTGGACGTTGCTTAGCTGACCCAGGTGAGCCTGCGGTACTCAAGTGTTCCTGCGGGAATAGGGTGCCCAGGCTTGCGTCCTAGGTGTCCAGAAAACTGTGCTGCCGTTTAAGGAACGCAGAGCAGAGGCCAGCGCCTCATGGAAACTGCTGCACGCCTCTGCTTCTGCACGGCAAATCAGGGCCTTACTTCCAGGCATGTGTTCATGCTGGGTGTGCCGGAAGCGATATAGCAGGGTAAGATGCTGACTTTCTCTTCGAGCAGAGTGACTTCACGTACGAGGGCCTCGAAGTACTCCAAGCACAGTGTTCTCTCATGGCAGCTCACACAAGGACCATGAGAAGTTTTCTGTGCTCTTCGGACTCACGAGCAATGTTGTCCTGAGGCCGTTCGAGGACTCTGGAAATGTAGCTCTCCTCAAGGAACGTACAGTGTGTTGCCCATCACTGGGCACGCACAGAGGACCTCCGAGGGATGCACCAATGGGCCTCGAAGTTGCTCAGCCGGCCCACAGGGGTCTGGAGGTGCTCAGTGAACTTGCAGGAAAACGAGGCCTACCCGAGAGGCCTAGGAGTCCTCAGACGTGTACTTCCTTTAAAGTAAAGCATATAAGGGACAAAGAACTCATGGAAACAGCAGCAGGCCTCCCTTTCTGCACGGCTACTAAGGGCCTAACCTGGAGGCAAGTTTTCACGTTGAGATTCCCTTTAGCTCTAGAGCTTGTCAGGCTGACCACCACCGCGGCCATGGAAGCCCCTGGTTTAGACAGAGCAAACTCATTTTCTCCCCAGAAGCATTCTTACAGTGTTTACAGGCCTGTCAAGAGGAGGGAATGGCAGGCACTTTCAATGCAGCGTGAACGCTTCCTTCAAAATTGGGAAGCAAGGTTAGTTCCAACAGGTCCCCTTTTCCAGGGGCACACTCAGCATGCACCCCTGTGGCTTCTAAGAAGTCCGAGGAGACACAGGTTACCCTGTGTTTCCTTCCCTGACTCAACTTCTCGAAGTAGGCTGTTCTGCATCATGCGAACTGCCTCAACCAAGGAACGCCGTAAGGTGCTCCTCTGGGCCTGTGGCAATTCGAAAGCCTGCAGTGCCACAGGAAGAACAGGACTTCAACTGCAGTAAGAACGCAAGCGGACTTCCTCTAGGAGGCACGGTGACTTCAGGGAGGACGTCTTAGATGGAATGCGAAGACGAGGGTTACCCTGAGTGCAGCTCAGGCTAGGGCAACGCGTAAGACTTGCACGCCGTGTGGGACGTGCCAGAACGGTGTTCGTGAACGTGTGCGAGGGCTGAGGAAATGAAGCTGCTCCAAAAGAGAGGGCAGTGCGTTTCCCTACACCCGGCATGCACAGAGGGGCTGTAACGGGCTCCGGGTCTGGACGTTGCTTAGCTGACCCAGGTGAGCCTGGGGTACTCAAGTGTTCCTGCGGGAATAGGGTGCCCAGGCTTGCGTCCTAGGTGTCCAGAAAACTGTGCTGCCGTTCAAGGAACGCAGAGCAGAGGCCAGCGCCTCATGGAAACTGCTGCACGCCTCTGCTTCTGCACGGCAAATCAGGGCCTTACTTCCAGGCATGTGTTCATGCTGGGTGTGCCGGTAGCGATATAGCAGGGTAAGATGCTGACTTTCTCCTCGAGCAGAGTGACTTCACGTACGAGGGCCTCGAAGTACTCCAAGCACAGTGTTCTCTCATGGCAGCTCACACAAGGACCATGAGAAGTTTTCTGTGCACTTCGGACTCACCAGCAAAGTTGTCCTGAGGCCGTTCGAGGACTCTGGAAATGTAGCTCTCCTCAAGGAACGTACAGTGTGTTGCCCATCACTGGGCACGCACAGAGGGCCTCCGAGGGATGCACCAATGGGCCTCGAAGTTGCTCAGCCGGCCCACAGGGGTCTGGAGGTGCTCAGTGAACTTGCAGGGAAACGAGGCCTACCCGAGAGGCCTAGGAGTCCTCAGACGTGTACTTCCTTTAAAGTAAAGCATATAAGGGACAAAGAACTCATGGAAACAGCTGCATGCCTCCCTTTCTGCACGGCTACTAAGGGCCTAACCTGGAGGCAAGTTTTCACGTTGAGATTCCCTTTAGCTCTAGAGCTTGTCAGGCTGACCACCACCGCGGCCATGGAAGCCCCTGGTTTAGACAGAGCCAACTCATTTTCTCCCCAGAAGCATTCTTACAGTGTTTACAGGCCTGTCAAGAGGAGGGAATGGCAGGCACTTTCAATGCAGCGTGAACGCTGCCTTCAAAACGGGAAAGCAAGGCTAGTTCCAGCAGGTCCCCTGTTCCAGGGGCACACTCAGCATGCACCCCTGTGGCTTCTAAGAAGTCCGAGGAGATACAGGTTACCCGGTGTTTCCTTCCCTGACTCAACTTCTCGAAGTAGGGTGTTCTGCATCATGCGAACTGCCTCAACCAAGGAACGCCGTAAGCTGCTCCTCTGGGCCTGTGGCTATTCGAAAGCCTGCAGTGCCACAGGAAGAACAGGACTTCAACTGCAGTAAGAACGCAAGCTGACTTCCTCTAGGAGGCACGGTGACTTCAGGCAGGACGTCTTAGATGGAATGCGAAGACGAGGGTTACCCTGAGTGCAGCTCAGGCTAGGGCAACGCGTAAGACTTGCACGCCGTGTGGGACGTGCCAGAACGCTGTTCGTGAACGTGTGCGAGGGCTGAGGAAATGAAGCTGCTCCAAAAGAGAGGGCAGTGCGTTTCCCTACACCCGGCATGCACAGAGGGGCTGTAACGGGCTCCGGGTCTGGACGTTGCTTAGCTGACCCAGGTGAGCCTGAGGTACTCAAGTGTTCCTGCGGGAATAGGGTGCCCAGGCTAGCGTCCTAGGTGTCCAGAAAACTGTGCTGCCGTTCAAGGAACGCAGAGCAGAGGCCAGCGCCTCATGGAAACTGCTGCACGCCTCTGCTTCTGCACGGCAAATCAGGGCCTTACTTCCAGGCATGTGTTCATGCTGGGTGTGCCGGTAGCGATATAGCAGGGTAAGATGCTGACTTTCTCCTCGAGCAGAGTGACTTCACGTACGAGGGCCTCGAAGTACTCCAAGCACAGTGTTCTCTCATGGCAGCTCACACAAGGACCATGAGAAGTTTCCTGTGCACTTCGGACTCACCAGCAATGTTGTCCTGAGGCCGTTCGAGGACTCTGGAAATGTAGCTCTCCTCAAGGAACGTACAGTGTGTTGCCCATCACTGGGCACGCACAGAGGGCCTCCGAGGGATGCACCAATGGGCCTCGAAGTTGCTCAGCCGGCCCACAGGGGTCTGGAGGTACTCAGTGAACTTGCAGGGAAAACGAGGCCTACCCGAGAGGCCTAGGAGTCCTCAGACGTGTACTTCCTTTAAAGTAAAGCATATAAGGGACAAAGAACTCATGGAAACAGCAGCAGGCCTCCCTTTCTGCACGGCTACTAAGGGCCTAACCTGGAGGCAAGTTTTCACGTTGAGATTCCCTTTAGCTCTAGAGCTTGTCAGGCTGACCACCACCGCGGCCATGGAAGCCCCTGGTTTAGACAGAGCAAACTCATTTTCTCCCCAGAAGCATTCTTACAGTGTTTACAGGCCTGTCAAGAGGAGGGAATGGCAGGCACTTTCAATGCAGCGTGAACGCTGCCTTCAAAATTGGGAAGCAAGGTTAGTTCCAACAGGTCCCCTTTTCCAGGGGCACACTCAGCATGCACCCCTGTGGCTTCTAAGAAGTCCGAGGAGACACAGGTTACCCTGTGTTTCCTTCCCTGACTCAACTTCTCGAAGTAGGCTGTTCTGCATCATGCGAACTGCCTCAACCAAGGAACGCCGTAAGGTGCTCCTCTGGGCCTGTGGCAATTCGAAAGCCTGCAGTGCCACAGGAAGAACAGGACTTCAACTGCAGTAAGAACGCAAGCTGACTTCCTCTAGGAGGCACGGTGACTTCAGGCAGGACGTCTTAGATGGAATGCGAAGACGAGGGTTACCCTGAGTGCAGCTCAGGCTAGGGCAACGCGTAAGACTTGCACGCCGTGTGGGACGTGCCAGAACGGTGTTCGTGAACGTGTGCGAGGGCTGAGGAAATGAAGCTGCTCCCAAAGAGAGGGCAGTGCGTTTCCCTACACCCGGCATGCACAGAGGGGCTGTAACGGGCTCCGGGTCTGGACGTTGCTTAGCTGACCCAGGTGAGCCTGGGGTACTCAAGTGTTCCTGCGGGAATAGGGTGCCCAGGCTACCGTTCTAGGTGTCCAGAAAACTGTGCTGCCGTTCAAGGAACGCAGAGCAGAGGCCAGCGCTTCATGGAAACTGCTGCACGCCTCTGCTTCTGCACGGCAAATCAGGGCCTTACTTCCAGGCATGTGTTCATGCTGGGTGTGCCAGTAGCGATATAGCAGGGTAAGATGCTGACTTTCTCCTCGAGCAGAGTGACTTCACGTACGAGGGCCTCGAAGTACTCCAAGCACAGTGTTCTCTCATGGCAGCTCACACAAGGACCATGAGAAGTTTTCTGTGCACTTCGGACTCACCAGCAAAGTTGTCCTGAGGCCGTTCGAGGACTCTGGAAATGTAGCTCTCCTCAAGGAACGTACAGTGTGTTGCCCATCACTGGGCACGCACAGAGGGCCTCCGAGGGATGCACCAATGGGCCTCGAAGTTGCTCAGCCGGCCCACAGGGGTCTGGAGGTGCTCAGTGAACTTGCAGGAAAACGAGGCCTACCCGAGAGGCCTAGGAGTCCTCAGACGTGTACTTCCTTTAAAGTAAAGCATATAAGGGGCAAAGAACTCATGGAAACAGCTGCATGCCTCCCTTTCTGCACGGCTACTAAGGGCCTAACCTGGAGGCAAGTTTTCACGTTGAGATTCCCTTTAGCTCTAGAGCTTGTCAGGCTGACCACCACCGCGGCCATGGAAGCCCCTGGTTTAGACAGAGCCAACTCATTTTCTCCCCAGAAGCATTCTTACAGTGTTTACAGGCCTGTCAAGAGGAGGGAATGGCAGGCACTTTCAATGCAGCGTGAACGCTGCCTTCAAAACGGGAAAGCAAGGCTAGTTCCAGCAGGTCCCCTGTTCCAGGGGCACACTCAGCATGCACCCCTGTGGCTTCTAAGAAGTCCGAGGAGACACAGGTTACCCTGTGTTTCCTTCCCTGACTCAACTTCTCGAAGTAGGGTGTTCTGCATCATGCGAACTGCCTCAACCAAGGAACGCCGTAAGCTGCTCCTATGGGCCTGTGGCTATTCGAAAGCCTGCAGTGCCACAGGAAGAACAGGACTTCAACTGCAGTAAGAACGCAAGCTGACTTCCTCTAGGAGGCACGGTGACTTCAGGCAGGACGTCTTAGATGGAATGCGAAGACGAGGGTTACCCTGAGTGCAGCTCAGGCTAGGGCAACGCGTAAGACTTGCACGCCGTGTGGGACGTGCCAGAACGCTGTTCGTGAACGTGTGCGAGGGCTGAGGAAATGAAGCTGCTCCAAAAGAGAGGGCAGTGCGTTTCCCTACACCCGGCATGCACAGAGGGGCTGTAACGGGCTCCGGGTCTGGACGTTGCTTAGCTGACCCAGGTGAGCCTGGGGTAATCAAGTGTTCCTGCGGGAATAGGGTGCCCAGGCTAGCGTCCTAGGTGTCCAGAAAACTGTGCTGCCGTTTAAGGAACGCAGAGCAGAGGCCAGCGCCTCATGGAAACTGCTGCACGCCTCTGCTTCTGCACGGCAAATCAGGGCCTTACTTCCAGGCATGTGTTCATGCTGGGTGTGCCGGAAGCGATATAGCAGGGTAAGATGCTGACTTTCTCCTCGAGCAGAGTGACTTCACGTACGAGGGCCTCGAAGTACTCCAAGCACAGTGTTCTCTCATGGCAGCTCACACAAGGACCATGAGAAGTTTTCTGTGCTCTTCGGACTCACCAGCAATGTTGTCCTGAGGCCGTTCGAGGACTCTGGAAATGTAGCTCTCCTCAAGGAACGTACAGTGTGTTGCCCATCACTGGGCACGCACAGAGGGCCTCCGAGGGATGCACCAATGGGCCTCGAAGTTGCTCAGCCGGCCCACAGGGGTCTGGAGGTGCTCAGTGAACTTGCAGGAAAACGAGGCCTACCCGAGAGGCCTAGGAGTCCTCAGACGTGTACTTCCTTTAAAGTAAAGCATATAAGGGACAAAGAACTCATGGAAACAGCAGCAGGCCTCCCTTTCTGCACGGCTACTAAGGGCCTAACCTGGAGGCAAGTTTTCACGTTGAGATTCCCTTTAGCTCTAGAGCTTGTCAGGCTGACCACCACCGCGGCCATGGAAGCCCCTGGTTTAGACAGAGCAAACTCATTTTCTCCCCAGAAGCATTCTTACAGTGTTTACAGGCCTTTCAAGAGGAGGGAATGGCAGGCACTTTCAATGCAGCGTGAACGCTGCCTTCAAAATTGGGAAGCAAGGTTAGTTCCAACAGGTCCCCTTTTCCAGGGGCACACTCAGCATGCACCCCTGTGGCTTCTAAGAAGTCCGAGGAGACACAGGTTACCCTGTGTTTCCTTCCCTGACTCAACTTCTCGAAGTAGGCTGTTCTGCATCATGCGAACTGCCTCAACCAAGGAACGCCGTAAGGTGCTCCTCTGGGCCTGTGGCAATTCGAAAGCCTGCAGTGCCACAGGAAGAACAGGACTTCAACTGCAGTAAGAACGCAAGCGGACTTCCTCTAGGAGGCACGGTGACTTCAGGCAGGACGTCTTAGATGGAATGCGAAGACGAGGGTTACCCTGAGTGCAGCTCAGGCTAGGGCAACGCGTAAGACTTGCACGCCGTGTGGGACGTGCCAGAACGGTGTTCGTGAACGTGTGCGAGGGCTGAGGAAATGAAGCTGCTCCAAAAGAGAGGGCAGTGCGTTTCCCTACACCCGGCATGCACAGAGGGGCTGTAACGGGCTCCGGGTCTGGACGTTGCTTAGCTGACCCAGGTGAGCCTGGGGTACTCAAGTGTTCCTGCGGGAATAGGGTGCCCAGGCTTGCGTCCTAGGTGTCCAGAAAACTGTGCTGCCGTTCAAGGAACGCAGAGCAGAGGCCAGCGCCTCATGGAAACTGCTGCACGCCTCTGCTTCTGCACGGCAAATCAGGGCCTTACTTCCAGGCATGTGTTCATGCTGGGTGTGCCGGTAGCGATATAGCAGGGTAAGATGCTGACTTTCTCCTCGAGCAGAGTGACTTCACGTACGAGGGCCTCGAAGTACTCCAAGCACAGTGTTCTCTCATGGCAGCTCACACAAGGACCATGAGAAGTTTTCTGTGCCCTTCGGACTCACCAGCAAAGTTGTCCTGTGGCCGTTCGAGGACTCTGGAAATGTAGCTCTCCTCAAGGATCGTACAGTGTGTTGCCCATCACTGGGCACGCACAGAGGGCCTCCGAGGGATGCACTATGGGCCTCGAAGTTGCTCAGCCGGCCCACAGGGGTGTGGAGGTACTCAGTGAACTTGCAGGGAAAACGAGGCCTACCCGAGAGGCCTAGGAGTCCTCAGACGTGTACTTCCTTTAAAGTAAAGCATATAAGGGACTAAGAACTCCTGGAAACAGCTGCATGCCTCCCTTTCTGCACGGCTACTAAGGGCCTAACCTGGAGGCAAGTTTTCACGTTGAGATTCCCTTTAGCTCTAGAGCTTGTCAGGCTGACCACCACCGCGGCCATGGAAGCCCCTGGTTTAGACAGAGCAAACTCATTTTCTCCCCAGAAGCATTCTTACAGTGTTTACAGGCCTGTCAAGAGGAGGGAATGGCAGGCACTTTCAATGCAGCGTGAACGCTTCCTTCAAAATTGGGAAGCAAGGTTAGTTCCAACAGGTCCCCTTTTCCAGGGGCACACTCAGCATGCACCCCTGTGGCTTCTAAGAAGTCCGAGGAGACACAGGTTACCCTGTGTTTCCTTCCCTGACTCAACTTCTCGAAGTAGGCTGTTCTGCATCATGCGAACTGCCTCAACCAAGGAACGCCGTAAGGTGCTCCTCTGGGCCTGTGGCTATTCGAAAGCCTGCAGTGCCACAGGAAGAACAGGACTTCAACTGCAGTAAGAACGCAAGCTGACTTCCTCTAGGAGGCACGGTGACTTCAGGGAGGACGTCTTAGATGGAATGCGAAGACGAGGGTTACCCTGAGTGCAGCTCAGGCTAGGGCAACGCGTAAGACTTGCACGCCGTGTGGGACGTGCCAGAACGGTGTTCGTGAACGTGTGCGAGGGCTGAGGAAATGAAGCTGCTCCAAAAGAGAGGGCAGTGCGTTTCCCTACACCCGGCATGCACAGAGGGGCTGTAACGGGCTCCGGGTCTGGACGTTGCTTAGCTGACCCAGGTGAGCCTGGGGTACTCAAGTGTTCCTGCGGGAATAGGGTGCCCAGGCTTGCGTCCTAGGTGTCCAGAAAACTGTGCTGCCGTTCAAGGAACGCAGAGCAGAGGCCAGCGCCTCATGGAAACTGCTGCACGCCTCTGCTTCTGCACGGCAAATCAGGGCCTTACTTCCAGGCATGTGTTCATGCTGGGTGTGCCGGTAGCGATATAGCAGGGTAAGATGCTGACTTTCTCCTCGAGCAGAGTGACTTCACGTACGAGGGCCTCGAAGTACTCCAAGCACAGTGTTCTCTCATGGCAGCTCACACAAGGACCATGAGAAGTTTTCTGTGCACTTCGGACTCACCAGCAAAGTTGTCCTGAGGCCGTTCGAGGACTCTGGAAATGTAGCTCTCCTCAAGGAACGTACAGTGTGTTGACCATCACTGGGCACGCACAGAGGGCCTCCGAGGGATGCACCAATGGGCCTCGAAGTTGCTCAGCCGGCCCACAGGGGTCTGGAGGTGCTCAGTGAACTTTCAGGAAAACGAGGCCTACCCGAGAGTCCTAGGAGTCCTCATACGTGTACTTCCTTTAAAGTAAAGCATATAAGGGACAAAGAACTCATGGAAACAGCTGCATGCCTCCCTTTCTGCACGGCTACTAAGGTCCTAACCTGGAGGCAAGTTTTCACGTTGAGATTCCCTTTAGCTCTAGAGCTTGTCAGGCTGACCACCACCGCGGCCATGGAAGCCCCTGGTTTAGACAGAGCCAACTCATTTTCTCCCCAGAAGCATTCTTACAGTGTTTACAGGCCTGTCAAGAGGAGGGAATGGCAGGCACTTTCAATGCAGCGTGAACGCTGCCTTCAAAATGGGAAAGCAAGGCTAGTTCCAGCAGGTCCCCTTTTCCAGGGGCACACTCAGCATGCACCCCTGTGGCTTCTAAGAAGTCCGAGGAGACACAGGTTACCCTGTGTTTCCTTCCCTGACTCAACTTCTCGAAGTAGGCTGTTCTGCATCATGCGAACTGCCTCAACCAAGGAACGCCGTAAGCTGCTCCTCTGGGCCTGTGGCTATTCGAAAGCCTGCAGTGCCACAGGAAGAACAGGACTTCAACTGCAGTAAGAACGCAAGCTGACTTCCTCTAGGAGGCACGGTGACTTCAGGCAGGACGTCTTAGATGGAATGCGAAGACGAGGGTTACCCTGAGTGCAGCTCAGGCTAGGGCAACGCGTAAGACTTGCACGCCGTGTGGGACGTGCCAGAACGCTGTTCGTGAACGTGTGCGAGGGCTGAGGAAATGAAGCTGCTCCAAAAGAGAGGGCAGTGCGTTTCCCTACACCCGGCATGCACAGAGGGGCTGTAACGGGCTCCGGGTCTGGACGTTGCTTAGCTGACCCAGGTGAGCCTGGGGTACTCAAGTGTTCCTGCGGGAATAGGGTGCCCAGGCTTGCGTCCTAGGTGTCCAGAAAACTGTGCTGCCGTTCAAGCAACGCAGAGCAGAGGCCAGCGCCTCATGGAAACTGCTGCACGCCTCTGCTTCTGCACGGCAAATCAGGGCCTTACTTCCAGGCATGTGTTCATGCTGGGTGTGCCGGTAGCGATATAGCAGGGTAAGATGCTGACTTTCTCCTCGAGCAGAGTGACTTCACGTACGAGGGCCTCGAAGTACTCCAAGCACAGTGTTCTCTCATGGCAGCTCACACAAGGACCATGAGAAGTTTTCTGTGCACTTCGGACTCACCAGCAAAGTTGTCCTGAGGCCGTTCGAGGACTCTGGAAATGTAGCTCTCCTCAAGGAACGTACAGTGTGTTGACCATCACTGGGCACGCACAGAGGGCCTCCGAGGGATGCACCAATGGGCCTCGAAGTTGCTCAGCCGGCCCACAGGGGTCTGGAGGTGCTCAGTGAACTTTCAGGAAAACGAGGCCTACCCGAGAGTCCTAGGAGTCCTCATACGTGTACTTCCTTTAAAGTAAAGCATATAAGGGACAAAGAACTCATGGAAACAGCTGCATGCCTCCCTTTCTGCACGGCTACTAAGGGCCTAACCTGGAGGCAAGTTTTCACGTTGAGATTCCCTTTAGCTCTAGAGCTTGTCAGGCTGACCACCACCGCGGCCATGGAAGCCCCTGGTTTAGACAGAGCCAACTCATTTTCTCCCCAGAAGCATTCTTACAGTGTTTACAGGCCTGTCAAGAGGAGGGAATGGCAGGCACTTTCAATGCAGCGTGAACGCTGCCTTCAAAATGGGAAAGCAAGGCTAGTTCCAGCAGGTCCCCTTTTCCAGGGGCACACTCAGCATGCACCCCTGTGGCTTCTAACAAGTCCGAGGAGACACAGGTTACCCTGTGTTTCCTTCCCTGACTCAACTTCTCGAAGTAGGCTGTTCTGCATCATGCGAACTGCCTCAACCAAGGAACGCCGTAAGCTGCTCCTCTGGGCCTGTGGCTATTCGAAAGCCTGCAGTGCCACAGGAAGAACAGGACTTCAACTGCAGTAAGAACGCAAGCTGACTTCCTCTAGGAGGCACGGTGACTTCAGGCAGGACGTCTTAGATGGAATGCGAAGACGAGGGTTACCCTGAGTGCAGCTCAGGCTAGGGCAACGCGTAAGACTTGCACGCCGTGTGGGACGTGCCAGAACGCTGTTCGTGAACGTGTGTGAGCGCTGAGGAAGTGAAGCTGCTCCAAAAGAGAGGGCAGTGCGTTTCCCTACACCCGGCATGCACAGAGGGGCTGTAACGGGCTCCGGGTCTGGACGTTGCTTAGCTGACCCAGGTGAGCCTGGGGTACTCAAGTGTTCCTGCGGGAATAGGGTGCCCAGGCTAGCGTCCTAGGTGTCCAGAAAACTGTGCTGCCGTTCAAGGAACGCAGAGCAGAGGCCAGCGCCTCATGGAAACTGCTGCACGCCTCTGCTTCTGCACGGCAAATCAGGGCCTTACTTCCAGGCATGTGTTCATGCTGAGTGTGCCGGTAGCGATATAGCAGGGTAAGATGCTGACTTTCTCCTCGAGCAGAGTGACTTCACGTACGAGGGCCTCGAAGTACTCCAAGCACAGTGTTCTCTCATGGCAGCTCACACAAGGACCATGAGAAGATTTCTGTGCACTTCGGACTCACCAGCAAAGTTGTCCTGAGGCCGTTCGAGGACTCTGGAAATGTAGCTCTCGTCAAGGATCGTACAGTGTGTTGCCCATCCCTGGGCACGCACAGAGGGCCTCCGAGGGATGCACCAATGGGACTCGAGGTTGCTCAGCCTGCCCACAGGGGTCTGGAGGTGCTCAGTGAACATGCAGGGAAAACGAGGCCTACCCGAGAGACCTAGGAGTCCTCAGACGTGTACTTCCTTTAAAATAAAGCATATAAGGGACAAAGAACTCATGGAAACAGCTGCATGCCTCCCTTTCTGCACGGCTACTAAGGGCCTAACCTGGAGGCAAGTTTTCACGTTGAGATTCCCTTTAGCTCTAGAGCTTGTCAGGCTGACCACCACCGCGGCCATGGAAGCCCCTGGTTTAGACAGAGCAAACTCATTTTCTCCCCAGAAGCATTCTTACAGTGTTTACAGGCCTGTCAAGAGGAGGGAATGGCAGGCACTTTCAATGCAGCGTGAACGCTGCCTTCAAAATGGGAAAGCAAGGTTAGTTCCAACAGGGCCCCTTTTCCAGGGGCACACTCAGCATGCACCCCTGTGGCTTCTAAGAAGTCCGAGGAGACACAGGTTACCCTGTGTTTCCTTCCCTGACTCAACTTCTCGAAGTAGGGTGTTCTGCATCATGCGAACTGCCTCAACCAAGGAACGCCGTAAGCTGCTCCTCTGGGCCTGTGGCTATTCGAAAGCCTGCAGTGCCACAGGAAGAACAGGACTTCAACTGCAGTAAGAACGCAAGCTGACTTCCTCTAGGAGGCACGGTGACTTCAGGCAGGACGTCTTAGATGGAATGCGAAGACGAGGGTTACCCTGAGTGCAGCTCAGGCTAGGGCAACGCGTAAGACTTGCACGCCGTGTGGGACGTGCCAGAACGCTGTTCGTGAACGTGTGCGAGGGCTGAGGAAATGAAGCTGCTCCAAAAGAGAGGGCAGTGCGTTTCCCTACACCCGGCATGCACAGAGGGGCTGTAACGGGCTCCGGGTCTGGACGTTGCTTAGCTGACCCAGGTGAGCCTGCGGTACTCAAGTGTTCCTGCGGGAATAGGGTGCCCAGGCTAGCGTCCTAGGTGTCCAGAAAACTGTGCTGCCGTTTAAGGAACGCAGAGCAGAGGCCAGCGCCTCATGGAAACTGCTGCACGCCTCTGCTTCTGCACGGCAAATCAGGGCCTTACTTCCAGGCATGTGTTCATGCTGGGTGTGCCGGAAGCGATATAGCAGGGTAAGATGCTGACTTTCTCCTCGAGCAGAGTGACTTCACGTACGAGGGCCTCGAAGTACTCCAAGCACAGTGTTCTCTCATGGCAGCTCACACAAGGACCATGAGAAGTTTTCTGTGCTCTTCGGACTCACCAGCAATGTTGTCCTGAGGCCGTTCGAGGACTCTGGAAATGTAGCTCTCCTCAAGGAACGTACAGTGTGTTGCCCATCACTGGGCACGCACAGAGGGCCTCCGAGGGATGCACCAATGGGCCTCGAAGTTGCTCAGCCGGCCCACAGGGGTCTGGAGGTGCTCAGTGAACTTGCAGGAAAACGAGGCCTACCCGAGAGGCCTAGGAGTCCTCAGACGTGTACTTCCTTTAAAGTAAAGCATATAAGGGACAAAGAACTCATGGAAACAGCAGCAGGCCTCCCTTTCTGCACGGCTACTAAGGACCTAACCTGGAGGCAAGTTTTCACGTTGAGATTCCCTTTAGCTCTAGAGCTTGTCAGGCTGACCACCACCGCGGCCATGGAAGCCCCTGGTTTAGACAGAGCAAACTCATTTTCTCCCCAGAAGCATTCTTACAGTGTTTACAGGCCTGTCAAGAGGAGGGAATGGCAGGCACTTTCAATGCAGCGTGAACGCTTCCTTCAAAATTGGGAAGCAAGGTTAGTTCCAACAGGTCCCCTTTTCCAGGGGCACACTCAGCATGCACCCCTGTGGCTTCTAAGAAGTCCGAGGAGACACAGGTTACCCTGTGTTTCCTTCCCTGACTCAACTTCTCGAAGTAGGCTGTTCTGCATCATGCGAACTGCCTCAACCAAGGAACGCCGTAAGGTGCTCCTCTGGGCCTGTGGCAATTCGAAAGCCTGCAGTGCCACAGGAAGAACAGGACTTCAACTGCAGTAAGAACGCAAGCTGACTTCCTCTAGGAGGCACGGTGACTTCAGGGAGGACGTCTTAGATGGAATGCGAAGACGAGGGTTACCCTGAGTGCAGCTCAGGCTAGGGCAACGCGTAAGACTTGCACGCCGTGTGGGACGTGCCAGAACGGTGTTCGTGAACGTGTGCGAGGGCTGAGGAAATGAAGCTGCTCCAAAAGAGAGGGCAGTGCGTTTCCCTACACCCGGCATGCACAGAGGGGCTGTAACGGGCTCCGGGTCTGGACGTTGCTTAGCTGACCCAGGTGAGCCTGGGGTACTCAAGTGTTCCTGCGGGAATAGGGTGCCCAGGCTTGCGTCCTAGGTGTCCAGAAAACTGTGCTGCCGTTCAAGGAACGCAGAGCAGAGGCCAGCGCCTCATGGAAACTGCTGCACGCCTCTGCTTCTGCACGGCAAATCAGGGCCTTACTTCCAGGCATGTGTTCATGCTGGGTGTGCCGGTAGCGATATAGCAGGGTAAGATGCTGACTTTCTCCTCGAGCAGAGTGACTTCACGTACGAGGGCCTCGAAGTACTCCAAGCACAGTGTTCTCTCATGGCAGCTCACACAAGGACCATGAGAAGTTTTCTGTGCCCTTCGGACTCACCAGCAAAGTTGTCCTGTGGCCGTTCGAGGACTCTGGAAATGTAGCTCTCCTCAAGGATCGTACAGTGTGTTGCCCATCACTGGGCACGCACAGAGGGCCTCCGAGGGATGCACTATGGGCCTCGAAGTTGCTCAGCCGGCCCACAGGGGTGTGGAGGTACTCAGTGAACTTGCAGGGAAAACGAGGCCTACCCGAGAGGCCTAGGAGTCCTCAGACGTGTACTTCCTTTAAAGTAAAGCATATAAGGGACTAAGAACTCCTGGAAACAGCTGCATGCCTCCCTTTCTGCACGGCTACTAAGGGCCTAACCTGGAGGCAAGTTTTCACGTTGAGATTCCCTTTAGCTCTAGAGCTTGTCAGGCTGACCACCACCGCGGCCATGGAAGCCCCTGGTTTAGACAGAGCCAACTCATTTTCTCCCCAGAAGCATTCTTACAGTGTTTATAGGCCTGTCAAGAGGAGGGAATGGCAGGCACTTTCAATGCAGCGTGAACGCTGCCTTCAAAATGGGAAAGCAAGGCTAGTTCCAGCAGGTCCCCTTTTCCAGGGGCACACTCAGCATGCACCCCTGTGGCTTCTAAGAAGTCCGAGGAGACACAGGTTACCCTGTGTTTCCTTCCCTGACTCAACTTCTCGAAGTAGGCTGTTCTGCATCATGCGAACTGCCTCAACCAAGGAACGCCGTAAGCTGCTCCTCTGGGCCTGTGGCTATTCGAAAGCCTGCAGTGCCACAGGAAGAACAGGACTTCAACTGCAGTAAGAACGCAAGCTGACTTCCTCTAGGAGGCACGGTGACTTCAGGCAGGACGTCTTAGATGGAATGCGAAGACGAGGGTTACCCTGAGTGCAGCTCAGGCTAGGGCAACGCGTAAGACTTGCACGCCGTGTGGGACGTGCCAGAACGCTGTTCGTGAACGTGTGCGAGGGCTGAGGAAATGAAGCTGCTCCCAAAGAGAGGGCAGTGCGTTTCCCTACACCCGGCATGCACAGAGGGGCTGTAACGGGCTCCGGGTCTGGACGTTGCTTAGCTGACCCAGGTGAGCCTGCGGTACTCAAGTGTTCCTGCGGGAATAGGGTGCCCAGGCTAGCGTCCTAGGTGTCCAGAAAACTGTGCTGCCGTTTAAGGAACGCAGAGCAGAGGCCAGCGCCTCATGGAAACTGCTGCACGCCTCTGCTTCTGCACGGCAAATCAGGGCCTTACTTCCAGGCATGTGTTCATGCTGGGTGTGCCGGTAGCGATATAGCAGGGTAAGATGCTGACTTTCTCCTCGAGCAGAGTGACTTCACGTACGAGGGCCTCGAAGTACTCCAAGCACAGTGTTCTCTCATGGCAGCTCACACAAGGACCATGAGAAGTTTTCTGTGCCCTTCGGACTCACCAGCAAAGTTGTCCTGTGGCCGTTCGAGGACTCTGGAAATGTAGCTCTCCTCAAGGATCGTACAGTGTGTTGCCCATCACTGGGCACGCACAGAGGGCCTCCGAGGGATGCACTATGGGCCTCGAAGTTGCTCAGCCGGCCCACAGGGGTGTGGAGGTACTCAGTGAACTTGCAGGGAAAACGAGGCCTACCCGAGAGGCCTAGGAGTCCTCAGACGTGTACTTCCTTTAAAGTAAAGCATATAAGGGACTAAGAACTCCTGGAAACAGCTGCATGCCTCCCTTTCTGCACGGCTACTAAGGGCCTAACCTGGAGGCAAGTTTTCACGTTGAGATTCCCTTTAGCTCTAGAGCTTGTCAGGCTGACCACCACCGCGGCCATGGAAGCCCCTGGTTTAGACAGAGCCAACTCATTTTCTCCCCAGAAGCATTCTTACAGTGTTTACAGGCCTGTCAAGAGGAGGGAATGGCAGGCACTTTCAATGCAGCGTGAACGCTGCCTTCAAAATGGGAAAGCAAGGCTAGTTCCAGCAGGTCCCCTGTTCCAGGGGCACACTCAGCATGCACCCCTGTGGCTTCTAAGAAGTCCGAGGAGACACAGGTTACCCTGTGTTTCCTTCCCTGACTCAACTTCTCGAAGTAGGGTGTTCTGCATCATGCGAACTGCCTCAACCAAGGAACGCCGTAAGCTGCTCCTCTGGGCCTGTGGCTATTCGAAAGCCTGCAGTGCCACAGGAAGAACAGGACTTCAACTGCAGTAAGAACGCAAGCTGACTTCCTCTAGGAGGCACGGTGACTTCAGGCAGGACGTCTTAGATGGAATGCGAAGACGAGGGTTACCCTGAGTGCAGCTCAGGCTAGGGCAACGCGTAAGACTTGCACGCCGTGTGGGACGTGCCAGAACGCTGTTCGTGAACGTGTGCGAGGGCTGAGGAAATGAAGCTGCTCCAAAAGAGAGGGCAGTGCGTTTCCCTACACCCGGCATGCACAGAGGGGCTGTAACGGGCTCCGGGTCTGGACGTTGCTTAGCTGACCCAGGTGAGCCTGCGGTACTCAAGTGTTCCTGCGGGAATAGGGTGCCCAGGCTAGCGTCCTAGGTGTCCAGAAAACTGTGCTGCCGTTTAAGGAACGCAGAGCAGAGGCCAGCGCCTCATGGAAACTGCTGCACGCCTCTGCTTCTGCACGGCAAATCAGGGCCTTACTTCCAGGCATGTGTTCATGCTGGGTGTGCCGGAAGCGATATAGCAGGGTAAGATGCTGACTTTCTCCTCGAGCAGAGTGACTTCACGTACGAGGGCCTCGAAGTACTCCAAGCACAGTGTTCTCTCATGGCAGCTCACACAAGGACCATGAGAAGTTTTCTGTGCTCTTCGGACTCACCAGCAATGTTGTCCTGAGGCCGTTCGAGGACTCTGGAAATGTAGCTCTCCTCAAGGAACGTACAGTGTGTTGCCCATCACTGGGCACGCACAGAGGGCCTCCGAGGGATGCACCAATGGGCCTCGAAGTTGCTCAGCCGGCCCACAGGGGTCTGGAGGTGCTCAGTGAACTTTCAGGAAAACGAGGCCTACCCGAGAGGCCTAGGAGTCCTCAGACGTGTACTTCCTTTAAAGTAAAGCATATAAGGGACAAAGAACTCATGGAAACAGCAGCAGGCCTCCCTTTCTGCACGGCTACTAAGGGCCTAACCTGGAGGCAAGTTTTCACGTTGAGATTCCCTTTAGCTCTAGAGCTTGTCAGGCTGACCACCACCGCGGCCATGGAAGCCCCTGGTTTAGACAGAGCAAACTCATTTTCTCCCCAGAAGCATTCTTACAGTGTTTACAGGCCTGTCAAGAGGAGGGAATGGCAGGCACTTTCAATGCAGCGTGAACGCTTCCTTCAAAATTGGGAAGCAAGGTTAGTTCCAACAGGTCCCCTTTTCCAGGGGCACACTCAGCATGCACCCCTGTGGCTTCTAAGAAGTCCGAGGAGACACAGGTTACCCTGTGTTTCCTTCCCTGACTCAACTTCTCGAAGTAGGCTGTTCTGCATCATGCGAACTGCCTCAACCAAGGAACGCCGTAAGGTGCTCCTCTGGGCCTGTGGCAATTCGAAAGCCTGCAGTGCCACAGGAAGAACAGGACTTCAACTGCAGTAAGAACGCAAGCTGACTTCCTCTAGGAGGCACGGTGACTTCAGGGAGGACGTCTTAGATGGAATGCGAAGACGAGGGTTACCCTGAGTGCAGCTCAGGCTAGGGCAACGCGTAAGACTTGCACGCCGTGTGGGACGTGCCAGAACGGTGTTCGTGAACGTGTGCGAGGGCTGAGGAAATGAAGCTGCTCCAAAAGAGAGGGCAGTGCGTTTCCCTACACCCGGCATGCACAGAGGGGCTGTAACGGGCTCCGGGTCTGGACGTTGCTTAGCTGACCCAGGTGAGCCTGGGGTACTCAAGTGTTCCTGCGGGAATAGGGTGCCCAGGCTTGCGTCCTAGGTGTCCAGAAAACTGTGCTGCCGTTCAAGGAACGCAGAGCAGAGGCCAGCGCCTCATGGAAACTGCTGCACGCCTCTGCTTCTGCACGGCAAATCAGGGCCTTACTTCCAGGCATGTGTTCATGCTGGGTGTGCCGGTAGCGATATAGCAGGGTAAGATGCTGACTTTCTCCTCGAGCAGAGTGACTTCACGTACGAGGGCCTCGAAGTACTCCAAGCACAGTGTTCTCTCATGGCAGCTCACACAAGGACCATGAGAAGTTTTCTGTGCACTTCGGACTCACCAGCAAAGTTGTCCTGAGGCCGTTCGAGGACTCTGGAAATGTAGCTCTCCTCAAGGAACGTACAGTGTGTTGACCATCACTGGGCACGCACAGAGGGCCTCCGAGGGATGCACCAATGGGCCTCGAAGTTGCTCAGCCGGCCCACAGGGGTCTGGAGGTGCTCAGTGAACTTTCAGGAAAACGAGGCCTACCCGAGAGTCCTAGGAGTCCTCATACGTGTACTTCCTTTAAAGTAAAGCATATAAGGGACAAAGAACTCCTGGAAACAGCTGCATGCCTCCCTTTCTGCACGGCTACTAAGGTCCTAACCTGGAGGCAAGTTTTCACGTTGAGATTCCCTTTAGCTCTAGAGCTTGTCAGGCTGACCACCACCGCGGCCATGGAAGCCCCTGGTTTAGACAGAGCCAACTCATTTTCTCCCCAGAAGCATTCTTACAGTGTTTACAGGCCTGTCAAGAGGAGGGAATGGCAGGCACTTTCAATGCAGCGTGAACGCTGCCTTCAAAATGGGAAAGCAAGGCTAGTTCCAGCAGGTCCCCTTTTCCAGGGGCACACTCAGCATGCACCCCTGTGGCTTCTAAGAAGTCCGAGGAGACACAGGTTACCCTGTGTTTCCTTCCCTGACTCAACTTCTCGAAGTAGGCTGTTCTGCATCATGCGAACTGCCTCAACCAAGGAACGCCGTAAGCTGCTCCTCTGGGCCTGTGGCTATTCGAAAGCCTGCAGTGCCACAGGAAGAACAGGACTTCAACTGCAGTAAGAACGCAAGATGACTTCCTCTAGGAGGCACGGTGACTTCAGGCAGGACGTCTTAGATGGAATGCGAAGACGAGGGTTACCCTGAGTGCAGCTCAGGCTAGGGCAACGCGTAAGACTTGCACGCCGTGTGGGACGTGCCAGAACGCTGTTCGTGAACGTGTGCGAGGGCTGAGGAAATGAAGCTGCTCCCAAAGAGAGGGCAGTGCGTTTCCCTACACCCGGCATGCACAGAGGGGCTGTAACGGGCTCCGGGTCTGGACGTTGCTTAGCTGACCCAGGTGAGCCTGGGGTACTCAAGTGTTCCTGCGGGAATAGGGTGCCCAGGCTTGCGTCCTAGGTGTCCAGAAAACTGTGCTGCCGTTCAAGGAACGCAGAGCAGAGGCCAGCGCCTCATGGAAACTGCTGCACGCCTCTGCTTCTGCACGGCAAATCAGGGCCTTACTTCCAGGCATGTGTTCATGCTGGGTGTGCCGGTAGCGATATAGCAGGGTAAGATGCTGACTTTCTCCTCGAGCAGAGTGACTTCACGTACGAGGGCCTCGAAGTACTCCAAGCACAGTGTTCTCTCATGGCAGCTCACACAAGGACCATGAGAAGTTTTCTGTGCACTTCGGACTCACCAGCAAAGTTGTCCTGAGGCCGTTCGAGGACTCTGGAAATGTAGCTCTCCTCAAGGAACGTACAGTGTGTTGACCATCACTGGGCACGCACAGAGGGCCTCCGAGGGATGCACCAATGGGCCTCGAAGTTGCTCAGCCGGCCCACAGGGGTCTGGAGGTGCTCAGTGAACTTTCAGGAAAACGAGGCCTACCCGAGAGTCCTAGGAGTCCTCATACGTGTACTTCCTTTAAAGTAAAGCATATAAGGGACAAAGAACTCCTGGAAACAGCTGCATGCCTCCCTTTCTGCACGGCTACTAAGGGCCTAACCTGGAGGCAAGTTTTCACGTTGAGATTCCCTTTAGCTCTAGAGCTTGTCAGGCTGACCACCACCGCGGCCATGGAAGCCCCTGGTTTAGACAGAGCCAACTCATTTTCTCCCCAGAAGCATTCTTACAGTGTTTACAGGCCTGTCAAGAGGAGGGAATGGCAGGCACTTTCAATGCAGCGTGAACGCTGCCTTCAAAATGGGAAAGCAAGGCTAGTTCCAGCAGGTCCCCTTTTCCAGGGGCACACTCAGCATGCACCCCTGTGGCTTCTAAGAAGTCCGAGGAGACACAGGTTACCCTGTGTTTCCTTCCCTGACTCAACTTCTCGAAGTAGGCTGTTCTGCATCATGCGAACTGCCTCAACCAAGGAACGCCGTAAGGTGCTCCTCTGGGCCTGTGGCAATTCGAAAGCCTGCAGTGCCACAGGAAGAACAGGACTTCAACTGCAGTAAGAACGCAAGCTGACTTCCTCTAGGAGGCACGGTGACTTCAGGGAGGACGTCTTAGATGGAATGCGAAGACGAGGGTTACCCTGAGTGCAGCTCAGGCTAGGGCAACGCGTAAGACTTGCACGCCGTGTGGGACGTGCCAGAACGGTGTTCGTGAACGTGTGCGAGGGCTGAGGAAATGAAGCTGCTCCAAAAGAGAGGGCAGTGCGTTTCCCTACACCCGGCATGCACAGAGGGGCTGTAACGGGCTCCGGGTCTGGACGTTGCTTAGCTGACCCAGGTGAGCCTGGGGTACTCAAGTGTTCCTGCGGGAATAGGGTGCCCAGGCTTGCGTCCTAGGTGTCCAGAAATCTGTGCTGCCGTTCAAGGAACGCAGAGCAGAGGCCAGCGCCTCATGGAAACTGCTGCACGCCTCTGCTTCTGCACGGCAAATCAGGGCCTTACTTCCAGGCATGTGTTCATGCTGGGTGTGCCGGTAGCGATATAGCAGGGTAAGATGCTGACTTTCTCCTCGAGCAGAGTGACTTCACGTACGAGGGCCTCGAAGTACTCCAAGCACAGTGTTCTCTCATGGCAGCTCACACAAGGACCATGAGAAGTTTTCTGTGCTCTTCGGACTCACCAGCAATGTTGTCCTGAGGCCGTTCGAGGACTCTGGAAATGTAGCTCTCCTCAAGGAACGTACAGTGTGTTGACCATCACTGGGCACGCACAGAGGGCCTCCGAGGGATGCACCAATGGGCCTCGAAGTTGCTCAGCCGGCCCACAGGGGTCTGGAGGTGCTCAGTGAACTTTCAGGAAAACGAGGCCTACCCGAGAGTCCTAGGAGTCCTCATACGTGTACTTCCTTTAAAGTAAAGCATATAAGGGACAAAGAACTCATGGAAACAGCTGCATGCCTCCCTTTCTGCACGGCTACTAAGGGCCTAACCTGGAGGCAAGTTTTCACGTTGAGATTCCCTTTAGCTCTAGAGCTTGTCAGGCTGACCACCACCGCGGCCATGGAAGCCCCTGGTTTAGACAGAGCCAACTCATTTTCTCCCCAGAAGCATTCTTACAGTGTTTACAGGCCTGTCAAGAGGAGGGAATGGCAGGCACTTTCAATGCAGCGTGAACGCTGCCTTCAAAATGGGAAAGCAAGGCTAGTTCCAGCAGGTCCCCTTTTCCAGGGGCACACTCAGCATGCACCCCTGTGGCTTCTAAGAAGTCCGAGGAGACACAGGTTACCCTGTGTTTCCTTCCCTGACTCAACTTCTCGAAGTAGGCTGTTCTGCATCATGCGAACTGCCTCAACCAAGGAACGCCGTAAGCTGCTCCTCTGGGCCTGTGGCTATTCGAAAGCCTGCAGTGCCACAGGAAGAACAGGACTTCAACTGCAGTAAGAACGCAAGCTGACTTCCTCTAGGAGGCACGGTGACTTCAGGCAGGACGTCTTAGATGGAATGCGAAGACGAGGGTTACCCTGAGTGCAGCTCAGGCTAGGGCAACGCGTAAGACTTGCACGCCGTGTGGGACGTGCCAGAACGGTGTTCGTGAACGTGTGCGAGGGCTGAGGAAATGAAGCTGCTCCAAAAGAGAGGGCAGTGCGTTTCCCTACACCCGGCATGCACAGAGGGGCTGTAACGGGCTCCGGGTCTGGACGTTGCTTAGCTGACCCAGGTGAGCCTGCGGTACTCAAGTGTTCCTGCGGGAATAGGGTGCCCAGGCTAGCGTCCTAGGTGTCCAGAAAACTGTGCTGCCGTTTAAGGAACGCAGAGCAGAGGCCAGCGCCTCATGGAAACTGCTGCACGCCTCTGCTTCTGCACGGCAAATCAGGGCCTTACTTCCAGGCATGTGTTCATGCTGGGTGTGCCGGTAGCGATATAGCAGGGTAAGATGCTGACTTTCTCCTCGAGCAGAGTGACTTCACGTACGAGGGCCTCGAAGTACTCCAAGCACAGTGTTCGCTCATGGCAGCTCACACAAGGACCATGAGAAGTTTTCTGTGCCCTTCGGACTCACCAGCAAAGTTGTCCTGTGGCCGTTCGAGGACTCTGGAAATGTAGCTCTCCTCAAGGATCGTACAGTGTGTTGCCCATCACTGGGCACGCACAGAGGGCCTCCGAGGGATGCACTATGGGCCTCGAAGTTGCTCAGCCGGCCCACAGGGGTCTGGAGGTACTCAGTGAACTTGCAGGGAAAACGAGGCCTACCCGAGAGGCCTAGGAGTCCTCAGACGTGTACTTCCTTTAAAGTAAAGCATATAAGGGACTAAGAACTCATGGAAACAGCAGCAGGCCTCCCTTTCTGCACGGCTACTAAGGGCCTAACCTGGAGGCAAGTTTTCACGTTGAGATTCCCTTTAGCTCTAGAGCTTGTCAGGCTGACCACCACCGCGGCCATGGAAGCCCCTGGTTTAGACAGAGCAAACTCATTTTCTCCCCAGAAGCATTCTTACAGTGTTTACAGGCCTGTCAAGAGGAGGGAATGGCAGGCACTTTCAATGCAGCGTGAACGCTTCCTTCAAAATTGGGAAGCAAGGTTAGTTCCAACAGGTCCCCTTTTCCAGGGGCACACTCAGCATGCACCCCTGTGGCTTCTAAGAAGTCCGAGGAGACACAGGTTACCCTGTGTTTCCTTCCCTGACTCAACTTCTCGAAGTAGGCTGTTCTGCATCATGCGAACTGCCTCAACCAAGGAACGCCGTAAGGTGCTCCTCTGGGCCTGTGGCAATTCGAAAGCCTGCAGTGCCACAGGAAGAACAGGACTTCAACTGCAGTAAGAACGCAAGCTGACTTCCTCTAGGAGGCACGGTGACTTCAGGGAGGACGTCTTAGATGGAATGCGAAGACGAGGGTTACCCTGAGTGCAGCTCAGGCTAGGGCAACGCGTAAGATTTCCACGCCGTGTGGGACGTGCCAGAACGGTGTTCGTGAACGTGTGCGAGGGCTCAGGAAATGAAGCTGCTCCAAAAGAGAGGGCAGTGCGTTTCCCTACACCCGGCATGCACAAAGGGGCTGTAACGGGCTCCGGGTCTGGACGTTGCTTAGCTGACCCAGGTGAGCCTGGGGTACTCAAGTGTTCCTGCGGGAATAGGGTGCCCAGGCTAGCGTCCTAGGTGTCCAGAAAACTGTGCTGCCGTTTAAGGAACGCAGAGCAGAGGCCAGCGCCTCATGGAAACTGCTGCACGCCTCTGCTTCTGCACGGCAAATCAGGGCCTTACTTCCAGGCATGTGTTCATGCTGGGTGTGCCGGAAGCGATATAGCAGGGTAAGATGCTGACTTTCTCCTCGAGCAGAGTGACTTCACGTACGAGGGCCTCGAAGTACTCCAAGCACAGTGTTCTCTCATGGCAGCTCACACAAGGATCATGAGAAGTTTTCTGTGCCCTTCGGACTCACCAGCAATGTTGTCCTGAGGCCGTTCGAGGACTCTGGAAATGTAGCTCTCCTCAAGGAACGTACAGTGTGTTGCCCATCACTGGGCACGCACAGAGGGCCTCCGAGGGATGCACTATGGGCCTCGAAGTTGCTCAGCCGGCCCACAGGGGTGTGGAGGTACTCAGTGAACTTGCAGGGAAAACGAGGCCTACCCGAGAGGCCTAGGAGTCCTCAGACGTGTACTTCCTTTAAAGTAAAGCATATAAGGGACTAAGAACTCCTGGAAACAGCTGCATGCCTCCCTTTCTGCACGGCTACTAAGGGCCTAACCTGGAGGCAAGTTTTCACGTTGAGATTCCCTTTAGCTCTAGAGCTTGTCAGGCTGACCACCACCGCGGCCATGGAAGCCCCTGGTTTAGACAGAGCCAACTCATTTTCTCCCCAGAAGCATTCTTACAGTGTTTACAGGCCTGTCAAGAGGAGGGAATGGCAGGCACTTTCAATGCAGCGTGAACGCTGCCTTCAAAATGGGAAAGCAAGGCTAGTTCCAGCAGGTCCCCTTTTCCAGGGGCACACTCAGCATGCACCCCTGTGGCTTCTAAGAAGTCCGAGGAGACACAGGTTACCCTGTGTTTCCTTCCCTGACTCAACTTCTCGAAGTAGGCTGTTCTGCATCATGCGAACTGCCTCAACCAAGGAACGCCGTAAGCTGCTCCTCTGGGCCTGTGGCTATTCGAAAGCCTGCAGTGCCACAGGAAGAACAGGACTTCAACTGCAGTAAGAACGCAAGCTGACTTCCTCTAGGAGGCACGGTGACTTCAGGCAGGACGTCTTAGATGGAATGCGAAGACGAGGGTTACCCTGAGTGCAGCTCAGGCTAGGGCAACGCGTAAGACTTGCACGCCGTGTGGGACGTGCCAGAACGGTGTTCGTGAACGTGTGCGAGGGCTGAGGAAATGAAGCTGCTCCAAAAGAGAGGGCAGTGCGTTTCCCTACACCCGGCATGCACAGAGGGGCTGTAACGGGCTCCGGGTCTGGACGTTGCTTAGCTGACCCAGGTGAGCCTGCGGTACTCAAGTGTTCCTGCGGGAATAGGGTGCCCAGGCTAGCGTCCTAGGTGTCCAGAAAACTGTGCTGCCGTTTAAGGAACGCAGAGCAGAGGCCAGCGCCTCATGGAAACTGCTGCACGCCTCTGCTTCTGCACGGCAAATCAGGGCCTTACTTCCAGGCATGTGTTCATGCTGGGTGTGCCGGTAGCGATATAGCAGGGTAAGATGCTGACTTTCTCCTCGAGCAGAGTGACTTCACGTACGAGGGCCTCGAAGTACTCCAAGCACAGTGTTCTCTCATGGCAGCTGACACAAGGACCATGAGAAGTTTTCTGTGCCCTTCGGACTCACCAGCAAAGTTGTCCTGTGGCCGTTCGAGGACTCTGGAAATGTAGCTCTCCTCAAGGATCGTACAGTGTGTTGCCCATCACTGGGCACGCACAGAGGGCCTCCGAGGGATGCACTATGGGCCTCGAAGTTGCTCAGCCGGCCCACAGGGGTGTGGAGGTACTCAGTGAACTTGCAGGGAAAACGAGGCCTACCCGAGAGGCCTAGGAGTCCTCAGACGTGTACTTCCTTTAAAGTAAAGCATATAAGGGACTAAGAACTCATGGAAACAGCAGCAGGCCTCCCTTTCTGCACGGCTACTAAGGGCCTAACCTGGAGGCAAGTTTTCACGTTGAGATTCCCTTTAGCTCTAGAGCTTGTCAGGCTGACCACCACCGCGGCCATGGAAGCCCCTGGTTTAGACAGAGCAAACTCATTTTCTCCCCAGAAGCATTCTTACAGTGTTTACAGGCCTGTCAAGAGGAGGGAATGGCAGGCACTTTCAATGCAGCGTGAACGCTTCCTTCAAAATTGGGAAGCAAGGTTAGTTCCAACAGGTCCCCTTTTCCAGGGGCACACTCAGCATGCACCCCTGTGGCTTCTAAGAAGTCCGAGGAGACACAGGTTACCCTGTGTTTCCTTCCCTGACTCAACTTCTCGAAGTAGGCTGTTCTGCATCATGCGAACTGCCTCAACCAAGGAACGCCGTAAGGTGCTCCTCTGGGCCTGTGGCAATTCGAAAGCCTGCAGTGCCACAGGAAGAACAGGACTTCAACTGCAGTAAGAACGCAAGCTGACTTCCTCTAGGAGGCACGGTGACTTCAGGGAGGACGTCTTAGATGGAATGCGAAGACGAGGGTTACCCTGAGTGCAGCTCAGGCTAGGGCAACGCGTAAGACTTGCACGCCGTGTGGGACGTGCCAGAACGGTGTTCGTGAACGTGTGCGAGGGCTGAGGAAATGAAGCTGCTCCAAAAGAGAGGGCAGTGCGTTTCCCTACACCCGGCATGCACAGAGGGGCTGTAACGGGCTCCGGGTCTGGACGTTGCTTAGCTGACCCAGGTGAGCCTGGGGTACTCAAGTGTTCCTGCGGGAATAGGGTGCCCAGGCTTGCGTCCTAGGTGTCCAGAAAACTGTGCTGCCGTTCAAGGAACGCAGAGCAGAGGCCAGCGCCTCATGGAAACTGCTGCACGCCTCTGCTTCTGCACGGCAAATCAGGGCCTTACTTCCAGGCATGTGTTCATGCTGGGTGTGCCGGTAGCGATATAGCAGGGTAAGATGCTGACTTTCTCCTCGAGCAGAGTGACTTCACGTACGAGGGCCTCGAAGTACTCCAAGCACAGTGTTCTCTCATGGCAGCTCACACAAGGACCATGAGAAGTTTTCTGTGCACTTCGGACTCACCAGCAAAGTTGTCCTGAGGCCGTTCGAGGACTCTGGAAATGTAGCTCTCCTCAAGGAACGTACAGTGTGTTGCCCATCACTGGGCACGCACAGAGGGCCTCCGAGGGATGCACTATGGGCCTCGAAGTTGCTCAGCCGGCCCACAGGGGTCTGGAGGTACTCAGTGAACTTGCAGGGAAAACGAGGCCTACCCGAGAGGCCTAGGAGTCCTCAGACGTGTACTTCCTTTAAAGTAAAGCATATAAGGGACTAAGAACTCATGGAAACAGTAGCAGGCCTCCCTTTCTGCACGGCTACTAAGGGCCTAACCTGGAGGCAAGTTTTCACGTTGAGATTCCCTTTAGCTCTAGAGCTTGTCAGGCTGACCACCACCGCGGCCATGGAAGCCCCTGGTTTAGACAGAGCAAACTCATTTTCTCCCCAGAAGCATTCTTACAGTGTTTACAGGCCTGTCAAGAGGAGGGAATGGCAGGCACTTTCAATGCAGCGTGAACGCTTCCTTCAAAATTGGGAAGCAAGGTTAGTTCCAACAGGTCCCCTTTTCCAGGGGCACACTCAGCATGCACCCCTGTGGCTTCTAAGAAGTCCGAGGAGACACAGGTTACCCTGTGTTTCCTTCCCTGACTCAACTTCTCGAAGTAGGCTGTTCTGCATCATGCGAACTGCCTCAACCAAGGAACGCCGTAAGGTGCTCCTCTGGGCCTGTGGCAATTCGAAAGCCTGCAGTGCCACAGGAAGAACAGGACTTCAACTGCAGTAAGAACGCAAGCTGACTTCCTCTAGGAGGCACGGTGACTTCAGGGAGGACGTCTTAGATGGAATGCGAAGACGAGGGTTACCCTGAGTGCAGCTCAGGCTAGGGCAACGCGTAAGATTTCCACGCCGTGTGGGACGTGCCAGAACGGTGTTCGTGAACGTGTGCGAGGGCTCAGGAAATGAAGCTGCTCCCAAAGAGAGGGCAGTGCGTTTCCCTACACCCGGCATGCACAGAGGGGCTGTAACGGGCTCCGGGTCTGGACGTTGCTTAGCTGACCCAGGTGAGCCTGCGGTACTCAAGTGTTCCTGCGGGAATAGGGTGCCCAGGCTTGCGTCCTAGGTGTCCAGAAATCTGTGCTGCCGTTCAAGGAACGCAGAGCAGAGGCCAGCGCCTCATGGAAACTGCTGCACGCCTCTGCTTCTGCACGGCAAATCAGGGCCTTACTTCCAGGCATGTGTTCATGCTGGGTGTGCCGGTAGCGATATAGCAGGGTAAGATGCTGACTTTCTCCTCGAGCAGAGTGACTTCACGTACGAGGGCCTCGAAGTACTCCAAGCACAGTGTTCTCTCATGGCAGCTCACACAAGGACCATGAGAAGTTTTCTGTGCACTTCGGACTCACCAGCAAAGTTGTCCTGAGGCCGTTCGAGGACTCTGGAAATGTAGCTCTCCTCAAGGAACGTACAGTGTGTTGACCATCACTGGGCACGCACAGAGGGCCTCCGAGGGATGCACCAATGGGCCTCGAAGTTGCTCAGCCGGCCCACAGGGGTCTGGAGGTGCTCAGTGAACTTTCAGGAAAACGAGGCCTACCCGAGAGTCCTAGGAGTCCTCATACGTGTACTTCCTTTAAAGTAAAGCATATAAGGGACAAAGAACTCATGGAAACAGCTGCATGCCTCCCTTTCTGCACGGCTACTAAGGTCCTAACCTGGAGGCAAGTTTTCACGTTGAGATTCCCTTTAGCTCTAGAGCTTGTCAGGCTGACCACCACCGCGGCCATGGAAGCCCCTGGTTTAGACAGAGCAAACTCATTTTCTCCCCAGAAGCATTCTTACAGTGTTTACAGGCCTGTCAAGAGGAGGGAATGGCAGGCACTTTCAATGCAGCGTGAACGCTGCCTTCAAAATGGGAAAGCAAGGCTAGTTCCAGCAGGTCCCCTTTTCCAGGGGCACACTCAGCATGCACCCCTGTGGCTTCTAAGAAGTCCGAGGAGACACAGGTTACCCTGTGTTTCCTTCCCTGACTCAACTTCTCGAAGTAGGCTGTTCTGCATCATGCGAACTGCCTCAACCAAGGAACGCCGTAAGCTGCTCCTCTGGGCCTGTGGCTATTCGAAAGCCTGCAGTGCCACAGGAAGAACAGGACTTCAACTGCAGTAAGAACGCAAGATGACTTCCTCTAGGAGGCACGGTGACTTCAGGCAGGACGTCTTAGATGGAATGCGAAGACGAGGGTTACCCTGAGTGCAGCTCAGGCTAGGGCAACGCGTAAGACTTGCACGCCGTGTGGGACGTGCCAGAACGCTGTTCGTGAACGTGTGCGAGGGCTGAGGAAATGAAGCTGCTCCCAAAGAGAGGGCAGTGCGTTTCCCTACACCCGGCATGCACAGAGGGGCTGTAACGGGCTCCGGGTCTGGACGTTGCTTAGCTGACCCAGGTGAGCCTGGGGTACTCAAGTGTTCCTGCGGGAATAGGGTGCCCAGGCTTGCGTCCTAGGTGTCCAGAAAACTGTGCTGCCGTTCAAGGAACGCAGAGCAGAGGCCAGCGCCTCATGGAAACTGCTGCACGCCTCTGCTTCTGCACGGCAAATCAGGGCCTTACTTCCAGGCATGTGTTCATGCTGGGTGTGCCGGTAGCGATATAGCAGGGTAAGATGCTGACTTTCTCCTCGAGCAGAGTGACTTCACGTACGAGGGCCTCGAAGTACTCCAAGCACAGTGTTCTCTCATGGCAGCTCACACAAGGACCATGAGAAGTTTTCTGTGCACTTCGGACTCACCAGCAAAGTTGTCCTGAGGCCGTTCGAGGACTCTGGAAATGTAGCTCTCCTCAAGGAACGTACAGTGTGTTGACCATCACTGGGCACGCACAGAGGGCCTCCGAGGGATGCACCAATGGGCCTCGAAGTTGCTCAGCCGGCCCACAGGGGTCTGGAGGTGCTCAGTGAACTTTCAGGAAAACGAGGCCTACCCGAGAGTCCTAGGAGTCCTCATACGTGTACTTCCTTTAAAGTAAAGCATATAAGGGACAAAGAACTCCTGGAAACAGCTGCATGCCTCCCTTTCTGCACGGCTACTAAGGGCCTAACCTGGAGGCAAGTTTTCACGTTGAGATTCCCTTTAGCTCTAGAGCTTGTCAGGCTGACCACCACCGCGGCCATGGAAGCCCCTGGTTTAGACAGAGCCAACTCATTTTCTCCCCAGAAGCATTCTTACAGTGTTTACAGGCCTGTCAAGAGGAGGGAATGGCAGGCACTTTCAATGCAGCGTGAACGCTGCCTTCAAAATGGGAAAGCAAGGCTAGTTCCAGCAGGTCCCCTTTTCCAGGGGCACACTCAGCATGCACCCCTGTGGCTTCTAAGAAGTCCGAGGAGACACAGGTTACCCTGTGTTTCCTTCCCTGACTCAACTTCTCGAAGTAGGCTGTTCTGCATCATGCGAACTGCCTCAACCAAGGAACGCCGTAAGGTGCTCCTCTGGGCCTGTGGCAATTCGAAAGCCTGCAGTGCCACAGGAAGAACAGGACTTCAACTGCAGTAAGAACGCAAGCTGACTTCCTCTAGGAGGCACGGTGACTTCAGGGAGGACGTCTTAGATGGAATGCGAAGACGAGGGTTACCCTGAGTGCAGCTCAGGCTAGGGCAACGCGTAAGACTTGCACGCCGTGTGGGACGTGCCAGAACGGTGTTCGTGAACGTGTGCGAGGGCTGAGGAAATGAAGCTGCTCCAAAAGAGAGGGCAGTGCGTTTCCCTACACCCGGCATGCACAGAGGGGCTGTAACGGGCTCCGGGTCTGGACGTTGCTTAGCTGACCCAGGTGAGCCTGGGGTACTCAAGTGTTCCTGCGGGAATAGGGTGCCCAGGCTAGCGTCCTAGGTGTCCAGAAAACTGTGCTGCCGTTTAAGGAACGCAGAGCAGAGGCCAGCGCCTCATGGAAACTGCTGCACGCCTCTGCTTCTGCACGGCAAATCAGGGCCTTACTTCCAGGCATGTGTTCATGCTGGGTGTGCCGGAAGCGATATAGCAGGGTAAGATGCTGACTTTCTCCTCGAGCAGAGTGACTTCACGTACGAGGGCCTCGAAGTACTCCAAGCACAGTGTTCTCTCATGGCAGCTCACACAAGGATCATGAGAAGTTTTCTGTGCCCTTCGGACTCACCAGCAATGTTGTCCTGAGGCCGTTCGAGGACTCTGGAAATGTAGCTCTCCTCAAGGAACGTACAGTGTGTTGCCCATCACTGGGCACGCACAGAGGGCCTCCGAGGGATGCACTATGGGCCTCGAAGTTGCTCAGCCGGCCCACAGGGGTGTGGAGGTACTCAGTGAACTTGCAGGGAAAACGAGGCCTACCCGAGAGGCCTAGGAGTCCTCAGACGTGTACTTCCTTTAAAGTAAAGCATATAAGGGACTAAGAACTCCTGGAAACAGCTGCATGCCTCCCTTTCTGCACGGCTACTAAGGGCCTAACCTGGAGGCAAGTTTTCACGTTGAGATTCCCTTTAGCTCTAGAGCTTGTCAGGCTGACCACTACCGCGGCCATGGAAGCCCCTGGTTTAGACAGAGCCAACTCATTTTCTCCCCAGAAGCATTCTTACAGTGTTTACAGGCCTGTCAAGAGGAGGGAATGGCAGGCACTTTCAATGCAGCGTGAACGCTGCCTTCAAAATGGGAAAGCAAGGCTAGTTCCAGCAGGTCCCCTTTTCCAGGGGCACACTCAGCATGCACCCCTGTGGCTTCTAAGAAGTCCGAGGAGACACAGGTTACCCTGTGTTTCCTTCCCTGACTCAACTTCTCGAAGTAGGGTGTTCTGCATCATGCGAACTGCCTCAACCAAGGAACGCCGTAAGCTGCTCCTCTGGGCCTGTGGCTATTCGAAAGCCTGCAGTGCCACAGGAAGAACAGGACTTCAACTGCAGTAAGAACGCAAGCTGACTTCCTCTAGGAGGCACGGTGACTTCAGGCAGGACGTCTTAGATGGAATGCGAAGACGAGGGTTACCCTGAGTGCAGCTCAGGCTAGGGCAACGCGTAAGACTTGCACGCCGTGTGGGACGTGCCAGAACGGTGTTCGTGAACGTGTGCGAGGGCTGAGGAAATGAAGCTGCTCCAAAAGAGAGGGCAGTGCGTTTCCCTACACCCGGCATGCACAGAGGGGCTGTAACGGGCTCCGGGTCTGGACGTTGCTTAGCTGACCCAGGTGAGCCTGCGGTACTCAAGTGTTCCTGCGGGAATAGGGTGCCCAGGCTAGCGTCCTAGGTGTCCAGAAAACTGTGCTGCCGTTTAAGGAACGCAGAGCAGAGGCCAGCGCCTCATGGAAACTGCTGCACGCCTCTGCTTCTGCACGGCAAATCAGGGCCTTACTTCCAGGCATGTGTTCATGCTGGGTGTGCCGGTAGCGATATAGCAGGGTAAGATGCTGACTTTCTCCTCGAGCAGAGTGACTTCACGTACGAGGGCCTCGAAGTACTCCAAGCACAGTGTTCTCTCATGGCAGCTCACACAAGGACCATGAGAAGTTTTCTGTGCCCTTCGGACTCACCAGCAAAGTTGTCCTGTGGCCGTTCGAGGACTCTGGAAATGTAGCTCTCCTCAAGGATCGTACAGTGTGTTGCCCATCACTGGGCACGCACAGAGGGCCTCCGAGGGATGCACTATGGGCCTCGAAGTTGCTCAGCCGGCCCACAGGGGTGTGGAGGTACTCAGTGAACTTGCAGGGAAAACGAGGCCTACCCGAGAGGCCTAGGAGTCCTCAGACGTGTACTTCCTTTAAAGTAAAGCATATAAGGGACTAAGAACTCATGGAAACAGCAGCAGGCCTCCCTTTCTGCACGGCTACTAAGGGCCTAACCTGGAGGCAAGTTTTCACGTTGAGATTCCCTTTAGCTCTAGAGCTTGTCAGGCTGACCACCACCGCGGCCATGGAAGCCCCTGGTTTAGACAGAGCAAACTCATTTTCTCCCCAGAAGCATTCTTACAGTGTTTACAGGCCTGTCAAGAGGAGGGAATGGCAGGCACTTTCAATGCAGCGTGAACGCTTCCTTCAAAATTGGGAAGCAAGGTTAGTTCCAACAGGTCCCCTTTTCCAGGGGCACACTCAGCATGCACCCCTGTGGCTTCTAAGAAGTCCGAGGAGACACAGGTTACCCTGTGTTTCCTTCCCTGACTCAACTTCTCGAAGTAGGCTGTTCTGCATCATGCGAACTGCCTCAACCAAGGAACGCCGTAAGGTGCTCCTGTGGGCCTGTGGCAATTCGAAAGCCTGCAGTGCCACAGGAAGAACAGGACTTCAACTGCAGTAAGAACGCAAGCTGACTTCCTCTAGGAGGCACGGTGACTTCAGGGAGGACGTCTTAGATGGAATGCGAAGACGAGGGTTACCCTGAGTGCAGCTCAGGCTAGGGCAACGCGTAAGACTTGCACGCCGTGTGGGACGTGCCAGAACGGTGTTCGTGAACGTGTGCCAGGGCTGAGGAAATGAAGCTGCTCCAAAAGAGAGGGCAGTGCGTTTCCCTACACCCGGCATGCACAGAGGGGCTGTAACGGGCTCCGGGTCTGGACGTTGCTTAGCTGACCCAGGTGAGCCTGGGGTACTCAAGTGTTCCTGCGGGAATAGGGTGCTCAGGCTTGCGTCCTAGGTGTCCAGAAATCTGTGCTGCCGTTCAAGGAACGCAGAGCAGAGGCCAGCGCCTCATGGAAACTGCTGCACGCCTCTGCTTCTGCACGGCAAATCAGGGCCTTACTTCCAGGCATGTGTTCATGCTGGGTGTGCCGGTAGCGATATAGCAGGGTAAGATGCTGACTTTCTCCTCGAGCAGAGTGACTTCACGTACGAGGGCCTCGAAGTACTCCAAGCACAGTGTTCTCTCATGGCAGCTCACACAAGGACCATGAGAAGTTTTCTGTGCACTTCGGACTCACCAGCAAAGTTGTCCTGAGGCCGTTCGAGGACTCTGGAAATGTAGCTCTCCTCAAGGAACGTACAGTGTGTTGACCATCACTGGGCACGCACAGAGGGCCTCCGAGGGATGCACCAATGGGCCTCGAAGTTGCTCAGCCGGCCCACAGGGGTCTGGAGGTGCTCAGTGAACTTTCAGGAAAACGAGGCCTACCCGAGAGTCCTAGGAGTCCTCATACGTGTACTTCCTTTAAAGTAAAGCATATAAGGGACAAAGAACTCATGGAAACAGCTGCATGCCTCCCTTTCTGCACGGCTACTAAGGTCCTAACCTGGAGGCAAGTTTTCACGTTGAGATTCCCTTTAGCTCTAGAGCTTGTCAGGCTGACCACCACCGCGGCCATGGAAGCCCCTGGTTTAGACAGAGCCAACTCATTTTCTCCCCAGAAGCATTCTTACAGTGTTTACAGGCCTGTCAAGAGGAGGGAATGGCAGGCACTTTCAATGCAGCGTGAACGCTGCCTTCAAAATGGGAAAGCAAGGCTAGTTCCAGCAGGTCCCCTTTTCCAGGGGCACACTCAGCATGCACCCCTGTGGCTTCTAAGAAGTCCGAGGAGACACAGGTTACCCTGTGTTTCCTTCCCTGACTCAACTTCTCGAAGTAGGCTGTTCTGCATCATGCGAACTGCCTCAACCAAGGAACGCCGTAAGCTGCTCCTCTGGGCCTGTGGCTATTCGAAAGCCTGCAGTGCCACAGGAAGAACAGGACTTCAACTGCAGTAAGAACGCAAGATGACTTCCTCTAGGAGGCACGGTGACTTCAGGCAGGACGTCTTAGATGGAATGCGAAGACGAGGGTTACCCTGAGTGCAGCTCAGGCTAGGGCAACGCGTAAGACTTGCACGCCGTGTGGGACGTGCCAGAACGCTGTTCGTGAACGTGTGCGAGGGCTGAGGAAATGAAGCTGCTCCCAAAGAGAGGGCAGTGCGTTTCCCTACACCCGGCATGCACAGAGGGGCTGTAACGGGCTCCGGGTCTGGACGTTGCTTAGCTGACCCAGGTGAGCCTGGGGTACTCAAGTGTTCCTGCGGGAATAGGGTGCCCAGGCTTGCGTCCTAGGTGTCCAGAAAACTGTGCTGCCGTTCAAGGAACGCAGAGCAGAGGCCAGCGCCTCATGGAAACTGCTGCACGCCTCTGCTTCTGCACGGCAAATCAGGGCCTTACTTCCAGGCATGTGTTCATGCTGGGTGTGCCGGTAGCGATATAGCAGGGTAAGATGCTGACTTTCTCCTCGAGCAGAGTGACTTCACGTACGAGGGCCTCGAAGTACTCCAAGCACAGTGTTCTCTCATGGCAGCTCACACAAGGACCATGAGAAGTTTTCTGTGCTCTTCGGACTCACCAGCAATGTTGTCCTGAGGCCGTTCGAGGACTCTGGAAATGTAGCTCTCCTCAAGGAACGTACAGTGTGTTGCCCATCCCTGGGCACGCACAGAGGGCCTCCGAGGGATGCACCAATGGGCCTCGAAGTTGCTCAGCCGGCCCACAGGGGTCTGGAGGTGCTCAGTGAACTTGCAGGAAAACGAGGACTACCCGAGAGGCCTAGGAGTCCTCATACGTGTACTTCCTTTAAAGTAAAGCATATAAGGGACAAAGAACTCATGGAAACAGCAGCATGCCTCCCTTTCTGCACGGCTACTAAGGGCCTAACCTGGAGGCAAGTTTTCACGTTGAGATTCCCTTTAGCTCTAGAGCTTGTCAGGCTGACCACCACCGCGGCCATGGAAGCCCCTGGTTTAGACAGAGCAAACTCATTTTCTCCCCAGAAGCATTCTTACAGTGTTTACAGGCCTGTCAAGAGGAGGGAATGGCAGGCACTTTCAATGCAGCGTGAACGCTGCCTTCAAAATGGGAAAGCAAGGCTTGTTCCAGCAGGTCCCCTTTTCCAGGGGCACACTCAGCATGCACCCCTGTGGCTTCTAAGAAGTCCGAGGAGACACAGGTTACCCTGTGTTTCCTTCCCTGACTCAACTTCTCGAAGTAGGCTGTTCTGCATCATGCGAACTGCCTCAACCAAGGAACGCCGTAAGCTGCTCCTCTGGGCCTGTGGCTATTCGAAAGCCTGCAGTGCCACAGGAAGAACAGGACTTCAACTGCAGTAAGAACGCAAGCTGACTTCCTCTAGGAGGCACGGTGACTTCAGGCAGGACGTCTTAGATGGAATGCGAAGACGAGGGTTACCCTGAGTGCAGCTCAGGCTAGGGCAACGCGTAAGACTTGCACGCCGTGTGGGACGTGCCAGAACGGTGTTCGTGAACGTGTGCAAGCGCTGAGGAAGTGAAGCTGCTCCAAAAGAGAGGGCAGTGCGTTTCCCTACACCCGGCATGCACAGAGGGGCTGTAACGGGCTCCGGGTCTGGACGTTGCTTAGCTGACCCAGGTGAGCCTGGGGTACTCAAGTGTTCCTGCGGGAATAGGGTGCCCAGGCTAGCGTCCTAGGTGTCCAGAAAACTGTGCTGCCGTTCAAGGAACGCAGAGCAGAGGCCAGCGCCTCATGGAAACTGCTGCACGCCTCTGCTTCTGCACGGCAAATCAGGGCCTTACTTCCAGGCATGTGTTCATGCTGAGTGTGCCGGTAGCGATATAGCAGGGTAAGATGCTGACTTTCTCCTCGAGCAGAGTGACTTCACGTACGAGGGCCTCGAAGTACTCCAAGCACAGTGTTCTCTCATGGCAGCTCACACAAGGACCATGAGAAGTTTTCTGTGCACTTCGGACTCACCAGCAAAGTTGTCCTGAGGCCGTTCGAGGACTCTGGAAATGTAGCTCTCCTCAAGGATCGTACAGTGTGTTGCCCATCCCTGGGCACGCACAGAGGGCCTCCGAGGGATGCACCAATGGGCCTCGAAGTTGCTCAGCCGGCCCACAGGGGTCTGGAGGTGCTCAGTGAACTTGCAGGGAAAACGAGGCCTACCCGAGAGGCCTAGGAGTCCTCAGACGTGTACTTCCTTTAAAGTAAAGCATATAAGGGACTAAGAACTCCTGGAAACAGCTGCATGCCTCCCTTTCTGCACGGCTACTAAGGGCCTAACCTGGAGGCAAGTTTTCACGTTGAGATTCCCTTTAGCTCTAGAGCTTGTCAGGCTGACCACCACCGCGGCCATGGAAGCCCCTGGTTTAGACAGAGCCAACTCATTTTCTCCCCAGAAGCATTCTTACAGTGTTTACAGGCCTGTCAAGAGGAGGGAATGGCAGGCACTTTCAATGCAGCGTGAACGCTGCCTTCAAAATGGGAAAGCAAGGCTAGTTCCAGCAGGTCCCCTGTTCCAGGGGCACACTCAGCATGCACCCCTGTGGCTTCTAAGAAGTCCGAGGAGACACAGGTTACCCTGTGTTTCCTTCCCTGACTCAACTTCTCGAAGTAGGGTGTTCTGCATCATGCGAACTGCCTCAACCAAGGAACGCCGTAAGCTGCTCCTCTGGGCCTGTGGCTATTCGAAAGCCTGCAGTGCCACAGGAAGAACAGGACTTCAACTGCAGTAAGAACGCAAGCTGACTTCCTCTAGGAGGCACGGTGACTTCAGGCAGGACGTCTTAGATGGAATGCGAAGACGAGGGTTACCCTGAGTGCAGCTCAGGCTAGGGCAACGCGTAAGACTTGCACGCCGTGTGGGACGTGCCAGAACGCTGTTCGTGAACGTGTGCGAGGGCTGAGGAAATGAAGCTGCTCCAAAAGAGAGGGCAGTGCGTTTCCCTACACCCGGCATGCACAGAGGGGCTGTAACGGGCTCCGGGTCTGGACGTTGCTTAGCTGACCCAGGTGAGCCTGCGGTACTCAAGTGTTCCTGCGGGAATAGGGTGCCCAGGCTAGCGTCCTAGGTGTCCAGAAAACTGTGCTGCCGTTTAAGGAACGCAGAGCAGAGGCCAGCGCCTCATGGAAACTGCTGCACGCCTCTGCTTCTGCACGGCAAATCAGGGCCTTACTTCCAGGCATGTGTTCATGCTGGGTGTGCCGGAAGCGATATAGCAGGGTAAGATGCTGACTTTCTCCTCGAGCAGAGTGACTTCACGTACGAGGGCCTCGAAGTACTCCAAGCACAGTGTTCTCTCATGGCAGCTCACACAAGGACCATGAGAAGTTTTCTGTGCTCTTCGGACTCACCAGCAATGTTGTCCTGAGGCCGTTCGAGGACTCTGGAAATGTAGCTCTCCTCAAGGAACGTACAGTGTGTTGCCCATCACTGGGCACGCACAGAGGGCCTCCGAGGGATGCACCAATGGGCCTCGAAGTTGCTCAGCCGGCCCACAGGGGTCTGGAGGTGCTCAGTGAACTTGCAGGAAAACGAGGCCTACCCGAGAGGCCTAGGAGTCCTCAGACGTGTACTTCCTTTAAAGTAAAGCATATAAGGGACAAAGAACTCATGGAAACAGCAGCAGGCCTCCCTTTCTGCACGGCTACTAAGGGCCTAACCTGGAGGCAAGTTTTCACGTTGAGATTCCCTTTAGCTCTAGAGCTTGTCAGGCTGACCACCACCGCGGCCATGGAAGCCCCTGGTTTAGACAGAGCAAACTCATTTTCTCCCCAGAAGCATTCTTACAGTGTTTACAGGCCTGTCAAGAGGAGGGAATGGCAGGCACTTTCAATGCAGCGTGAACGCTTCCTTCAAAATTGGGAAGCAAGGTTAGTTCCAACAGGTCCCCTTTTCCAGGGGCACACTCAGCATGCACCCCTGTGGCTTCTAAGAAGTCCGAGGAGACACAGGTTACCCTGTGTTTCCTTCCCTGACTCAACTTCTCGAAGTAGGCTGTTCTGCATCATGCGAACTGCCTCAACCAAGGAACGCCGTAAGGTGCTCCTCTGGGCCTGTGGCAATTCGAAAGCCTGCAGTGCCACAGGAAGAACAGGACTTCAACTGCAGTAAGAACGCAAGCTGACTTCCTCTAGGAGGCACGGTGACTTCAGGGAGGACGTCTTAGATGGAATGCGAAGACGAGGGTTACCCTGAGTGCAGCTCAGGTTAGGGCAACGCGTAAGACTTGCACGCCGTGTGGGACGTGCCAGAACGGTGTTCGTGAACGTGTGCGAGGGCTGAGGAAATGAAGCTGCTCCAAAAGAGAGGGCAGTGCGTTTCCCTACACCCGGCATGCACAGAGGGGCTGTAACGGGCTCCGGGTCTGGACGTTGCTTAGCTGACCCAGGTGAGCCTGGGGTACTCAAGTGTTCCTGCGGGAATAGGGTGCCCAGGCTTGCGTCCTAGGTGTCCAGAAAACTGTGCTGCCGTTCAAGGAACGCAGAGCAGAGGCCAGCGCCTCATGGAAACTGCTGCACGCCTCTGCTTCTGCACGGCAAATCAGGGCCTTACTTCCAGGCATGTGTTCATGCTGGGTGTGCCGGTAGCGATATAGCAGGGTAAGATGCTGACTTTCTCCTCGAGCAGAGTGACTTCACGTACGAGGGCCTCGAAGTACTCCAAGCACAGTGTTCTCTCATGGCAGCTCACACAAGGACCATGAGAAGTTTTCTGTGCACTTCGGACTCACCAGCAAAGTTGTCCTGAGGCCGTTCGAGGACTCTGGAAATGTAGCTCTCCTCAAGGAACGTACAGTGTGTTGCCCATCACTGGGCACGCACAGAGGGCCTCCGAGGGATGCACCAATGGGCCTCGAAGTTGCTCAGCCGGCCCACAGGGGTCTGGAGGTGCTCAGTGAACTTTCAGGAAAACGAGGCCTACCCGAGAGTCCTAGGAGTCCTCATACGTGTACTTCCTTTAAAGTAAAGCATATAAGGGACAAAGAACTCATGGAAACAGCTGCATGCCTCCCTTTCTGCACGGCTACTAAGGGCCTAACCTGGAGGCAAGTTTTCACGTTGAGATTCCCTTTAGCTCTAGAGCTTGTCAGGCTGACCACCACCGCGGCCATGGAAGCCCCTGGTTTAGACAGAGCCAACTCATTTTCTCCCCAGAAGCATTCTTACAGTGTTTACAGGCCTGTCAAGAGGAGGGAATGGCAGGCACTTTCAATGCAGCGTGAACGCTGCCTTCAAAATGGGAAAGCAAGGCTAGTTCCAGCAGGTCCCCTTTTCCAGGGGCACACTCAGCATGCACCCCTGTGGCTTCTAAGAAGTCCGAGGAGACACAGGTTACCCTGTGTTTCCTTCCCTGACTCAACTTCTCGAAGTAGGGTGTTCTGCATCATGCGAACTGCCTCAACCAAGGAACGCCGTAAGCTGCTCCTCTGGGCCTGTGGCTATTCGAAAGCCTGCAGTGCCACAGGAAGAACAGGACTTCAACTGCAGTAAGAACGCAAGCTGACTTCCTCTAGGAGGCACGGTGACTTCAGGCAGGACGTCTTAGATGGAATGCGAAGACGAGGGTTACCCTGAGTGCAGCTCAGGCTAGGGCAACGCGTAAGACTTGCACGCCGTGTGGGACGTGCCAGAACGGTGTTCGTGAACGTGTGCGAGGGCTGAGGAAATGAAGCTGCTCCAAAAGAGAGGGCAGTGCGTTTCCCTACACCCGGCATGCACAGAGGGGCTGTAACGGGCTCCGGGTCTGGACGTTGCTTAGCTGACCCAGGTGAGCCTGGGGTACTCAAGTGTTCCTGCGGGAATAGGGTGCCCAGGCTTGCGTCCTAGGTGTCCAGAAAACTGTGCTGCCGTTCAAGGAACGCAGAGCAGAGGCCAGCGCCTCATGGAAACTGCTGCACGCCTCTGCTTCTGCACGGCAAATCAGGGCCTTACTTCCAGGCATGTGTTCATGCTGGGTGTGCCGGTAGCGATATAGCAGGGTAAGATGCTGACTTTCTCCTCGAGCAGAGTGACTTCACGTACGAGGGCCTCGAAGTACTCCAAGCACAGTGTTCTCTCATGGCAGCTCACACAAGGACCATGAGAAGTTTTCTGTGCACTTCGGACTCACCAGCAAAGTTGTCCTGAGGCCGTTCGAGGACTCTGGAAATGTAGCTCTCCTCAAGGAACGTACAGTGTGTTGACCATCACTGGGCACGCACAGAGGGCCTCCGAGGGATGCACCAATGGGCCTCGAAGTTGCTCAGCCGGCCCACAGGGGTCTGGAGGTGCTCAGTGAACTTTCAGGAAAACGAGGCCTACCCGAGAGTCCTAGGAGTCCTCATACGTGTACTTCCTTTAAAGTAAAGCATATAAGGGACAAAGAACTCATGGAAACAGCTGCATGCCTCCCTTTCTGCACGGCTACTAAGGGCCTAACCTGGAGGCAAGTTTTCACGTTGAGATTCCCTTTAGCTCTAGAGCTTGTCAGGCTGACCACCACCGCGGCCATGGAAGCCCCTGGTTTAGACAGAGCCAACTCATTTTCTCCCCAGAAGCATTCTTACAGTGTTTACAGGCCTGTCAAGAGGAGGGAATGGCAGGCACTTTCAATGCAGCGTGAACGCTGCCTTCAAAATGGGAAAGCAAGGCTAGTTCCAGCAGGTCCCCTTTTCCAGGGGCACACTCAGCATGCACCCCTGTGGCTTCTAAGAAGTCCGAGGAGACACAGGTTACCCTGTGTTTCCTTCCCTGACTCAACTTCTCGAAGTAGGCTGTTCTGCATCATGCGAACTGCCTCAACCAAGGAACGCCGTAAGCTGCTCCTCTGGGCCTGTGGCTATTCGAAAGCCTGCAGTGCCACAGGAAGAACAGGACTTCAACTGCAGTAAGAACGCAAGCTGACTTCCTCTAGGAGGCACGGTGACTTCAGGCAGGACGTCTTAGATGGAATGCGAAGACGAGGGTTACCCTGAGTGCAGCTCAGGCTAGGGCAACGCGTAAGACTTGCACGCCGTGTGGGACGTGCCAGAACGCTGTTCGTGAACGTGTGCGAGGGCTGAGGAAATGAAGCTGCTCCAAAAGAGAGGGCAGTGCGTTTCCCTACACCCGGCATGCACAGAGGGGCTGTAACGGGCTCCGGGTCTGGACGTTGCTTAGCTGACCCAGGTGAGCCTGGGGTACTCAAGTGTTCCTGCGGGAATAGGGTGCCCAGGCTAGCGTCCTAGGTGTCCAGAAAACTGTGCTGCCGTTCAAGGAACGCAGAGCAGAGGCCAGCGCCTCATGGAAACTGCTGCACGCCTCTGCTTCTGCACGGCAAATCAGGGCCTTACTTCCAGGCATGTGTTCATGCTGGGTGTGCCGGTAGCGATATAGCAGGGTAAGATGCTGACTTTCTCCTCGAGCAGAGTGACTTCACGTACGAGGGCCTCGAAGTACTCCAAGCACAGTGTTCTCTCATGGCAGCTCACACAAGGACCATGAGAAGTTTTCTGTGCACTTCGGACTCACCAGCAAAGTTGTCCTGAGGCCGTTCGAGGACTCTGGAAATGTAGCTCTCCTCAAGGAACGTACAGTGTGTTGCCCATCACTGGGCACGCACAGAGGGCCTCCGAGGGATGCACCAATGGGCCTCGAAGTTGCTCAGCCGGCCCACAGGGGTCTGGAGGTGCTCAGTGAACTTTCAGGAAAACGAGGCCTACCCGAGAGTCCTAGGAGTCCTCAGACGTGTACTTCCTTTAAAGTAAAGCATATAAGGGACTAAGAACTCATGGAAACAGCTGCATGCCTCCCTTTCTGCACGGCTACTAAGGGCCTAACCTGGAGGCAAGTTTTCACGTTGAGATTCCCTTTAGCTCTAGAGCTTGTCAGGCTGACCACCACCGCGGCCATGGAAGCCCCTGGTTTAGACAGAGCCAACTCATTTTCTCCCCAGAAGCATTCTTACAGTGTTTACAGGCCTGTCAAGAGGAGGGAATGGCAGGCACTTTCAATGCAGCGTGAACGCTGCCTTCAAAATGGGAAAGCAAGGCTAGTTCCAGCAGGTCCCCTTTTCCAGGGGCACACTCAGCATGCACCCCTGTGGCTTCTAAGAAGTCCGAGGAGACACAGGTTACCCTGTGTTTCCTTCCCTGACTCAACTTCTCGAAGTAGGATGTTCTGCATCATGCGAACTGCCTCAACCAAGGAACGCCGTAAGCTGCTCCTCTGGGCCTGTGGCTATTCGAAAGCCTGCAGTGCCACAGGAAGAACAGGACTTCAACTGCAGTAAGAACGCAAGCTGACTTCCTCTAGGAGGCACGGTGACTTCAGGCAGGACGTCTTAGATGGAATGCGAAGACGAGGGTTACCCTGAGTGCAGCTCAGGCTAGGGCAACGCGTAAGACTTGCACGCCGTGTGGGACGTGCCAGAACGCTGTTCGTGAACGTGTGCGAGGGCTGAGGAAATGAAGCTGCTCCAAAAGAGAGGGCAGTGCGTTTCCCTACACCCGGCATGCACAGAGGGGCTGTAACGGGCTCCGGGTCTGGACGTTGCTTAGCTGACCCAGGTGAGCCTGGGGTACTCAAGTGTTCCTGCGGGAATAGGGTGCCCAGGCTTGCGTCCTAGGTGTCCAGAAAACTGTGCTGCCGTTCAAGGAACGCAGAGCAGAGGCCAGCGCCTCATGGAAACTGCTGCACGCCTCTGCTTCTGCACGGCAAATCAGGGCCTTACTTCCAGGCATGTGTTCATGCTGGGTGTGCCGGTAGCGATATAGCAGGGTAAGATGCTGACTTTCTCCTCGAGCAGAGTGACTTCACGTACGAGGGCCTCGAAGTACTCCAAGCACAGTGTTCTCTCATGGCAGCTCACACAAGGACCATGAGAAGTTTTCTGTGCACTTCGGACTCACCAGCAAAGTTGTCCTGAGGCCGTTCGAGGACTCTGGAAATGTAGCTCTCCTCAAGGAACGTACAGTGTGTTGCCCATCACTGGGCACGCACAGAGGGCCTCCGAGGGATGCACCAATGGGCCTCGAAGTTGCTCAGCCGGCCCACAGGGGTCTGGAGGTGCTCAGTGAACTTTCAGGAAAACGAGGCCTACCCGAGAGTCCTAGGAGTCCTCATACGTGTACTTCCTTTAAAGTAAAGCATATAAGGGACAAAGAACTCATGGAAACAGCTGCATGCCTCCCTTTCTGCACGGCTACTAAGGGCCTAACCTGGAGGCAAGTTTTCACGTTGAGATTCCCTTTAGCTCTAGAGCTTGTCAGGCTGACCACCACCGCGGCCATGGAAGCCCCTGGTTTAGACAGAGCCAACTCATTTTCTCCCCAGAAGCATTCTTACAGTGTTTACAGGCCTGTCAAGAGGAGGGAATGGCAGGCACTTTCAATGCAGCGTGAACGCTGCCTTCAAAATGGGAAAGCAAGGCTAGTTCCAGCAGGTCCCCTTTTCCAGGGGCACACTCAGCATGCACCCCTGTGGCTTCTAAGAAGTCCGAGGAGACACAGGTTACCCTGTGTTTCCTTCCCTGACTCAACTTCTCGAAGTAGGGTGTTCTGCATCATGCGAACTGCCTCAACCAAGGAACGCCGTAAGCTGCTCCTCTGGGCCTGTGGCTATTCGAAAGCCTGCAGTGCCACAGGAAGAACAGGACTTCAACTGCAGTAAGAACGCAAGCTGACTTCCTCTAGGAGGCACGGTGACTTCAGGCAGGACGTCTTAGATGGAATGCGAAGACGAGGGTTACCCTGAGTGCAGCTCAGGCTAGGGCAACGCGTAAGACTTGCACGCCGTGTGGGCCGTGCCAGAACGCTGTTCGTGAACGTGTGCGAGGGCTGAGGAAATGAAGCTGCTCCAAAAGAGAGGGCAGTGCGTTTCCCTACACCCGGCATGCACAGAGGGGCTGTAACGGGCTCCGGGCCTGGACGTTGCTTAGCTGACCCAGGTGAGCCTGGGGTACTCAAGTGTTCCTGCGGGAATAGGGTGCCCAGGCTTGCGTCCTAGGTGTCCAGAAAACTGTGCTGCCGTTCAAGGAACGCAGAGCAGAGGCCAGCGCCTCATGGAAACTGCTGCACGCCTCTGCTTCTGCACGGCAAATCAGGGCCTTACTTCCAGGCATGTGTTCATGCTGGGTGTGCCGGTAGCGATATAGCAGGGTAAGATGCTGACTTTCTCCTCGAGCAGAGTGACTTCACGTACGAGGGCCTCGAAGTACTCCAAGCACAGTGTTCTCTCATGGCAGCTCACACAAGGACCATGAGAAGTTTTCTGTGCACTTCGGACTCACCAGCAAAGTTGTCCTGAGGCCGTTCGAGGACTCTGGAAATGTAGCTCTCCTCAAGGAACGTACAGTGTGTTGACCATCACTGGGCACTCACAGAGGGCCTCCGAGGGATGCACCAATGGGCCTTGAAGTTGCTCAGCCGGCCCACAGGGGTCTGGAGGTGCTCAGTGAACTTTCAGGAAAACGAGGCCTACCCGAGAGTCCTAGGAGTCCTCATACGTGTACTTCCTTTAAAGTAAAGCATATAAGGGACAAAGAACTCATGGAAACAGCTGCATGCCTCCCTTTCTGCACGGCTACTAAGGGCCTAACCTGGAGGCAAGTTTTCACGTTGAGATTCCCTTTAGCTCTAGAGCTTGTCAGGCTGACCACCACCGCGGCCATGGAAGCCCCTGGTTTAGACAGAGCCAACTCATTTTCTCCCCAGAAGCATTCTTACAGTGTTTACAGGCCTGTCAAGAGGAGGGAATGGCAGGCACTTTCAATGCAGCGTGAACGCTGCCTTCAAAATGGGAAAGCAAGGCTAGTTCCAGCAGGTCCCCTTTTCCAGGGGCACACTCAGCATGCACCCCTGTGGCTTCTAAGAAGTCCGAGGAGACACAGGTTACCCTGTGTTTCCTTCCCTGACTCAACTTCTCGAAGTAGGCTGTTCTGCATCATGCGAACTGCCTCAACCAAGGAACGCCGTAAGCTGCTCCTCTGGGCCTGTGGCTATTCGAAAGCCTGCAGTGCCACAGGAAGAACAGGACTTCAACTGCAGTAAGAACGCAAGCTGACTTCCTCTAGGAGGCACGGTGACTTCAGGCAGGACGTCTTAGATGGAATGCGAAGACGAGGGTTACCCTGAGTGCAGCTCAGGCTAGGGCAACGCGTAAGACTTGCACGCCGTGTGGGACGTGCCAGAACGCTGTTCGTGAACGTGTGCGAGGGCTGAGGAAATGAAGCTGCTCCAAAAGAGAGGGCAGTGCGTTTCCCTACACCCGGCATGCACAGAGGGGCTGTAACGGGCTCCGGGTCTGGACGTTGCTTAGCTGACCCAGGTGAGCCTGGGGTACTCAAGTGTTCCTGCGGGAATAGGGTGCCCAGGCTAGCGTCCTAGGTGTCCAGAAAACTGTGCTGCCGTTTAAGGAACGCAGAGCAGAGGCCAGCGCCTCATGGAAACTGCTGCACGCCTCTGCTTCTGCACGGCAAATCAGGGCCTTACTTCCAGGCATGTGTTCATGCTGGGTGTGCCGGTAGCGATATAGCAGGGTAAGATGCTGACTTTCTCCTCGAGCAGAGTGACTTCACGTACGAGGGCCTCGAAGTACTCCAAGCACAGTGTTCTCTCATGGCAGCTCACACAAGGACCATGAGAAGTTTTCTGTGCACTTCGGACTCACCAGCAAAGTTGTCCTGAGGCCGTTCGAGGACTCTGGAAATGTAGCTCTCCTCAAGGAACGTACAGTGTGTTGCCCATCACTGGGCACGCACAGAGGGCCTCCGAGGGATGCACTATGGGCCTCGAAGTTGCTCAGCCGGCCCACAGGGGTGTGGAGGTACTCAGTGAACTTGCAGGGAAAACGAGGCCTACCCGAGAGGCCTAGGAGTCCTCAGACGTGTACTTCCTTTAAAGTAAAGCATATAAGGGACTAAGAACTCATGGAAACAGCTGCATGCCTCCCTTTCTGCACGGCTACTAAGGGCCTAACCTGGAGGCAAGTTTTCACGTTGAGATTCCCTTTAGCTCTAGAGCTTGTCAGGCTGACCACCACCGCGGCCATGGAAGCCCCTGGTTTAGACAGAGCCAACTCATTTTCTCCCCAGAAGCATTCTTACAGTGTTTACAGGCCTGTCAAGAGGAGGGAATGGCAGGCACTTTCAATGCAGCGTGAACGCTGCCTTCAAAATGGGAAAGCAAGGCTAGTTCCAGCAGGTCCCCTGTTCCAGGGGCACACTCAGCATGCACCCCTGTGGCTTCTAAGAAGTCCGAGGAGACACAGGTTACCCTGTGTTTCCTTCCCTGACTCAACTTCTCGAAGTAGGGTGTTCTGCATCATGCGAACTGCCTCAACCAAGGAACGCCGTAAGCTGCTCCTCTGGGCCTGTGGCTATTCGAAAGCCTGCAGTGCCACAGGAAGAACAGGACTTCAACTGCAGTAAGAACGCAAGCTGACTTCCTCTAGGAGGCACGGTGACTTCAGGCAGGACGTCTTAGATGGAATGCGAAGACGGGGGTTACCCTGAGTGCAGCTCAGGCTAGGGCAACGCGTAAGACTTGCACGCCGTGTGGGACGTGCCAGAACGCTGTTCGTGAACGTGTGCGAGGGCTGAGGAAATGAAGCTGCTCCCAAAGAGAGGGCAGTGCGTTTCCCTACACCCGGCATGCACAGAGGGGCTGTAACGGGCTCCGGGTCTGGACGTTGCTTAGCTGACCCAGGTGAGCCTGGGGTACTCAAGTGTTCCTGCGGGAATAGGGTGCCCAGGCTTGCGTTCTAGGTGTCCAGAAAACTGTGCTGCCGTTCAAGGAACGCAGAGCAGAGGCCAGCGCCTCATGGAAACTGCTGCACGCCTCTGCTTCTGCACGGCAAATCAGGGCCTTACTTCCAGGCATGTGTTCATGCTGGGTGTGCCGGTAGCGATATAGCAGGGTAAGATGCTGACTTTCTCCTCGAGCAGAGTGACTTCACGTACGAGGGCCTCGAAGTACTCCAAGCACAGTGTTCTCTCATGGCAGCTCACACAAGGACCATGAGAAGTTTTCTGTGCACTTCGGACTCACCAGCAAAGTTGTCCTGAGGCCGTTCGAGGACTCTGGAAATGTAGCTCTCCTCAAGGAACGTACAGTGTGTTGACCATCACTGGGCACGCACAGAGGGCCTCCGAGGGATGCACCAATGGGCCTCGAAGTTGCTCAGCCGGCCCACAGGGGTCTGGAGGTGCTCAGTGAACTTTCAGGAAAACGAGGCCTACCCGAGAGTCCTAGGAGTCCTCATACGTGTACTTCCTTTAAAGTAAAGCATATAAGGGACAAAGAACTCATGGAAACAGCTGCATGCCTCCCTTTCTGCACGGCTACTAAGGGCCTAACCTGGAGGCAAGTTTTCACGTTGAGATTCCCTTTAGCTCTAGAGCTTGTCAGGCTGACCACCACCGCGGCCATGGAAGCCCCTGGTTTAGACAGAGCCAACTCATTTTCTCCCCAGAAGCATTCTTACAGTGTTTACAGGCCTGTCAAGAGGAGGGAATGGCAGGCACTTTCAATGCAGCGTGAACGCTGCCTTCAAAATGGGAAAGCAAGGCTAGTTCCAGCAGGTCCCCTTTTCCAGGGGCACACTCAGCATGCACCCCTGTGGCTTCTAAGAAGTCCGAGGAGACACAGGTTACCCTGTGTTTCCTTCCCTGACTCAACTTCTCGAAGTAGGGTGTTCTGCATCATGCGAACTGCCTCAACCAAGGAACGCCGTAAGGTGCTCCTCTGGGCCTGTGGCTATTCGAAAGCCTGCAGTGCCACAGGAAGAACAGGACTTCAACTGCAGTAAGAACGCAAGCTGACTTCCTCTAGGAGGCACGGTGACTTCAGGGAGGACGTCTTAGATGGAATGCGAAGACGAGGGTTACCCTGAGTGCAGCTCAGGCTAGGGCAACGCGTAAGACTTGCACGCCGTGTGGGACGTGCCAGAACGGTGTTCGTGAACGTGTGCGAGGGCTGAGGAAATGAAGCTGCTCCAAAAGAGAGGGCAGTGCGTTTCCCTACACCCGGCATGCACAGAGGGGCTGTAACGGGCTCCGGGTCTGGACGTTGCTTAGCTGACCCAGGTGAGCCTGGGGTACTCAAGTTTTCCTGCGGGAATAGGGTGCCCAGGCTAGCGTCCTAGGTGTCCAGAAAACTGTGCTGCCGTTCAAGGAACGCAGAGCAGAGGCCAGCGCCTCATGGAAACTGCTGCACGCCTCTGCTTCTGTACGGCAAATCAGGGCCTTACTTCCAGGCATGTGTTCATGCTGGGTGTGCCGGTATCGATATAGCAGGTTAAGATGCTGACTTTCTCCTCGAGCAGAGTGACTTCACGTACGAGGGCCTTGAAGTGCTCCAAGCACAGTGTTCTCTCATGGCAGCTCACACAAGGACCATAAGAAGTTTTCTGTGCACTTCGGACGCACCAGCAATGTTGTCCTGAGGCCGTTCGAGGACTCTGGAAATGTAGCTCTCCTCAAGGAACGTACAGTGTGTTGCCCATCACTGGGCACGCACAGAGGGCCTCCGAGGGATGCACCAATGGGCCTCGAAATTGCTCAGCGGGCCCACAGGGGTCTGGAGGTACTCAGTGAACTTGCAGGAAAATGAGGCCTACCCGAGAGGCCTAGGAGTCCTCAGACGTGTACTTCCTTTAAAGTAAAGCATATAAGGGACAAAGAACTCATGGAAACAGCTGCATGCCTCCCTTTCTGCACGGCTACTAAGGGCCTAACCTGGAGGCAAGTTTTCACTTTGAGATTCCCTTTAGCTCTAGAGCTTGTCAGGCTGACCACCACCGCGGCCATGGAAGGCCCTGGTTTAGACAGAGCAAACTCATTTTCTCCCCAGAAGCATTCTTACAGTGTTTACAGGCCTGTCAAGAGGAGGGAATGGCAGGCACTTTCAATGCAGCGTGAACGCTGCCTTCAAAATGGGAAAGCAAGGCTAGTTCCAACAGGTCCCCTTTTCCAGGGGCACACTCAGCATGCACCCCTGTGGCTTCTAAGAAGTCCGAGGAGACACAGGTTATCCTGTGTTTCCTTCCCTGACTCAACTTCTCGAAGTAGGGTGTTCTGCATCATGCGAACTGCCTCAACCAAGGAACGCCGTAAGCTGCTCCTCTGGGCCTGTGGCTATTCGAAAGCCTGCAGTGCCACAGGAAGAACAGGACTTCAACTGCAGTAAGAACGCAAGCTGACTTCCTCTAGGAGGCACGGTGACTTCAGGCAGGACGTCTTAGATGGAATGCGAAGACGAGGGTTACCCTGAGTGCAGCTCAGGCTAGGGCAACGCGTAAGACTTGCACGCCGTGTGGGACGTGCCAGAACGCTGTTCGTGAACGTGTGCGAGGGCTGAGGAAATGAAGCTGCTCCAAAAGAGAGGGCAGTGCGTTTCCCTACACCCGGCATGCACAGAGGGGCTGTAACGGGCTCCGGGTCTGGACGTTGCTTAGCTGACCCAGGTGAGCCTGGGGTACTCAAGTGTTCCTGCGGGAATAGGGTGCCCAGGCTAGCGTCCTAGGTGTCCAGAAAACTGTGCTGCCGTTCAAGGAACGCAGAGCAGAGGCCAGCGCCTCATGGAAACTGCTGCACGCCTCTGCTTCTGCACGGCAAATCAGGGCCTTACTTCCAGGCATGTGTTCATGCTGGGTGTGCCGGTAGCGATATAGCAGGGTAAGATGCTGACTTTCTCCTCGAGCAGAGTGACTTCACGTACGAGGGCCTCGAAGTACTCCAAGCACAGTGTTCTCTCATGGCAGCTCACACAAGGACCATGAGAAGTTTTCTGTGCCCTTCGGACTCACCAGCAAAGTTGTCCTGTGGCCGTTCGAGGACTCTGGAAATGTAGCTCTCCTCAAGGATCGTACAGTGTGTTGCCCATCACTGGGCACGCACAGAGGGCCTCCGAGGGATGCACTATGGGCCTCGAAGTTGCTCAGCCGGCCCACAGGGGTCTGGAGGTACTCAGTGAACTTGCAGGGAAAACGAGGCCTACCCGAGAGGCCTAGGAGTCCTCAGACGTGTACTTCCTTTAAAGTAAAGCATATAAGGGACTAAGAACTCCTGGAAACAGCTGCATGCCTCCCTTTCTGCACGGCTACTAAGGGCCTAACCTGGAGGCAAGTTTTCACGTTGAGATTCCCTTTAGCTCTAGAGCTTGTCAGGCTGACCACCACCGCGGCCATGGAAGCCCCTGGTTTAGACAGAGCCAACTCATTTTCTCCCCAGAAGCATTCTTACAGTGTTTACAGGCCTGTCAAGAGGAGGGAATGGCAGGCACTTTCAATGCAGCGTGAACGCTGCCTTCAAAATGGGAAAGCAAGGCTAGTTCCAGCAGGTCCCCTTTTCCAGGGGCACACTCAGCATGCACCCCTGTGGCTTCTAAGAAGTCCGAGGAGACACAGGTTACCCTGTGTTTCCTTCCCTGACTCAACTTCTCGAAGTAGGGTGTTCTGCATCATGCGAACTGCCTCAACCAAGGAACGCCGTAAGCTGCTCCTCTGGGCCTGTGGCTATTCGAAAGCCTGCAGTGCCACAGGAAGAACAGGACTTCAACTGCAGTAAGAACGCAAGCTGACTTCCTCTAGGAGGCACGGTGACTTCAGGCAGGACGTCTTAGATGGAATGCGAAGACGAGGGTTACCCTGAGTGCAGCTCAGGCTAGGGCAACGCGTAAGACTTGCACGCCGTGTGGGACGTGCCAGAACGCTGTTCGTGAACGTGTGCGAGGGCTGAGGAAATGAAGCTGCTCCAAAAGAGAGGGCAGTGCGTTTCCCTACACCCGGCATGCACAGAGGGGCTGTAACGGGCTCCGGGTCTGGACGTTGCTTAGCTGACCCAGGTGAGCCTGCGGTACTCAAGTGTTCCTGCGGGAATAGGGTGCCCAGGCTAGCGTCCTAGGTGTCCAGAAAACTGTGCTGCCGTTTAGGGAACGCAGAGCAGAGGCCAGCGCCTCATGGAAACTGCTGCACGCCTCTGCTTCTGCACGGCAAATCAGGGCCTTACTTCCAGGCATGTGTTCATGCTGGGTGTGCCGGAAGCGATATAGCAGGGTAAGATGCTGACTTTCTCCTCGAGCAGAGTGACTTCACGTACGAGGGCCTCGAAGTACTCCAAGCACAGTGTTCTCTCATGGCAGCTCACACAAGGACCATGAGAAGTTTTCTGTGCTCTTCGGACTCACCAGCAATGTTGTCCTGAGGCCGTTCGAGGACTCTGGAAATGTAGCTCTCCTCAAGGAACGTACAGTGTGTTGCCCATCACTGGGCACGCACAGAGGGCCTCCGAGGGATGCACCAATGGGCCTCGAAGTTGCTCAGCCGGCCCACAGGGGTCTGGAGGTGCTCAGTGAACTTGCAGGAAAACGAGGCCTACCCGAGAGGCCTAGGAGTCCTCAGACGTGTACTTCCTTTAAAGTAAAGCATATAAGGGACAAAGAACTCATGGAAACAGCTGCATGCCTCCCTTTCTGCACGGCTACTAAGGGCCAAACCTGGAGGCAAGTTTTCACGTTGAGATTCCCTTTAGCTCTAGAGCTTGTCAGGCTGACCACCACCGCGGCCACGGAAGCCCCTGGTTTACACACGGCAAACTCATTTTCGCCCCGCAAGCATGCATACAGGGTTTACAGGCCTTCAAGAGCAGGGAATGGCCGGCACCTTCAACGCAGCGTGAACGCTGCATTCAAAATGGGAAAGCAAGGCTAGCTCCAGCAGGTCCCCTCTTCCAGGGGCACACTCAGCATGCACCCCTTTGGTTTCTAACAAGTCCGAGGAGACACAGGTTACCCTGTATTTCTATCCCTGACTCAACTTCTCGAGGTGGGGTGTTGTGCATCATGCGAACTGCCTCAACGAATCAACGCCGTAAGCTGCTCCTCTGGGCCTGTGGCTCTTCGAAAGCCTGCAGTGCCACAGGAAGAACAGGACTTCAACTGCAGTAAGAACGCAAGCTGACTTCCTCTAGGAGGCACGGTGACTTCAGGCAGGACGTCTTAGATGGAATGCGAAGACGAGGGTTACCCTGAGTGCAGCTCGGGCTAGGGCAAAGCGTAAGACTTGCACGCCGTGTGGGACGTGCCAGAAAGGTGTTCGTGAACGTGTGCGAGGGCTGAGGAAATGAAGCTGCTCCAAAAGAGAGGGCAGTGCGTTTCCCTACACCCGGCATGCACAGAGGGGCTGTAACGGGCTCCGGGTCTGGACGTTGCTTAGCTGACCCAGGTGAGCCTGGGGTACTCAAGTGTTCCTGCGGGAATAGGGTAACCAGGCTAGCCTCCTAGGTGTCCAGAAAACTGTGCTGCCGTTCACGGAACGCAGAGCAGAGGCCAGCGCCTCATGGAAACTGCTGCACGCCTCTGCTTCTGCACGGCAAATCAGGGCCTTACTTCAGGCATGTGTTCATGCTGGGTGTGCCGGTAGCGATATAGCATGGTAAGATGCTGACTTTCTCCTCGAGCAGAGTGACTTCACGTACGAGGGCCTCGCAGTACTCCAAGCACAGTGTTCTCTCATGGCAGCTCACACAAGGACCATGAGAAGTTTTCTGTGCACTTCGGACTCACCAGCAATGTTGTCCTGAGGCCGTTCGAGGACTCTGGAAATGTAGCTCTCCTCAAGGATCGTACAGTGTGTTGCCCATCCCTGGGCATGCACAGAGGGCCTCCGAGGGATGCACCAATGGGCCTCGAAGTTGCTCAACCGGCCCACAGGGGTCTGGAGGTGCTCAGTGAACTTGCAGGAAAACGAGGCCTACCCGAGAGGCCTAGGAGTCCTCAGACGTGTGCTTCCTTTAAAATAAAGCATATAAGGGACTAAGAACTCATGGAAACAGCTGCATGCCTCCCTTTCTGCACGGCTACTAAGGGCCTAACCTGGAGGCAAGTTTTCACGTTGAGGTTCCCTTTAGCTCTAGAGCTTGTCAGGCTGACCACCACCGCGGCCACGGAAGACCCTGATTTAGACAGAGCAAACTCATTTTCTCCCCAGAAGCATTCTTACAGTGTTTAAAGGCCTGTCAAGAGGAGGGAATGGCAGGCACTTTCAATGCAGCGTGAACGCTGCCTTCAAAATGGGAAAGCAAGGCTAGCTCCAGCAGGACCCCTCTTCCAGGGGCACACTCAGCATGCACCCCTGTGGTTTCTAACAAGTCCGAGGAGACACAGGTTACCCTGTGTTTCCTTCCCTGACTCAACTTCCCGAGGTGGGGTGTTCTGCATCATGCGAACTGCCTCAACCAAAGAACGCCGTAAGCTGCTCCTCTGGGCCTGTGGCTCTTCGAAAGCCTGCAGTGCCACAGGAAGAACAGGACTTCAACTGCAGTAAGTACGCAAGCCGACTTCCTCTAGGAGGCACGGTGACTTCAGGCAGGACGTCTTAGATGGAATGCGAAGACGAGGGTTACCCTGAGTGCAGCTCAGGCCAGGGTAACGCGTAAGACTTGCACAGCGTGTGGGACGTGCCAGAACGGTGTTCGTGAACGTGTGCGAGGGCTCAGGAAATGAAGCTGCTCCAAAAGAGAGGGCAGTGCGTTTCCCTACACCCGGCATGCACAGAGAGGCTGTAACGGGCTACGGGTCTGGACGTTGCTTAGCTGACCCAGGTGAGCCTGGGGTACTCAAGTGTTCCTGCGGGAATAGAGTGCCCAGGCTAGCCTCCTAGGTGTCCAGAAAACTGTGCTGCCGTTCAAGGAACGCAGAGCAGAGGCCAGCGCCTCATGGAAACTGCTGCACGCCTCTGCTTCTGCACGGCAAATCAGGGCCTTACTTCCAGGCATGTGTTCATGCTGGGTGTGCCGGTAGCGATATAGCAGGGTAAGATGCTGACTTTCTCCTCGAGCAGAGTGACTTTACGGACGAGGGCCTCGAAGTACTCCAAGCACAGTGTACTCTCACGGCAGCTCCACAGGGGCCATGACAAAGTCTTCCTGGGCACTTCGGACGCACCAGCAAAGTTGTCCTGAGGCCGTTCGAGGACTCTGGAAATGTAGCTCTCCTCAAGGAACGTACAGTGTGTTGCCCATCACTGGGCACGCACAGAGGGCCTCCGAGGGATGCACCAATGGGCCTCGAAGTTGCTCAGCCGGCCCACAGGGGTCTGGAGGTGCTCAGTGAACTTGCAGGAAAACGAGGCCTACCCGAGAGTCCTAGGAGTCCTCAGACGTGTACTTCCTTTAAAGTAAAGCATATAAGGGACAAAGAACTCATGGAAACAGCTGCATGCCTCCCTTTCTGCACGGCTACTAAGGGCCTAACCTGGAGGCAAGTTTTCACGTTGAGATTCCCTTTAGCTCTAGAGCTTGCCAGGCTGACCACCACCGCGGGCATGGAAGCCCCTGGTTTAGACAGAGCCAACTCATTTTCTCCCCAGAAGCATTCTTACAGTGTTTACAGGCCTGTCAAGAGGAGGGAATGGCAGGCACTTTCAATGCAGCGTGAACGCTGCCTTCAAAACGGGAAAGCAAGGCTAGTTCCAGCAGGTCCCCTGTTCCAGGGGCACACTCAGCATGCACCCCTGTGGCTTCTAAGAAGTCCGAGGAGATACAGGTTACCCTGTGTTTCCTTCCCTGACTCAACTTCTCGAAGTAGGGTGTTCTGCATCATGCGAACTGCCTCAACCAAGGAACGCCGTAAGCTGCTCCTCTGGGCCTGTGGCTATTCGAAAGCCTGCAGTGCCACAGGAAGAACAGGACTTCAACTGCAGTAAGAACGCAAGCTGACTTCCTCTAGGAGGCACGGTGACTTCAGGCAGGACGTCTTAGATGGAATGCGAAGACGAGGGTTACCCTGAGTGCAGCTCAGGCTAGGGCAACGCGTAAGACTTGCACGCCGTGTGGGACGTGCCAGAACGCTGTTCGTGAACGTGTGCGAGGGCTGAGGAAATGAAGCTGCTCCCAAAGAGAGGGCAGTGCGTTTCCCTACACCCGGCATGCACAGAGGGGCTGTAACGGGCTCCGGGTCTGGACGTTGCTTAGCTGGCCCAGGTGAGCCTGGGGTAGTCAAGTGTTCCTGCCGGAAACAGGGTGCCCAGGCTAGCCTCCTAGGTGTCCAGAAAACTGTGCTGCCGTTCAAGGAACGCAGAGCAGAGGCCACCGCCTCATGGAAACTGCTGCACGCCTCTGCTTCTGCACGGCAAATCAGGGCCTTACTTCTAGGCATGTGTTCATGCTGGGTGTGCCGGTAGCGATATAGCAGGGTAAGATGCTGACTTTCTCCTCGAGCAGAGTGACTTCACGTACGAGGGCCTCGAAGTACTCCAAGCACAGTGTTCTCTCATGGCAGCTCACACAAGGACCATGAGAAGTTTTCTGTGCACTTCGGACTCACCAGCAATGTTGTCCTGAGGCCGTTCGAGGACTCTGGAAATGTAGCTCTCCTCAAGGAACGTACAGTGTGTTGCCCATCACTGGGCACGCACAGAGGGCCTCCGAGGGATGCACCAATGGGCCTCGAAGTTGCTCAGCCGGCCCACAGGGGTCTGGAGGTGCTCAGTGAACTTGCAGGGAAAACGAGGCCTACCCGAGAGGCCTAGGAGTCCTCAGACGTGTACTTCCTTTAAAGTAAAGCATATAAGGGACTAAGAACTCATGGAAACAGCTGCATGCCTCCCTTTCTGCACGGCTACTAAGGGCCTAACCTGGAGGCAATTTTCACATTGAGATTCCCTTTAGCTCTAGAGCTTGTCAGGCTGACCACCACCGCGGCCATGGAAGCCCCTGGTTTAGACAGAGCCAACTCATTTTCTCCCCAGAAGCATTCTTACAGTGTTTACAGGCCTGTCAAGAGGAGGGAATGGCAGGCACTTTCAATGCAGCGTGAACGCTGCCTTCAAAATGGGAAAGCAAGGCTAGTTCCAGCAGGTCCCCTTTTCCAGGGGCACACTCAGCATGCACCCCTGTGGCTTCTAAGAAGTCCGAGGAGACACAGGTTACCCTGTGTTTCCTTCCCTGACTCAACTTCTCGAAGTAGGGTGTTCTGCATCATGCGAACTGCCTCAACCAAGGAACGCCGTAAGCTGCTCCTCTGGGCCTGTGGCTATTCGAAAGCCTGCAGTGCCACAGGAAGAACAGGACTTCAACTGCAGTAAGAACGCAAGCTGACTTCCTCTAGGAGGCACGGTGACTTCAGGCAGGACGTCTTAGATGGAATGCGAAGACGAGGGTTACCCTGAGTGCAGCTCAGGCTAGGGCAACGCGTAAGACTTCCACGCCGTGTGGGACGTGCCAGAACGGTGTTCGTGAACGTGTGCGAGGGCTGAGGAAATGAAGCTGCTCCAAAAGAGAGGGCAGTGCGTTTCCCTACACCCGGCATGCACAGAGGGGCTGTAACGGGCTCCGGGTCTGGACGTTGCTTAGCTGACCCAGGTGAGCCTGGGGTACTCAAGTGTTCCTGCGGGAATAGGGTGCCCAGGCTTGCGTCCTAGGTGTCCAGAAAACTGTGCTGCCGTTCAAGGAACGCAGAGCAGAGGCCAGCGCCTCATGGAAACTGCTGCACGCCTCTGCTTCTGCACGGCAAATCAGGGCCTTACTTCCAGGCATGTGTTCATGCTGGGTGTGCCGGTAGCGATATAGCAGGTTAAGATGCTGACTTTCTCCTCGAGCAGAGTGACTTCACGTACGAGGGCCTCGAAGTACTCCAAGCACAGTGTTCTCTCATGGCAGCCTCACACAAGGACCATAAGAAGTTTTCTGTGCACTTCGGACTCACCAGCAAAGTTGTCCTGAGGCCGTTCGAGGACTCTGGAAATGTAGCTCTCCTCAAGGAACGTACAGTGTGTTGACCATCACTGGGCACGCACAGAGGGCCTCCGAGGGATGCACCAATGGGCCTCGAAGTTGCTCAGCCGGCCCACAGGGGTCTGGAGGTGCTCAGTGAACTTTCAGGAAAACGAGGCCTACCCGAGAGTCCTAGGAGTCCTCATACGTGTACTTCCTTTAAAGTAAAGCATATAAGGGACAAAGAACTCATGGAAACAGCTGCATGCCTCCCTTTCTGCACGGCTACTAAGGGCCTAACCTGGAGGCAAGTTTTCACGTTGAGATTCCCTTTAGCTCTAGAGCTTGTCAGGCTGACCACCACCGCGGCCATGGAAGCCCCTGGTTTAGACAGAGCCAACTCATTTTCTCCCCAGAAGCATTCTTACAGTGTTTACAGGCCTGTCAAGAGGAGGGAATGGCAGGCACTTTCAATGCAGCGTGAACGCTGCCTTCAAAATGGGAAAGCAAGGCTAGTTCCAGCAGGTCCCCTTTTCCAGGGGCACACTCAGCATGCACCCCTGTGGCTTCTAACAAGTCCGAGGAGACACAGGTTACCCTGTGTTTCCTTCCCTGACTCAACTTCTCGAAGTAGGCTGTTCTGCATCATGCGAACTGCCTCAACCAAGGAACGCCGTAAGCTGCTCCTCTGGGCCTGTGGCTATTCGAAAGCCTGCAGTGCCACAGGAAGAACAGGACTTCAACTGCAGTAAGAACGCAAGCTGACTTCCTCTAGGAGGCACGGTGACTTCAGGCAGGACGTCTTAGATGGAATGCGAAGACGAGGGTTACCCTGAGTGCAGCTCAGGCTAGGGCAACGCGTAAGACTTGCACGCCGTGTGGGACGTGCCAGAACGCTGTTCGTGAACGTGTGCGAGGGCTGAGGAAATGAAGCTGCTCCAAAAGAGAGGGCAGTGCGTTTCCCTACACCCGGCATGCACAGAGGGGCTGTAACGGGCTCCGGGTCTGGACGTTGCTTAGCTGACCCAGGTGAGCCTGGGGTACTCAAGTGTTCCTGCGGGAATAGGGTGCCGAGGCTAGCGTCCTAGGTGTCCAGAAAACTGTGCTGCCGTTTAAGGAACGCAGAGCAGAGGCCAGCGCCTCATGGAAACTGCTGCACGCCTCTGCTTCTGCACGGCAAATCAGGGCCTTACTTCCAGGCATGTGTTCATGCTGGGTGTGCCGGTAGCGATATAGCAGGGTAAGATGCTGACTTTCTCCTCGAGCAGAGTGACTTCACGTACGAGGGCCTCGAAGTACTCCAAGCACAGTGTTCTCTCATGGCAGCTCACACAAGGACCATGAGAAGTTTTCTGTGCACTTCGGACTCACCAGCAATGTTGTCCTGAGGCCGTTCGAGGACTCTGGAAATGTAGCTCTCCTCAAGGAACGCACAATGTGTTGCCCATCACTGGGCACGCACAGAGGGCCTCCGAGGGATGCACCAATGGGCCTCGAAGTTGCTCAGCCGGCCCACAGGGGTCTGGATGTACTCAGTGAACGTGCAGGGAAACCGAGGCCTACCCGAGGGCCCTAGGAGTCCTCAGACGTGTGCTTCCTTTAAAATAAAGCATATAAGGGACTGAGAACTCATGGAAACTGCTGCATGCCTCCCTTTCTGTACGGCTACTTAGGGCCTAACTTGGAGGCAAGTTTTCACGTTGCGATTCCCTTTAGCTCTAGAGCTTGTCAGGCTGACCACCACCGCGGCTACGGTAGCCCCTGGTTTAGACACGGCAAACTCATTTTCGCCCCACAAGCATGCTTACAGGGTTTACAGGCCTTCAAGAGCAGGGAATGGCCGGCACCTTCAACGCAGCGTGAACGCTGCCTTCAAAATGGGAAAGCAAGGCTAGCTCCAGCAGGTCCCCTCTTCCAGGGGCACACTCAGCATGCACCCCTTTGGTTTCTAACAAGTCCGAGGAGACACAGGTTACCCTGTATTTCTATCCCTGACTCAACTTCTCGAGGTGGGGTGTTGTGCATCATGCGAACTGCCTCAACCAAGGAACGCCGTAAGCTGCTCCTCTGGGCCTGTGGCTCTTCGAAAGCCTGCAGTGCCACAGGAAGAACAGGACTTCAACTGCCGTAAGAACGCAAGCTGACTTCCTCTAGGAGGCACGGTGACTTCAGGCAGGACGTCGTAGATGGAATGCGAAGACGAGGGTTACCCTGAGTGCAGCTCGGGTTAGGGCAACGCGTAAGACTTCACGCCGTGTGGGACGTGCCAGAACGGTGTTCGTGAACGTGTGCGAGGGCTGAGGAAATGAAGCTGCTCCAAAAGAGAGGGCAGTGCGTTTCCCTACACCCGGCAAGCACAGAGGGGCTCTAACGGGTTCCGGGTCTGGACGTTGCTGAGCTGGCCCAGGTGAGCCTGGGGTACTCAAGTGTCCCTGCCGTGAACAGGGTGCCCAGGCTAGCCTCCTAGGTGTCCAGAAAACTGTGCTGCCGTTCAGGGAACGCAGAGCAGATGCCAGCGCCTCATGGAAACTGCTGCACGCCTCTGCTTCTGCACGGCAAATCAGGGCCTTACTTCCAGGCATGTGTTCATGCTGGGTGTGCCGGTAGCGACATAGCAGGGTAAGATGCTGACTTTCTCCTCGAGCAGAGTGACTTTACGGACGAGGGCCTCGAAGTACTCCAAGCACAGTGTACTCTCACGGCAGCTCCACAGAGGCCATGACAAAGTCTTCCTGGACACTTCGGACGCACCAACAATGTTGTCCTGAGGCCGTTCGAGGACTCTGGAAATGTAGCTCTCCTCAAGGAACGTACAGTGTGTTGCCCATCACTGGGTACGCACAGTGGGTCTCCGAGGGATGCACCAATGGGCCTCGAAGTGGCTCAGCCGGCCCACAGGGGTCTGGAGGTGCTCAGTGAACTTGCAGGGAAAACGAGGCCTACCCGAGAGGCCTAGGAGTCCTTAGACGTGTACTTCCTTTAAAATAAAGCATATAAGGGACTAAGAACTCATGGAAACAGCTGCATGCCTTCCTTTCTGCACGGCTACTAAGGGCCTAACCTGGAGGCAAGTTTTCACGTTGAGGTTCCCTTTAGCTCTAGAGCTTGTCAGGCTGACCACCACCGCGGCCACGGAAGTCCCTGGTTTAGACAGAGCAAACTCATTTTCTCCCCAGAAGCATTCTTACACTGTTTACAGGCCTGTCAAGAGGAGGGAATGGCAGGCACTTTCAATGCAGCGTGAACGCTGCCTTCAAAATGGGAAAGCAAGGCTAGCTCCAGCAGGTCCCCTTTTCCAGGGGCACACTCAGCATGCACCCCTGTGGCTTCTAACAAGTCCGAGGAGACACAGGTTACCCTGTGTTTCCTTCCCTGACTCAACTTCTCGAAGTAGGGTGTTCTGCATCATGCGAACTGCCTCAACCAAGGAACGCCGTAAGCTGCTCCTCTGGGCCTGTGGCTATTCGAAAGCCTGCAGTGCCACAGGAAGAACAGGACTTCAACTGCAGTAAGAACGCAAGCGGACTTCCTCTAGGAGGCACGGTGACTTCAGGCAGGACGTCTTAGATGGAATGCGAAGACGAGGGTTACCCTGAGTGCAGCTCAGGCTAGGGTAACGCGTAAGACTTGCACACCGTGTGGGACGTGCCAGAACGGTGTTCGTGAACGTGTGCGAGGGCTCAGGAAATGAAGCTGCTCCAAAAGAGAGGGCAGTGCGTTTCCCTACACCCGGCATGCACAGAGAGGCTGTAACGGGCTCCGGGTCTGGACGTTGCTTAGCTGACCCAGGTGAGCCTGGGGTACTCAAGTGTTCCTGCGGGAATAGGGTGCCCAGGCTAGCCTCCTAGGTGTCCAGAAAACTGTGCTGCCGTTCAAGGAACGCAGAGCAGAGGCCAGCGCCTCATGGAAACTGCTGCACGCCTCTGCTTCTGCACGGCAAATCAGGGCCTTACTTCCAGGCATGTGTTCATGCTGGGTGTGCCGGTAGCGACATAGCAGTGTAAGATGCTGACTTTCTCCTCGAGCAGAGTGACTTTACGGACGAGGGCCTCGAAGTACTCCAAGCACAGTGTACTCTCAGGGCAGCTCCACAGGGGCCATGACAAAGTCTTCCTGGGCACTTCGGACGCACCAGCAATGTTGTCCTGAGGCCGTTCGAGGACTCTGGAAATGTAGCTCTCCTCAAGGAACGTTCATTGTGTTGCCCATCACTGGGCACGCACAGAGGGCCTCCGAGGGATGCACCAATGGGCCTCGAAGTTGCTCAGCCGGCCCACAGGGGTCTGGATGTACTCAGTGAACTTGCAGGGAAAACGAGGCCTACCCGAGAGGCCTAGGAGTCCTCAGACGTGTACTTCCTTTAAAGTAAAGCATATAAGGGATAAGAACTCATGGAAATAGCTGCATGCCTCCCTTTCTGCACGGCTACTAAGGGCCAAACCTGGAGGCAAGTTTTCACGTTGAGATTCCCTTTAGCTCTAGAGCTTGTCAGGCTGACCACCACCGCGGCCATGGAAGCCCCTGGTTTAGACAGAGCAAACTCATTTTCTCCCCGAAAGCATTCTTAAAGGGTGTACAGGCCTGTCAAGAGCAGGGAATGGCAGGCACCTTCAACGAAGCGTGAACGCTGCCTTCAAAATGGGAAAGCAAGGCTACTTCCAGCAGGACCCCTTTGCCAGAGGCATACACAGCATGCACCCCTGTGGTTTCTAACAAGTCCGAGGAGACACAGCTTACCCTGTGTTTCCTTCCCTGACTCAACTTCTCGAAGTAGGGTGTTCTGCATCATGCGAACTGCCTCAACCAAGGAGCGCCGTAAGCTGCTCCTCTGGGCCTGTGGCTATTCGAAAGCCTGCAGTGCCACAGGAAGATCAGAACTTCAACTGCAGTAAGAACGCAAGCTGGCTTCCTCTAGGAGGCACGGTAACTTCAGGCAGGACGTCTTAGATGGAATGCGAAGACGAGGGTTACCCTGAGTGCAGCTCAGGCTAGGGCAACGCGTAAGATTTACACGCCGTGTGGGACGTGCCAGAACGGTGTTCGTGAACGTGTGCGAGGGCTCAGGAAATGAAGCTGCTCCAAAAGAGAGGGCAGTGCGTTTCCCTACACCCGGCATGCACAGAGGGGCTGTAACGGGCTCCGGGTCTGGACGTTGCTTAGCTGACCCAGGTGAGCCTGGGGTACTCAAGTGTTCCTGCGGGAATAGGGTGCCCAGGCTAGCCTCCTAGGTGTCCAGAAAACTGTGCTGCCGTTCACGGAACGCAGAGCAGAGGCCAGCGCCTCATGGAAACTGCTGCACGCCTCTGCTTCTGCACGGCAAATCAGGGCCTTACTTCAGGCATGTGTTCATGCTGGGTGTGCCGGTAGCGATATAGCATGGTAAGATGCTGACTTTCTCCTCGAGCAGAGTGACTTCACGTACGAGGGCCTCGAAGTACTCCAAGCACAGTGTTCTCTCATGGCAGCTCTCACAAGGACCATGAGAAGTTTTCTGTGCACTTCGGACTCACCAGCAAAGTTGTCCTGAGGCCGCTCGAGGACTCCGGAAATGTAGCTCTCCTCAAGGATCGTACAGTGTGTTGCCCATCACTGGGCACGCACAGAGGGCCTCCGAGGGATGCACCAATGGGCCTCGAAGTTGCTCAGCCGGCCCACAGGGGTCTGGAGGTGCTCAGTGAACTTGCAGGAAAACGAGGCCTACCCGAGAGGCCTAGGAGTCCTCAGACGTGTGCTTCCTTTAAAATAAAGCATATAAGGGACTAAGAACTCATGGAAACAACTGCATGCCTTCCTTTCTGCACGGCTACTAAGGGCCTAACCTGGAGGCAAGTTTTCACGTTGAGATTCCCTTTAGCTCTAGAGCTTGTCAGGCTGACCACCACCGCGGCCACGGAAGCCCCTGGTTTAGACAGAGCAAACTCATTTTCTCCCCAGAAGCATTCTTACACTGTTTACAGGCCTGTCAAGAGGAGGGAATGGCAGGCACTTTCAATGCAGCGTGAACGCTGCCTTCAAAATGGGAAAGCAAGGCTAGCTCCAGCAGGTCCCCTTTTCCAGGGGCACACTCAGCATGCACCCCTGTGGCTTCTAACAAGTCCGAGGAGACACAGGTTACCCTGTGTTTCCTTCCCTGACTCAACTTCTCGAAGTAGGGTGTTCTGCATCATGCGAACTGCCTCAACCAAGGAGCGCCGTAAGCTGCTCCTCTGGGCCTGTGGCTATTCGAAAGCCTGCAGTGCCACAGGAAGATCAGAACTTCAACTGCAGTAAGAACGCAAGCTGGCTTCCTCTAGGAGGCACGGTAACTTCAGGCAGGACGTCTTAGATGGAATGCGAAGACGAGGGTTACCCTGAGTGCAGCTCAGGCTAGGGCAACGCGTAAGATTTCCACGCCGTGTGGGACGTGCCAGAACGGTGTTCGTGAACGTGTGCGAGGGCTCAGGAAATGAAGCTGCTCCAAAAGAGAGGGCAGTGCGTTTCCCTACACCCGGCATGCACAGAGGGGCTGTAACGGGCTCCGGGTCTGGACGTTGCTTAGCTGACCCAGGTGAGCCTGGGGTACTCAAGTGTTCCTGCGGGAATAGGGTGCCCAGGCTAGCCTCCTAGGTGTCCAGAAAACTGTGCTGCCGTTCACGGAACGCAGAGCAGAGGCCAGCGCCTCATGGAAACTGCTGCACGCCTCTGCTTCTGCACGGCAAATCAGGGCCTTACTTCCAGGCATGTGTTCATGCTGGGTGTGCCGGTAGCGATATAGCATGGTAAGATGCTGACTTTCTCCTCGAGCAGAGTGACTTCACGTACGAGGTCCTCGAAGTATTCCAAGCACAGTGTTCCCTCACGGCAGCTCACACAAGGGCCATGTCAAAGTCTTCCTGGGCACTTCGGACGCACCAGCAATGTTGTCCTGAGGCCGTTCGGGGACTCTGGAAATGTAGCTCTCCTCAAACAACGTACAGTGTGTTGCCCATCACTGGGCACGCACAGAGGGCCTCCGAGGGATGCACCAATGGGCCTCGAAGTTCCTCAGCCGGCCCACAGGGGTCTGGAGGTGCTCAGTGAACTTGCAGAGTAACCCAGGCCTACCCGAGAGGCCTAGGAGTCCTCAGACGTGTGCTTCCTTTAAAATAAAGCATATAAGGGACTAAGAACTCATGGAAACAGCTGCATGCCTCCCTTTCTGCACGGCTACTAAGGGCCTAACCTGGAGGCAAGTTTTCACGTTGAGATTCCCTTTAGCTCTAGAGCTTGTCAGGCTGACCACCACCGCGGCCATGGAAGCCCCTGGTTTACACACGGCAAACTCATTTTCGCCCCACAAGCATTCTTACAGTGTTTACAGGCCTGTCAAGAGCAGGGAATGGCAGACACTTTCAATGCAGCGTGAACGCTGCCTTCAAAACGGGAAAGCAAGGCTAGTTTCAGCAGGTCCCCTTTTCAAGGGGCACACTCAGCATGCACCCCTGTGGCTTCTAAGAAGTCCGAGGAGACACAGGTTACCCTGCGTTTCCTTCCCTGACTCAACTCCTCGAAGTAGGGTGTTCTGCATCATGCAAACTGCCTCAACCAAGGAACGCCGTAAGCTGCTCCTCTGGGCCTGGGTCTATTCGAAAGCCTGCAGTGCCACAGGAAGAACAGGACTTCAACTGCAGTAAGAACGCAAGCTGACTTCCTCTAGGAGGCACGGTGACTTCAGGCAGGACGTCTTAGATGGAATGCGAAGACGAGGGTTACCCTGAGTGCAGCTCAGGCTAGGGCAACGCGTAAGACTTCCACGCCGTGTGGGACGTGCCAGAACGCTGTTCGTGAACGTGTGCGAGGGCTGAGGAAATGAAGCTGCTCCAAAAGAGAGGGCAGTGCGTTTCCCTACACCCGGCATGCACAGAGGGGCTGTAACGGGCTCAGGGTCTGGACGTTGCTTAGCTGACCCAGGTGAGCCTGGGGTACTCAAGTGTTCCTGCGGGAATAGGGTGCCCAGGCTAGCGTCCTAGGTGTCCAGAAAACTGTGCTGCCGTTCAAGGAACGCAGAGCAGAGGCCAGCGCCTCATGGAAACTGCTGCACGCCTCTGCTTCTGCACGGCAAATCAGGGCCTTACTTCCAGGCATGTGTTCATGCTGGGTGTGCCGGTAGCGACATAGCAGGGTAAGATGCTGACTTTCTCCTCGAGCAGAGTGACTTCACGGACGAGGGCCTCGAAGTATTCCAAGCACACTGTTCTCTCACGGCAGCTCACACAGGGGCCGTGACAAAGTCTTCCTGGGCACTTCGGACGCACCAGCAATATTGTCCTGAGGCCGTTCGAGGACTCTGGAAATGTAGCTCTCCTCAAGGAACGCACAGTGTGTTGCCCATCCCTGGGCACGCACAGAGGGCCTCCGAGGGATGCACCAATGGGCCTCGAAGTTGCTCAGCCGGCCCACAGGGGTCTGGATGTACTCAGTGAACGTGCAGGGAAACCGAGGCCTACCCGAGGGCCCTAGGAGTCCTCAGACGTGTGCTTCCTTTAAAATAAAGCATATAAGGGACTGAGAACTCATGGAAACAGCTGCATGCCTCCCTTTCTGTACGGCTACTTAGGGCCTAACTTGGAGGCAAGTTTTCACGTTGCGATTCCCTTTAGCTCTAGAGCTTGTCAGGCTGACCACCACCGCGGCCACGGTAGCCCCTGGTTTAGACACGGCAAACTCATTTTCGCCCCACAAGCATGCTTACAGGGTTTACAGGCCTTCAAGAGCAGGGAATGGCCGGCACCTTCAACGCAGCGTGAACGCTGCCTTCAAAATGGGAAAGCAAGGCTAGCTCCAGCAGGTCCCCTCTTCCAGGGGCACACTCAGCATGCACCCCTTTGGTTTCTAACAAGTCCGAGGAGACACAGGTTACCCTGTATTTCTATCCCTGACTCAACTTCTCGAGGTGGGGTGTTGTGCATCATGCGAACTGCCTCAACGAATCAACGCCGTAAGCTGCTCCTCTGGGCCTGTGGCTCTTCGAAAGCCTGCAGTGCCACAGGAAGAACAGGACTTCAACTGCAGTAAGAACGCAAGCTGACTTCCTCTAGGAGGCACGGTGACTTCAGGCAGGACGTCGTAGATGGAATGCGGAGACGAGGGTTACCCTGAGTGCAGCTCGGGCTAGGGCAACACGTAAGACTTGCACGCCGTGTGGGACGTGCCAGAACGGTGTTCGTGAACGTGTGCGAGGGCTGAGGAAATGAAGCTGCTCCAAAAGAGAGGGCAGTGCGTTTCCCTACACCCGGCAAGCACAGAGGGGCTCTAACGGGCTCCGGGTCTGAACGTTGCTTAGGTTGCCCAGGTGAGCCTGGGGTACTCAAGTGTCCCTGCCGGGAACAGGGTGCCCAGGCTAGCCTCCTAGGTGTCCAGAAAACTGTGCTGCCGTTCAAGGAACGCAGAGCAGAGGCCAGCGCCTCATGGAAACTGCTGCACGCCTCTGCTTCTGCACGGCAAATCAGGGCCTTACTTCCAGGCATGTGTTCATGCTGGGTGTGCCGGTAGCGACATAGCAGGGTAAGATGCTGACTTTCTCCTCGAGCAGAGTGACTTTACGGACGAGGGCCTCGAAGTACTCCAAGCACAGTGTACTCTCACGGCAGCTCCACAGGGGCCATGACAAAGTCTTCCTGGGCACTTCGGACGCACCAGCAATGTTGTCCTGAGGCCGTTCGAGGACTCTGGAAATGTAGCTCTCCTCAAGGAACGTACAGTGTGTTGCCCATCACTGGGCACGCACAGAGGGCCTCCGAGGGATGCACCAATGGGCCTCGAAGTGGCTCAGCCGGCCCACAGGGGTCTGGAGGTACTCAGTGAACTTGCAGGGAAAACGAGGCCTACCCGAGAGGCCTAGGAGTCCTCAGACGTGTACTTCCTTTAAAGTAAAGCATATAAGGGATAAGAACTCATGGAAATAGCTGCATGCCTCCCTTTCTGCACGGCTACTAAGGGCCAAACCTGGAGGCAAGTTTTCACGTTGAGATTCCCTTTAGCTCTAGAGCTTGTCAGGCTGACCACCACCGCGGCCATGGAAGCCCCTGGTTTAGACAGAGCAAACTCATTTTCTCCCCGGAAGCATTCTTACACGGTGTACAGGCCTGTCAAGAGCAGGGAATGGCAGGCACCTTCAACGAAGCGTGAACGCTGCCTTCAAAATGGGAAAGCAAGGCTACTTCCAGCAGGACCCCTTTGCCAGAGGCATACACAGCATGCACCCCTGTGGTTTCTAACAAGTCCGAGGAGACACAGCTTACCCTGTGTTTCCTTCCCTGACTCAACTTCTCGAAGTAGGGTGTTCTGCATCATGCGAACTGCCTCAACCAAGGAGCGCCGTAAGCTGCTCCTCTGGGCCTGTGGCTATTCGAAAGCCTGCAGTGCCACAGGAAGATCAGAACTTCAACTGCAGTAAGAACGCAAGCTGGCTTCCTCTAGGAGGCACGGTAACTTCAGGCAGGACGTCTTAGATGGAATGCGAAGACGAGGGTTACCCTGAGTGCAGCTCAGGCTAGGGCAACGCGTAAGATTTCCACGCCGTGTGGGACGTGCCAGAACGGTGTTCGTGAACGTGTGCGAGGGCTCAGGAAATGAAGCTGCTCCAAAAGAGAGGGCAGTGCGTTTCCCTACACCCGGCATGCACAGAGGGGCTGTAACGGGCTCCGGGTCTGGACGTTGCTTAGCTGACCCAGGTGAGCCTGGGGTACTCAAGTGTTCCTGCGGGAATAGGGTGCCCAGGCTAGCCTCCTAGGTGTCCAGAAAACTGTGCTGCCGTTCACGGAACGCAGAGCAGAGGCCAGCGCCTCATGGAAACTGCTGCACGCCTCTGCTTCTGCACGGCAAATCAGGGCCTTACTTCAGGCATGTGTTCATGCTGGGTGTGCCGGTAGCGATATAGCATGGTAAGATGCTGACTTTCTCCTCGAGCAGAGTGACTTCACGTACGAGGGCCTCGAAGTATTCCAAGCACAGTGTTCCCTCACGGCAGCTCACACAGGGGCCGTGTCAAAGTCTTCCTGGGCACTTCGGACGCACCAGCAATGTTGTCCTGAGGCCGTTCGGGGACTCTGGTAATGTAGCTCTCCTCAAACAACGTACAGTGTGTTGCCCATCACTGGGCACGCACAGAGGGCCTCCGAGGGATGCACCAATGGGCCTCGAAGTGGCTCAGCCGGCCCACAGGGGTCTGGAGGTACTCAGTGAACTTGCAGAGTAACCCAGGCCTACCCGAGAGGCCTAGGAGTCCTCAGACGTGTGCTTCCTTTAAAATAAAGCATATAAGGGACTGAGAACTCATGGAAACAGCTGCATGCCTCCCTTTCTGCACGGCTACTAAGGGCCTAACCTGGAGGCAAGTTTTCACGTTGAGATTCCCTTTAGCTCTAGAGCTTGTCAGGCTGACCACCACCGCGGCCACGGAAGCCCCTGGTTTACACACGGCAAACTCATTTTCGCCCCGCAAGCATGCATACAGGGTTTACAGGCCTGTCAAGAGCAGGGAATGGCAGACACTTTCAATGCAGCGTGAACGCTGCCTTCAAAACGGGAAAGCAAGGCTAGTTTCAGCAGGTCCCCTTTTCAAGGGGCACACTCAGCATGCACCCCTGTGGCTTCTAAGAAGTCCGAGGAGACACAGGTTACCCTGCGTTTCCTTCCCTGACTCAACTTCTCGAAGTAGGGTGTTCTGCATCATGCAAACTGCCTCAACCAAGGAACGCCGTAAGCTGCTCCTCTGGGCCTGGGTCTATTCGAAAGCCTGCAGTGCCACAGGAAGAACAGGACTTCAACTGCAGTAAGAACGCAAGCTGACTTCCTCTAGGAGGCACGGTGACTTCAGGCAGGACGTCTTAGATGGAATGCGAAGACGAGGGTTACCCTGAGTGCAGCTCAGGCTAGGGCAACGCGTAAGACTTCCACGCCGTGTGGGACGTGCCAGAACGGTGTTCGTGAACGTGTGCGAGGGCTGAGGAAATGAAGCTGCTCCAAAAGAGAGGGCAGTGCGTTTCCCTACACCCGGCATGCACAGAGGGGCTGTAACGGGCTCCGGGTCTGGACGTTGCTTAGCTGACCCAGGTGAGCCTGGGGTACTCAAGTGTTCCTGCGGGAATAGGGTGCCCAGGCTAGCCTCCTAGGTGTCCAGAAAACTGTGCTGCCGTTCAAGGAACGCAGAGCAGAGGCCAGCGCCTCATGGAAACTGCTGCACGCCTCTGCTTCTGCACGGCAAATCAGGGCCTTACTTCCAGGCATGTGTTCATGCTGGGTGTGCCGGTAGCGACATAGCAGGGTAAGATGCTGACTTTCTCCTCGAGCAGAGTGACTTCACGGACGAGGGCCTCGAAGTATTCCAAGCACACTGTTCTCTCACGGCAGCTCACACAGGGGCCGTGACAAAGTCTTCCTGGGCACTTCGGACGCACCAGCAATATTGTCCTGAGGCCGTTCGAGGACTCTGGAAATGTAGCTCTCCTCAAGGAACGCACAGTGTGTTGCCCATCCCTGGGCACGCACAGAGGGCCTCCGAGGGATGCACCAATGGGCCTCGAAGTTGCTCAGCCGGCCCACAGGGGTCTGGATGTACTCAGTGAACGTGCAGGGAAACCGAGGCCTACCCGAGGGCCCTAGGAGTCCTCAGACGTGTGCTTCCTTTAAAATAAAGCATATAAGGGACTGAGAACTCATGGAAACAGCTGCATGCCTCCCTTTCTGTACGGCTACTTAGGGCCTAACTTGGAGGCAAGTTTTCACGTTGCGATTCCCTTTAGCTCTAGAGCTTGTCAGGCTGACCACCACCGCGGCCACGGTAGCCCCTGGTTTAGACACGGCAAACTCATTTTCGCCCCACAAGCATGCTTACAGGGTTTACAGGCCTTCAAGAGCAGGGAATGGCCGGCACCTTCAACGCAGCGTGAACGCTGCCTTCAAAATGGGAAAGCAAGGCTAGCTCCAGCAGGTCCCCTCTTCCAGGGGCACACTCAGCATGCACCCCTTTGGTTTCTAACAAGTCCGAGGAGACACAGGTTACCCTGTATTTCTATCCCTGACTCAACTTCTCGAGGTGGGGTGTTGTGCATCATGCGAACTGCCTCAACGAATCAACGCCGTAAGCTGCTCCTCTGGGCCTGTGGCTCTTCGAAAGCCTGCAGTGCCACAGGAAGAACAGGACTTCAACTGCAGTAAGAACGCAAGCTGACTTCCTCTAGGAGGCACGGTGACTTCAGGCAGGACGTCGTAGATGGAATGCGGAGACGAGGGTTACCCTGAGTGCAGCTCGGGCTAGGGCAACACGTAAGACTTGCACGCCGTGTGGGACGTGCCAGAACGGTGTTCGTGAACGTGTGCGAGGGCTGAGGAAATGAAGCTGCTCCAAAAGAGAGGGCAGTGCGTTTCCCTACACCCGGCATGCACAGAGGGGCTGTAACGGGCTCCGGGTCTGGACGTTGCTTAGCTGACCCAGGTGAGCCTGGGGTACTCAAGTGTTCCTGCGGGAATAGGGTGCCCAGGCTAGCCTCCTAGGTGTCCAGAAAACTGTGCTGCCGTTCACGGAACGCAGAGCAGAGGCCAGCGCCTCATGGAAACTGCTGCACGCCTCTGCTTCTGCACGGCAAATCAGGGCCTTACTTCAGGCATGTGTTCATGCTGGGTGTGCCGGTAGCGATATAGCATGGTAAGATGCTGACTTTCTCCTCGAGCAGAGTGACTTCACGTACGAGGGCCTCGAAGTATTCCAAGCACAGTGTTCTCTCACGGCAGCTCACACAGGGGCCGTGTCAAAGTCTTCCTGGGCACTTCGGACGCACCAGCAATGTTGTCCTGAGGCCGTTCGGGGACTCTGGTAATGTAGCTCTCCTCAAACAACGTACAGTGTGTTGCCCATCACTGGGCACGCACAGAGGGCCTCCGAGGGATGCACCAATGGGCCTCGAAGTTGCTCAGCCGGCCCACAGGGGTCTGGAGGTACTCAGTGAACTTGCAGAGTAACCCAGGCCTACCCGAGAGGCCTAGGAGTCCTCAGACGTGTGCTTCCTTTAAAATAAAGCATATAAGGGACTGAGAACTCATGGAAACAGCTGCATGCCTCCCTTTCTGCACGGCTACTAAGGGCCTAACCTGGAGGCAAGTTTTCACGTTGAGATTCCCTTTAGCTCTAGAGCTTGTCAGGCTGACCACCACCGCGGCCACGGAAGCCCCTGGTTTACACACGGCAAACTCATTTTCGCCCCGCAAGCATGCATACAGGGTTTACAGGCCTGTCAAGAGCAGGGAATGGCAGACACTTTCAATGCAGCGTGAACGCTGCCTTCAAAACGGGAAAGCAAGGCTAGTTTCAGCAGGTCCCCTTTTCAAGGGGCACACTCAGCATGCACCCCTGTGGCTTCTAAGAAGTCCGAGGAGACACAGGTTACCCTGCGTTTCCTTCCCTGACTCAACTTCTCGAAGTAGGGTGTTCTGCATCATGCAAACTGCCTCAACCAAGGAACGCCGTAAGCTGCTCCTCTGGGCCTGGGTCTATTCGAAAGCCTGCAGTGCCACAGGAAGAACAGGACTTCAACTGCAGTAAGAACGCAAGCTGACTTCCTCTAGGAGGCACGGTGACTTCAGGCAGGACGTCTTAGATGGAATGCGAAGACGAGGGTTACCCTGAGTGCAGCTCAGGCTAGGGCAACGCGTAAGACTTCCACGCCGTGTGGGACGTGCCAGAACGCTGTTCGTGAACGTGTGCGAGGGCTGAGGAAATGAAGCTGCTCCAAAAGAGAGGGCAGTGCGTTTCCCTACACCCGGCATGCACAGAGGGGCTGTAACGGGCTCAGGGTCTGGACGTTGCTTAGCTGACCCAGGTGAGCCTGGGGTACTCAAGTGTTCCTGCGGGAATAGGGTGCCCAGGCTAGCGTCCTAGGTGTCCAGAAAACTGTGCTGCCGTTCAAGGAACGCAGAGCAGAGGCCAGCGCCTCATGGAAACTGCTGCACGCCTCTGCTTCTGCACGGCAAATCAGGGCCTTACTTCCAGGCATGTGTTCATGCTGGGTGTGCCGGTAGCGACATAGCAGGGTAAGATGCTGACTTTCTCCTCGAGCAGAGTGACTTCACGGACGAGGGCCTCGAAGTATTCCAAGCACACTGTTCTCTCACGGCAGCTCACACAGGGGCCGTGACAAAGTCTTCCTGGGCACTTCGGACGCACCAGCAATATTGTCCTGAGGCCGTTCGAGGACTCTGGAAATGTAGCTCTCCTCAAGGAACGCACAGTGTGTTGCCCATCCCTGGGCACGCACAGAGGGCCTCCGAGGGATGCACCAATGGGCCTCGAAGTTGCTCAGCCGGCCCACAGGGGTCTGGATGTACTCAGTGAACGTGCAGGGAAACCGAGGCCTACCCGAGGGCTCTAGGAGTCCTCAGACGTGTGCTTCCTTTAAAATAAAGCATATAAGGGACTGAGAACTCATGGAAACAGCTGCATGCCTCCCTTTCTGTACGGCTACTTAGGGCCTAACTTGGAGGCAAGTTTTCACGTTGCGATTCCCTTTAGCTCTAGAGCTTGTCAGGCTGACCACCACCGCGGCCACGGTAGCCCCTGGTTTAGACACGGCAAACTCATTTTCGCCCCACAAGCATGCTTACAGGGTTTACAGGCCTTCAAGAGCAGGGAATGGCCGGCACCTTCAACGCAGCGTGAACGCTGCCTTCAAAATGGGAAAGCAAGGCTAGCTCCAGCAGGTCCCCTCTTCCAGGGGCACACTCAGCATGCACCCCTTTGGTTTCTAACAAGTCCGAGGAGACACAGGTTACCCTGTATTTCTATCCCTGACTCAACTTCTCGAGGTGGGGTGTTGTGCATCATGCGAACTGCCTCAACGAATCAACGCCGTAAGCTGCTCCTCTGGGCCTGTGGCTCTTCGAAAGCCTGCAGTGCCACAGGAAGAACAGGACTTCAACTGCAGTAAGAACGCAAGCTGACTTCCTCTAGGAGGCACGGTGACTTCAGGCAGGACGTCGTAGATGGAATGCGGAGACGAGGGTTACCCTGAGTGCAGCTCGGGCTAGGGCAACACGTAAGACTTGCACGCCGTGTGGGACGTGCCAGAACGGTGTTCGTGAACGTGTGCGAGGGCTGAGGAAATGAAGCTGCTCCAAAAGAGAGGGCAGTGCGTTTCCCTACACCCGGCAAGCACAGAGGGGCTCTAACGGGCTCCGGGTCTGAACGTTGCTTAGGTTGCCCAGGTGAGCCTGGGGTACTCAAGTGTCCCTGCCGGGAACAGGGTGCCCAGGCTAGCCTCCTAGGTGTCCAGAAAACTGTGCTGCCGTTCAAGGAACGCAGAGCAGAGGCCAGCGCCTCATGGAAACTGCTGCACGCCTCTGCTTCTGCACGGCAAATCAGGGCCTTACTTCCAGGCATGTGTTCATGCTGGGTGTGCCGGTAGCGACATAGCAGGGTAAGATGCTGACTTTCTCCTCGAGCAGAGTGACTTTACGGACGAGGGCCTCGAAGTACTCCAAGCACAGTGTACTCTCACGGCAGCTCCACAGGGGCCATGACAAAGTCTTCCTGGGCACTTCGGACGCACCAGCAATGTTGTCCTGAGGCCGTTCGAGGACTCTGGAAATGTAGCTCTCCTCAAGGAACGTACAGTGTGTTGCCCATCACTGGGCACGCACAGAGGGCCTCCGAGGGATGCACCAATGGGCCTCGAAGTGGCTCAGCCGGCCCACAGGGGTCTGGAGGTACTCAGTGAACTTGCAGGGAAAACGAGGCCTACCCGAGAGGCCTAGGAGTCCTCAGACGTGTACTTCCTTTAAAGTAAAGCATATAAGGGATAAGAACTCATGGAAATAGCTGCATGCCTCCCTTTCTGCACGGCTACTAAGGGCCAAACCTGGAGGCAAGTTTTCACGTTGAGATTCCCTTTAGCTCTAGAGCTTGTCAGGCTGACCACCACCGCGGCCATGGAAGCCCCTGGTTTAGACAGAGCAAACTCATTTTCTCCCCGGAAGCATTCTTACACGGTGTACAGGCCTGTCAAGAGCAGGGAATGGCAGGCACCTTCAACGAAGCGTGAACGCTGCCTTCAAAATGGGAAAGCAAGGCTACTTCCAGCAGGACCCCTTTGCCAGAGGCATACACAGCATGCACCCCTGTGGTTTCTAACAAGTCCGAGGAGACACAGCTTACCCTGTGTTTCCTTCCCTGACTCAACTTCTCGAAGTAGGGTGTTCTGCATCATGCGAACTGCCTCAACCAAGGAGCGCCGTAAGCTGCTCCTCTGGGCCTGTGGCTATTCGAAAGCCTGCAGTGCCACAGGAAGATCAGAACTTCAACTGCAGTAAGAACGCAAGCTGGCTTCCTCTAGGAGGCACGGTGACTTCAGGCAGGACGTCTTAGATGGAATGCGAAGACGAGGGTTACCCTGAGTGCAGCTCAGGCTAGGGCAACGCGTAAGATTTCCACGCCGTGTGGGACGTGCCAGAACGGTGTTCGTGAACGTGTGCGAGGGCTCAGGAAATGAGGCTGCTCCAAAAGAGAGGGCAGTGCGTTTCCCTACACCCGGCATGCACAGAGGGGCTGTAACGGGCTCCGGGTCTGGACGTTGCTTAGCTGACCCAGGTGAGCCTGGGGTACTCAAGTGTTCCTGCGGGAATAGGGTGCCCAGGCTAGCCTCCTAGGTGTCCAGAAAACTGTGCTGCCGTTCACGGAACGCAGAGCAGAGGCCAGCGCCTCATGGAAACTGCTGCACGCCTCTGCTTCTGCACGGCAAATCAGGGCCTTACTTCAGGCATGTGTTCATGCTGGGTGTGCCGGTAGCGATATAGCATGGTAAGATGCTGACTTTCTCCTCGAGCAGAGTGACTTCACGTACGAGGGCCTCGAAGTATTCCAAGCACAGTGTTCCCTCACGGCAGCTCACACAGGGGCCGTGTCAAAGTCTTCCTGGGCACTTCGGACGCACCAGCAATGTTGTCCTGAGGCCGTTCGGGGACTCTGGTAATGTAGCTCTCCTCAAACAACGTACAGTGTGTTGCCCATCACTGGGCACGCACAGAGGGCCTCCGAGGGATGCACCAATGGGCCTCGAAGTGGCTCAGCCGGCCCACAGGGGTCTGGAGGTACTCAGTGAACTTGCAGAGTAACCCAGGCCTACCCGAGAGGCCTAGGAGTCCTCAGACGTGTGCTTCCTTTAAAATAAAGCATATAAGGGACTGAGAACTCATGGAAACAGCTGCATGCCTCCCTTTCTGCACGGCTACTAAGGGCCTAACCTGGAGGCAAGTTTTCACGTTGAGATTCCCTTTAGCTCTAGAGCTTGTCAGGCTGACCACCACCGCAGCCACGGAAGCCCCTGGTTTACACACGGCAAACTCATTTTCGCCCCGCAAGCATGCATACAGGGTTTACAGGCCTGTCAAGAGCAGGGAATGGCAGACACTTTCAATGCAGCGTGAACGCTGCCTTCAAAACGGGAAAGCAAGGCTAGTTTCAGCAGGTCCCCTTTTCAAGGGGCACACTCAGCATGCACCCCTGTGGCTTCTAAGAAGTCCGAGGAGACACAGGTTACCCTGCGTTTCCTTCCCTGACTCAACTTCTCGAAGTAGGGTGTTCTGCATCATGCAAACTGCCTCAACCAAGGAACGCCGTAAGCTGCTCCCCTGGGCCTGGGTCTATTCGAAAGCCTGCAGTGCCACAGGAAGAACAGGACTTCCACTGCCGTAAGAACGCAAGCCGACTTCCTCTAGGAGGCACGGTGACTTCAGGCAGGACGTCTTAGATGGAATGCGAAGACGAGGGTTACCCCGAGTACAGCTCAGGCTAGGGCAACGCGTAAGACTTGCACGCCGTGTGAGAGGTGCCAGAACGGTGTTCGTGAACGTGTACGAGAGCTGAGGAAATGAAGCTGCTCCAAAAGAGAGGGCAGTGCGTTTCCCTACACCCGGCAAGCACAGAGGGGCTCTAACGGGCTCCGGGCCTGGACGTTGCTGAGATGGCCCAGGTGAGCCTGGGGTACTCAAGTGTCCCTGCCGGGAACAGGGTGCCCAGGCTAGCCTCCTAGGTGTCAAGAAATCTGTGCTGCCCTTCAAGGAACGAAGAGCAGAGGCCAGCGCCTCATGGAAACTGCTGCACGCCTCTGCTTCTGCACGGCTAATCAGGGCCTTACATCCAGGCATGTGTTCATCCTGGGTGTGCCGGCAGCGACGTAGCAGGATAAGATGCTGACTTTCTCCTCGAGCAGAGTGACTTCACGTACGAGGGCCTCGAAGTACTCCAAGCACAGTGTTCTCTCATGGCAGCTCACACAAGGACCATGAGAAGTTTTCTGTGCACTTCGGACTCACCAGCAAAGTTGTCCTGAGGCCGTTCGAGGACTCTGGAAATGTAGCTCTCCTCAAGGATCGTACAGTGTGTTGCCCATCACTGGGCACGCACAGAGGGCCTCCGAGGGATGCACCAATGGGCCTCGAAGTTGCTCAGCCAGCCCACAGGGGTCTGGAGGTACTCGGTGAGCTTGCAGGGAAACCGAGGCCTACCCTAGAGGCCTAGGAGTCCTCAGACGTGTGCTTCCTTTAAAATAAAGCATATAAGGGACTGAGAACTCATGGAAACAGCTGCATGCCTCCCTTTCTGTACGGCTACTAAGGGCCTAACCTGGAGGCAAGTTTTCACGTTGAGATTCCCTTTAGCTCTAGAGGTCAGGCTGACCACCACCGCGGCCATGGAAGCCCCTGGTTTAGACAGAGCAAACTCATTTTCTCCCCAGAAGCATACTTACAGTGTTTACAGGCCTGTCAAGAGGAGGGAATGGCAGGCACTTTCAATGCAGCGTGAACGCTGCCTTCAAAATGGGAAAGCAAGGCTAGCTCCAGCAGGTCCCCTGTTCCAGGGGCATACACAGCATGCACCCTGTGGTTTCTAACAAGTCCGAGGAGACACAGGTTACCCTGTGTTTCCTTCCCTGAATCAACTTCTCGAAGTAGGGTGTTCTGCATCATGCGAACTGCCTCAACCAAGGAGCGCCGTAAGCTGCTCCTCTGGGCCTGTGGCTATTCGAAAGCCTGCAGTGCCACTGGAAGAACAGGACTTCAACTGCAGTAAGAACGCAAGCTGGCTTCCTCTAGGAGGCACAGTGACTTCAGGCAGGACGTCTTAGATGGAATGCAAAGACGAGGGTTACCCTGAGTGCAGCTCAGGCTAGGGCAACGCGTAAGACTTCCACGCCGTGTGGGACGTGTCAGAACTGTGTTCGTGAACGTGTGCGAGGGCTGAGGAAATGAAGCTGCTCCAAAAGAGAGGGCAGTGCGTTTCCCTACACCCGGCATGCACAAAGAGGCTTAAACGGGCTCCGGGTCTGGACGTTGCTTAGGTGGCCCAGGTGAGCCTAGGGTACTCAAGTGTCCCTGCCGGGAACATGGTGCCCAGGCTAGCCTCCTAGGTGTCCAGAAAACTGTGCTGCCGTTCAAGGAACGCAGAGCAGAGGCCAGCGCCTCATGGAAACTGCTGCACGCCTCTGCTTCTGCACGGCAAATCAGGGCCTTACTTCCAGGCATGTGTTCATGCTGGGTGTGCCTGTAGCGACATAGCAGGGTAAGATGCTGACTTTCTCCTCGAGCAGAGTGACTTTACGGACGAGGGCCTCGAAGTATTCCAAGCACAGTGTACTCTCACGGCAGCTCCACAGGGGCCATGACAAAGTCTTCCTGGGCACTTCGGACGCACCAGCAATGTTGTCCTGAGGCCGTTCGAGGACTCTGGAAATGTAGCTCTCCTCAAGGAACGTACAGTGTGTTGCCCATCACTGGGTACGCACAGAGGGCCTCCGAGGGATGCACCAATGGGCCTCGAAGTTGCTCAGCCGGCCCACAGGGGTCTGGAGGTACTCAGTGAACTTGCAGGGAAACCGAGGCCTACCCGAGAGGCCTAGGAGTCCTCAGACTTGTGCTTCCTTTAAAATAAAGCATATAAGGGACTGAGAACTCATGGAAACAGCTGCATGCCTCCCTTTCTGCACGGCTACTAAGGGCCTAACCTGGAGGCAAGTTTTCACGTTGAGATTCCCTTTAGCTCTAGAGCTTGTCAGGGTGACCAGCACCGCGGCCACGGAAGCCCCTGGTTTACACACGGGAAACTCATTTTCGCCCCGCAAGCATGCTTACAGGGTTTACAGGCCTGTCAAGAGCAGGGAACGGCAGACACCTTCAACGAAGCGTGAACGCTGCCTTCAAAATGGGAAAGCAAGGCTAGCTCCAGCAGGACCCCTCTTCCAGGGGCACACTCAGCATGCACCCCTGTGGTTTCTAACAAGTCCGAGGAGACACAGGTTACCCTGTGTTTCCTTCCTTGACTCAACTTCCCGAGGTAGGGTGTTCTGCATCATGCGAACTGCCTCAACCAAGGAACGCCGTAAGCTGCTCCTCTGGGCCTGTGTCTCTTCGAAAGCCTGCAGTGCCACAGGAAGAACAGGACTTCAACTGCAGTAAGTACGCAAGCCGACTTCCTCTAGGAGGCACGGTGACTTCAGGCAGGACGTCTTAGATGGAATGCGAAGACGAGGGTTACCCTGAGTGCCGCTCGGGCTAGGGCAAAGCGTAAGACTTGCACGCCGTGTGGGACGTGCCAGAACGGTGTTCGTGAACGTGTGCGAGGGCTGAGGAAATGAAGCTGCTCCAAAAGAGAGGGCAGTGCGTTTCCCTACACCCGGCAAGCACAGAGGGGCTCTAACGGGCTCCGGGTCTGGACGTTGCTGAGCTGGCCCAGGTGAGCCTGGGGTACTCAAGTGTCCCTCCCGGGAATAGGCTGCCCAGACTAGCCTCCTAGGTGTCCAGAAAACTGTGCTGCCGTTCAAGGAACGCAGAGCAGATGCCAGCGCGTCATGGAAACTGCTGCACGCTTCTGCTTCTGCACGGCAAATCAGGGCCTTAATTCCAGGCATGTGTTCATGCTGGGTGTGCCGGTAGCGACATAGCAGGGTAAGATGCTGACTTTCTCCTCGAGCAGAGTGACTTTACGGACGAGGGCCTCGAAGTACTCCAAGCACAGTGTACTCTCACGGCAGCTCCACAGGGGCCATGACAAAGTCTTCCTGGGCACTTCGGACGCACCAGCAATGTTGTCCTGAGGCCGTTCGAGGACTCTGGAAATGTAGCTCTCCTCAAGGAACGTACAGTGTGTTGCCCATCACTGGGCACGCACAGAGGGCCTCCGAGGGATGCACCAATGGGCCTCGAAGTGGCTCAGCCGGCCCACAGGGGTCTGGAGGTACTCAGTGAACTTGCAGGGAAAACGAGGCCTACCCGAGAGGCCTAGGAGTCCTCAGACGTGTACTTCCTTTAAAGTAAAGCATATAAGGGATAAGAACTCATGGAAACAGCTGCATGCCTCGCTTTCTGCACGGCTACTAAGGGCCTAACCTGGAGGCAAGTTTTCACGTTGAGATTCCCTTTAGTTCTAGAGCTTGTCAGGCTGACCACCACCGCGGCCATGGAAGCCCCTGGTTTAGACAGAGCAAACTCATTTTCTCCCCGGAAGCATTCTTACAGGGTGTACAGGCCTGTCAAGAGCAGGGAATGGCAGGCACCTTCAACGAAGCGTGAACGCTGCCTTCAAAATGGGAAAGCAAGGCTACTTCCAGCAGGACCCTTTGCCAGAGGCATACACAGCATGCACCCCTGTGGTTTCTAACAAGTCCGAGGAGACACAGGTTACCCTGTGTTTCCTTCCCTGACTCAACTTCTCGAAGTAGGGTGTTCTGCATCATGCGAACTGCCTCAACCAAGGAGCGCCGTAAGCTGCTCCTCTGGGCCTGTGGCTCTTCGAAAGCCTGCAGTGCCACAGGAAGATCAGGACTTCAACTGCAGTAAGAACGCAAGCTGGCTTCCTCTAGGAGGCACAGTAACTTCAGGCAGGACGTCTTAGGTGGAATGCAAAGACGAGGGTTACCCTGAGTGCAGCTAAGGCTAGGGCAACGCGTAAGATTTCCACGCCGTGTGGGACGTGCCAGAACGGTGTTCGTGAACGTGTGCGAGGGCTGAGGAAATGAAGCTGCTCCAAAAGAGAGGGCAGTGCGTTTCCCTACACCCGGCATGCACAGAGGGGCTCTAACGGGCTCCGGGTCTGGACGTTGCTTAGCTGACCCAGATGAGCCTGGGGTACTCAAGTGTTCCTGCGGGAATAGGGTGCCCAGGCTAGCCTCCTAGGTGTCCAGAAAACTGTGCTGCCGTTCACGGAACGCAGAGCAGAGGCCAGCGCCTCATGGAAACTGCTGCACGCCTCTGCTTCTGCACGGCAAATCAGGGCCTTACTTCAGGCATGTGTTCATGCTGGGTGTGCCGGTAGCGATATAGCATGGTAAGATGCTGACTTTCTCCTCGAGCAGAGTGACTTCACGTACGAGGGCCTCGAAGTACTCCAAGCACAGTGTTCTCTCATGGCAGCTCACACAAGGACCATGAGAAGTTTTCTGTGCACTTCGGACTCACCAGCAAAATTGTCCTGAGGCCGTTCGAGGACTCTGGAAATGTAGCTCTCCTCAAGGAACGTACAGTGTGTTGCCCATCACTGGGCACGCCCAGAGGGCCTCCGAGGGATGCACCAATGGGCCTCGAAGTGGCTCAGCCGGCCGACAGGGGTCTGGAGGTACTCAGTGAACTTGCAGGGTAACCGAGGCCTACGCGAGAGGCCTAGGAGTCCTCAGACGTGTGCTTCCTTTAAAATAAAGCATATAAGGGACTGAGAACTCATGGAAACAGCTGCATGCCTCCCTTTCTGCACGGCTACTAAGGGCCAAACCTGGAGGCAAGTTTTCACGTTGAGATTCCCTTTAGCTCTAGAGCTTGTCAGGCTGACCACCACCGCGGCCACGGAAGCCCCTGGTTTACACACGGCAAACTCATTTTCGCCCCGCAAGCATGCATACAGGGTTTACAGGCCTTCAAGAGCAGGGAATGGCCGGCACCTTCAACGCAGCGTGAACGCTGCCTTCAAAATGGGAAAGCAAGGCTAGCTCCAGCAGGTCCCCTCTTCCAGGGGCACACTCAGCATGCACCCCTTTGGTTTCTAACAAGTCCGAGGAGACACAGGTTACCCTGTATTTCTATCCCTGACTCAACTTCTCGAGGTGGGGTGTTGTGCATCATGCGAACTGCCTCAACGAATCAACGCCGTAAGCTGCTCCTCTGGGCCTGTGGCTCTTCGAAAGCCTGCAGTGCCACAGGAAGAACAGGACTTCAACTGCAGTAAGAACGCAAGCTGACTTCCTCTAGGAGGCACGGTGACTTCAGGCAGGACGTCTTAGATGGAATGCGAAGACGAGGGTTACCCTGAGTGCAGCTCGGGCTAGGGCAAAGCGTAAGACTTGCACGCCGTGTGGGACGTGCCAGAAAGGTGTTCGTGAACGTGTGCGAGGGCTGAGGAAATGAAGCTGCTCCAAAAGAGAGGGCAGTGCGTTTCCCTACACCCGGCATGCACAGAGGGGTTGTAACGGGCTCCGGGTCTGGACGTTGCTTAGCTGACCCAGGTGAGCCTGGGGTACTCAAGTGTTCCTGCGGGAATAGGGTAACCAGGCTAGCCTCCTAGGTGTCCAGAAAACTGTGCTGCCGTTCACGGAACGCAGAGCAGAGGCCAGCGCCTCATGGAAACTGCTGCACGCCTCTGCTTCTGCACGGCAAATCAGGGCCTTACTTCAGGCATGTGTTCATGCTGGGTGTGCCGGTAGCGATATAGCATGGTAAGATGCTGACTTTCTCCTCGAGCAGAGTGACTTCACGTACGAGGGCCTCGCAGTACTCCAAGCACAGTGTTCTCTCATGGCAGCTCACACAAGGACCATGAGAAGTTTTCTGTGTACTTCGGACTCACCAGCAATGTTGTCCTGAGGCCGTTCGAGGACTCTGGAAATGTAGCTCTCCTCAAGGATCGTACAGTGTGTTGCCCATCACTGGGCATGCACAGAGGGCCTCCGAGGGATGCACCAATGGGCCTCGAAGTTGCTCAACCGGCCCACAGGGGTCTGGAGGTGCTCAGTGAACTTGCAGGAAAACGAGGCCTACCCGAGAGGCCTAGGAGTCCTCAGACGTGTGCTTCCTTTAAAATAAAGCATATAAGGGACTAAGAACTCATGGAAACAGCTGCATGCCTCCCTTTCTGCACGGCTACTAAGGGCCTAACCTGGAGGCAAGTTTTCACGTTGAGGTTCCCTTTAGCTCTAGAGCTTGTCAGGCTGACCACCACCGCGGCCACGGAAGACCCTGATTTAGACAGAGCAAACTCATTTTCTCCCCAGAAGCATTCTTACAGTGTTTACAGGCCTGTCAAGAGGAGGGAATGGCAGGCACTTTCAATGCAGCGTGAACGCTGCCTTCAAAATGGGAAAGCAAGGCTAGCTCCAGCAGGACCCCTCTTCCAGGGGCACACTCAGCATGCACCCCTGTGGTTTCTAACAAGTCCGAGGAGACACAGGTTACCCTGTGTTTCCTTCCCTAACTCAACTTCCCGAGGTGGGGTGTTCTGCATCATGCGAACTGCCTCAACCAAAGAACGCCGTAAGCTGCTCCTCTGGGCCTGTGGCTCTTCGAAAGCCTGCAGTGCCACAGGAAGAACAGGACTTCAACTGCAGTAAGTACGCAAGCCGACTTCCTCTAGGAGGCACGGTGACTTCAGGCAGGACGTCTTAGATGGAATGCGAAGACGAGGGTTACCCTGAGTGCAGCTCAGGCCAGGGTAACGCGTAAGACTTGCACACCGTGTGGGACGTGCCAGAACGGTGTTCGTGAACGTGTGCGAGGGCTCAGGAAATGAAGCTGCTCCAAAAGAGAGGGCAGTGCGTTTCCCTACACCCGGCAAGCACAGAGAGGCTGTAACGGGCTACGGGTCTGGACGTTGCTTAGCTGACCCAGGTGAGCCTGGGGTACTCAAGTGTTCCTGCGGGAATAGAGTGCCCAGGCTAGCCTCCTAGGTGTCCAGAAAACTGTGCTGCCGTTCAAGGAACGCAGAGCAGAGGCCAGCGCCTCATGGAAACTGCTGCACGCCTCTGCTTCTGCACGGCAAATCAGGGCCTTACTTCCAGGCATGTGTTCATGCTGGGTGTGCCGGTAGCGACATAGCAGGGTAAGATGCTGACTTTCTCCTCGAGCAGAGTGACTTTACGGACGAGGGCCTCGAAGTACTCCAAGCACAGTGTACTCTCACGGCAGCTCCACAGGGGCCATGACAAAGTCTTCCTGGGCACTTCGGACGCACCAGCAAAGTTGTCCTGAGGCCGTTCGAGGACTCTGGAAATGTAGCTCTCCTCAAGGAACGTACAGTGTGTTGCCCATCACTGGGCACGCACAGAGGGCCTCCGAGGGATGCACCAATGGGCCTCGAAGTTGCTCAGCCGGCCCACAGGGGTCTGGAGGTGCTCAGTGAACTTGCAGGAAAACGAGGCCTACCCGAGAGTCCTAGGAGTCCTCAGACGTGTACTTCCTTTAAAGTAAAGCATATAAGGGACAAAGAACTCATGGAAACAGCTGCATGCCTCCCTTTCTGCACGGCTACTAAGGGCCTAACCTGGAGGCAAGTTTTCACGTTGAGATTCCCTTTAGCTCTAGAGCTTGCCAGGCTGACCACCACCGCGGGCATGGAAGCCCCTGGTTTAGACAGAGCCAACTCATTTTCTCCCCAGAAGCATTCTTACAGTGTTTACAGGCCTGTCAAGAGGAGGGAATGGCAGGCACTTTCAATGCAGCGTGAACGCTGCCTTCAAAACGGGAAAGCAAGGCTAGTTCCAGCAGGTCCCCTGTTCCAGGGGCACACTCAGCATGCACCCCTGTGGCTTCTAAGAAGTCCGAGGAGATACAGGTTACCCGGTGTTTCCTTCCCTGACTCAACTTCTCGAAGTAGGGTGTTCTGCATCATGCGAACTGCCTCAACCAAGGAACGCCGTAAGCTGCTCCTCTGGGCCTGTGGCTATTCGAAAGCCTGCAGTGCCACAGGAAGAACAGGACTTCAACTGCAGTAAGAACGCAAGCTGACTTCCTCTAGGAGGCACGGTGACTTCAGGCAGGACGTCTTAGATGGAATGCGAAGACGAGGGTTACCCTGAGTGCAGCTCAGGCTAGGGCAACGCGTAAGACTTGCACGCCGTGTGGGACGTGCCAGAACGCTGTTCGTGAACGTGTGCGAGGGCTGAGGAAATGAAGCTGCTCCCAAAGAGAGGGCAGTGCGTTTCCCTACACCCGGCATGCACAGAGGGGCTGTAACGGGCTCCGGGTCTGGACGTTGCTTAGCTGGCCCAGGTGATCCTGGGGTAGTCAAGTGTCCCTGCCGGAAACAGGGTGCCCAGGCTAGCCTCCTAGGTGTCCAGAAAACTGTGCTGCCGTTCAAGGAACGCAGAGCAGAGGCCACCGCCTCATGGAAACTGCTGCACGCCTCTGCTTCTGCACGGCAAATCAGGGCCTTACTTCTAGGCATGTGTTCATGCTGGGTGTGCCGGTAGCGATATAGCAGGGTAAGATGCTGACTTTCTCCTCGAGCAGAGTGACTTCACGTACGAGGGCCTCGAAGTACTCCAAGCACAGTGTTCTCTCATGGCAGCTCACACAAGGACCATGAGAAGTTTTCTGTGCACTTCGGACTCACCAGCAATGTTGTCCTGAGGCCGTTCGAGGACTCTGGAAATGTAGCTCTCCTCAAGGAACGTACAGTGTGTTGCCCATCACTGGGCACGCACAGAGGGCCTCCGAGGGATGCACCAATGGGCCTCGAAGTTGCTCAGCCGGCCCACAGGGGTCTGGAGGTGCTCAGTGAACTTGCAGGGAAAACGAGGCCTACCCGAGAGGACTAGGAGTCCTCAGACGTGTACTTCCTTTCAAGTAAAGCATATAAGGGACTAAGAACTCATGGAAACAGCTGCATGCCTCCCTTTCTGCACGGCTACTAAGGGCCTAACCTGGAGGCAATTTTCACATTGAGATTCCCTTTAGCTCTAGAGCTTGTCAGGCTGACCACCACCGCGGCCATGGAAGCCCCTGGTTTAGACAGAGCCAACTCATTTTCTCCCCAGAAGCATTCTTACAGTGTTTACAGGCCTGTCAAGAGGAGGGAATGGCAGGCACTTTCAATGCAGCGTGAACGCTGCCTTCAAAATGGGAAAGCAAGGCTAGTTCCAGCAGGTCCCCTGTTCCAGGGGCACACTCAGCATGCACCCCTGTGGCTTCTAAGAAGTCCGAGGAGACACAGGTTACCCTGTGTTTCCTTCCCTGACTCAACTTCTCGAAGTAGGGTGTTCTGCATCATGCGAACTGCCTCAACCAAGGAACGCCGTAAGCTGCTCCTCTGGGCCTGTGGCTATTCGAAAGCCTGCAGTGCCACAGGAAGAACAGGACTTCAACTGCAGTAAGAACGCAAGCTGACTTCCTCTAGGAGGCACGGTGACTTCAGGCAGGACGTCTTAGATGGAATGCGAAGACGAGGGTTACCCTGAGTGCAGCTCAGGCTAGGGCAACGCGTAAGACTTGCACGCCGTGTGGGACGTGCCAGAACGCTGTTCGTGAACGTGTGCGAGGGCTGAGGAAATGAAGCTGCTCCCAAAGAGAGGGCAGTGCGTTTCCCTACACCCGGCATGCACAGAGGGGCTGTAACGGGCTCCGGGTCTGGACGTTGCTTAGCTGACCCAGATGAGCCTGGGGTACTCAAGTGTTCCTGCGGGAATAGGGTGCTCAGGCTAGCCTCCTAGGTGTCCAGAAAACTGTGCTGCCGTTCACGGAACGCAGAGCAGAGGCCAGCGCCTCATGGAAACTGCTGCACGCCTCTGCTTCTGCACGGCAAATCAGGGCCTTACTTCAGGCATGTGTTCATGCTGGGTGTGCCGGTAGCGATATAGCATGGTAAGATGCTGACTTTCTCCTCGAGCAGAGTGACTTCACGTACGAGGGCCTCGAAGTACTCCAAGCACAGTGTTCTCTCATGGCAGCTCACACAAGGACCATGAGAAATTTTCTGTGCACTTCGGACTCACCAGCAAAATTGTCCTGAGGCCGTTCGAGGACTCTGGAAATGTAGCTCTCCTCAAGGAACGTACAGTGTGTTGCCCATCACTGGGCACGCCCAGAGGGCCTCCGAGGGATGCACCAATGGGCCTCGAAGTGGCTCAGCCGGCCCACAGGGGTCTGGAGGTACTCAGTGAACTTGCAGGGTAACCGAGGCCTACGCGAGAGGCCTAGGAGTCCTCAGACGTGTGCTTCCTTTAAAATAAAGCATATAAGGGACTGAGAACTCATGGAAACAGCTGCATGCCTCCCTTTCTGCACGGCTACTAAGGGCCAAACCTGGAGGCAAGTTTTCACGTTGAGATTCCCTTTAGCTCTAGAGCTTGTCAGGCTGACCACCACCGCGGCCACGGAAGCCCCTGGTTTACACACGGCAAACTCATTTTCGCCCCGCAAGCATGCATACAGGGTTTACAGGCCTTCAAGAGCAGGGAATGGCCGGCACCTTCAACGCAGCGTGAACGCTGCATTCAAAATGGGAAAGCAAGGCTAGCTCCAGCAGGTCCCCTCTTCCAGGGGCACACTCAGCATGCACCCCTTTGGTTTCTAACAAGTCCGAGGAGACACAGGTTACCCTGTATTTCTATCCCTGACTCAACTTCTCGAGGTGGGGTGTTGTGCATCATGCGAACTGCCTCAACGAATCAACGCCGTAAGCTGCTCCTCTGGGCCTGTGGCTCTTCGAAAGCCTGCAGTGCCACAGGAAGAACAGGACTTCAACTGCAGTAAGAACGCAAGCTGACTTCCTCTAGGAGGCACGGTGACTTCAGGCAGGACGTCTTAGATGGAATGCGAAGACGAGGGTTACCCTGAGTGCCGCTCGGGCTAGGGCAAAGCGTAAGACTTGCACGCCGTGTGGGACGTGCCAGAAAGGTGTTCGTGAACGTGTGCGAGGGCTGAGGAAATGAAGCTGCTCCAAAAGAGAGGGCAGTGCGTTTCCCTACACCCGGCATGCACAGAGGGGCTGTAACGGGCTCCGGGTCTGGACGTTGCTTAGCTGACCCAGGTGAGCCTGGGGTACTCAAGTGTTCCTGCGGGAATAGGGTAACCAGGCTAGCCTCCTAGGTGTCCAGAAAACTGTGCTGCCGTTCACGGAACGCAGAGCAGAGGCCAGCGCCTCATGGAAACTGCTGCACGCCTCTGCTTCTGCACGGCAAATCAGGGCCTTACTTCAGGCATGTGTTCATGCTGGGTGTGCCGGTAGCGATATAGCATGGTAAGATGCTGACTTTCTCCTCGAGCAGAGTGACTTCACGTACGAGGGCCTCGCAGTACTCCAAGCACAGTGTTCTCTCATGGCAGCTCACACAAGGACCATGAGAAGTTTTCTGTGCACTTCGGACTCACCAGCAATGTTGTCCTGAGGCCGTTCGAGGACTCTGGAAATGTAGCTCTCCTCAAGGATCGTACAGTGTGTTGCCCATCCCTGGGCATGCACAGAGGGCCTCCGAGGGATGCACCAATGGGCCTCGAAGTTGCTCAACCGGCCCACAGGGGTCTGGAGGTGCTCAGTGAACTTGCAGGAAAACGAGGCCTACCCGAGAGGCCTAGGAGTCCTCAGACGTGTGCTTCCTTTAAAATAAAGCATATAAGGGACTAAGAACTCATGGAAACAGCTGCATGCCTCCCTTTCTGCACGGCTACTAAGGGCCTAACCTGGAGGCAAGTTTTCACGTTGAGGTTCCCTTTAGCTCTAGAGCTTGTCAGGCTGACCACCACCGCGGCCACGGAAGACCCTGATTTAGACAGAGCAAACTCATTTTCTCCCCAGAAGCATTCTTACAGTGTTTAAAGGCCTGTCAAGAGGAGGGAATGGCAGGCACTTTCAATGCAGCGTGAACGCTGCCTTCAAAATGGGAAAGCAAGGCTAGCTCCAGCAGGACCCCTCTTCCAGGGGCACACTCAGCATGCACCCCTGTGGTTTCTAACAAGTCCGAGGAGACACAGGTTACCCTGTGTTTCCTTCCCTGACTCAACTTCCCGAGGTGGGGTGTTCTGCATCATGCGAACTGCCTCAACCAAAGAACGCCGTAAGCTGCTCCTCTGGGCCTGTGGCTCTTCGAAAGCCTGCAGTGCCACAGGAAGAACAGGACTTCAACTGCAGTAAGTACGCAAGCCGACTTCCTCTAGGAGGCACGGTGACTTCAGGCAGGACGTCTTAGATGGAATGCGAAGACGAGGGTTACCCTGAGTGCAGCTCAGGCCAGGGTAACGCGTAAGACTTGCACAGCGTGTGGGACGTGCCAGAACGGTGTTCGTGAACGTGTGCGAGGGCTCAGGAAATGAAGCTGCTCCAAAAGAGAGGGCAGTGCGTTTCCCTACACCCGGCATGCACAGAGAGGCTGTAACGGGCTACGGGTCTGGACGTTGCTTAGCTGACCCAGGTGAGCCTGGGGTACTCAAGTGTTCCTGCGGGAATAGAGTGCCCAGGCTAGCCTCCTAGGTGTCCAGAAAACTGTGCTGCCGTTCAAGGAACGCAGAGCAGAGGCCAGCGCCTCATGGAAACTGCTGCACGCCTCTGCTTCTGCACGGCAAATCAGGGCCTTACTTCCAGGCATGTGTTCATGCTGGGTGTGCCGGTAGCGACATAGCAGGGTAAGATGCTGACTTTCTCCTCGAGCAGAGTGACTTTACGGACGAGGGCCTCGAAGTACTCCAAGCACAGTGTACTCTCACGGCAGCTCCACAGGGGCCATGACAAAGTCTTCCTGGGCACTTCGGACGCACCAGCAAAGTTGTCCTGAGGCCGTTCGAGGACTCTGGAAATGTAGCTCTCCTCAAGGAACGTACAGTGTGTTGCCCATCACTGGGCACGCACAGAGGGCCTCCGAGGGATGCACCAATGGGCCTCGAAGTTGCTCAGCCGGCCCACAGGGGTCTGGAGGTGCTCAGTGAACTTGCAGGAAAACGAGGCCTACCCGAGAGTCCTAGGAGTCCTCAGACGTGTACTTCCTTTAAAGTAAAGCATATAAGGGACAAAGAACTCATGGAAACAGCTGCATGCCTCCCTTTCTGCACGGCTACTAAGGGCCTAACCTGGAGGCAAGTTTTCACGTTGAGATTCCCTTTAGCTCTAGAGCTTGCCAGGCTGACCACCACCGCGGGCATGGAAGCCCCTGGTTTAGACAGAGCCAACTCATTTTCTCCCCAGAAGCATTCTTACAGTGTTTACAGGCCTGTCAAGAGGAGGGAATGGCAGGCACTTTCAATGCAGCGTGAACGCTGCCTTCAAAACGGGAAAGCAAGGCTAGTTCCAGCAGGTCCCCTGTTCCAGGGGCACACTCAGCATGCACCCCTGTGGCTTCTAAGAAGTCCGAGGAGATACAGGTTACCCGGTGTTTCCTTCCCTGACTCAACTTCTCGAAGTAGGGTGTTCTGCATCATGCGAACTGCCTCAACCAAGGAACGCCGTAAGCTGCTCCTCTGGGCCTGTGGCTATTCGAAAGCCTGCAGTGCCACAGGA